>NC_057773.1:7901458-8501458 GCF_014825855.1 Bombus pyrosoma | reverse complement strand
TTATCTCATAATACGACATTGACCGGATCCGCCGGGATATTCCAGTAATAAAATCTTTGCTTGTCCAGGTAACATAGATTTTCTTGTCAAATTACCAATTCTATTAATGTGACTACAGTTGATCACTCTATCTCTCATTTGCCGAGTATGCACCTTATTTTGTCATTGTAATGTCATCGAAAATTTAAGTGTAGGTACTAGGTTGGAAGAAGTGCGTGGGAAAATAAAAATCTGTAGAGGTATAATGATAAACAGTATGCTATAACAGTATATCGTTATAATATCTTTATTTTATTTAGTATTTCTTTTATTCAGTATTCCTTTATTGCATTAGCACACAAATTTTTCACCGGTCAAACATTGTTCACACCATATACTCAGCAAATGCGCAAGTTAAACTGAAACTTCGAAACTTTATGCGGAAATAAGAAAAAATAAAGCAAAAAATATGGAAGCTTTCACCTAGAATATCTCAAAATTTTTCTTGCATGAATCTTATCGATACTAATTTTCTTGGATTATCCAACTGAAAATGTGCGACCATTTAGTTGAAACGACGCGAAAGTATTTCTAGACTAGACTCAGGTATAACAATCACGTTTCTATACACAGCAACATAATCCGTAAAAGCTGTTTAGGAAGGGATAATTAAATGGATTTTTATGAGACAGCCCCTTTGAATTAAAATCTTCGCTCAAGAGTGTTATATGCATCATTCAAAGTTTAATGATTTCTACGATGCGATTTCAATAATGTGTTTCGATAAAATATTTCAATAATCTCTTCCTTTCTGTTTCAATAATTTTAATTATTGTAGATATACATAATTAACCTGAATCTTGACCAGGTTTCAGTAGTATTTCGATAAAATATATCAATATTTCTTTATATTACGCTATCTATATCCAATCCGCATTACTATCAGATACTATTTGTAAAAGCAAGTGTAACGGAATCGTTACATTCACAGAAACAACTGTAAAAATATTAATCTTTTAAATTTGTCTGAAAATTTACTGTTATTTATGATAGTCACTAGTAACAAGCGTAATTACGAAAATGTTAGAAATTATTTATCATTTATTATGCGTATGGTGGCAAAGCCAATAAAAAAATAAAAGTGACGAGATATATCTGTAACAATAAGAGATTTGCTCAGGTGTTGTAAAATTTGTCACTTTGACTTAACTATATTACATCTCACAAATCTTCCAGAAAATAGGTATTTAAGCATACAATGGCCATTGTGGAGGATTATCGTTACAGTTTGCGAATAATATTTATGGACACGTGACCGAATAAAATATGGAACACCATAGTTTTGCTGACTTTTCGTGGAATTCGGAACGATCGAGCGTCCTTTAAAAATTGATAGAATCCAAAAAAGACAAGGTGACAACATTAAAATGGTTGAGAGCCTGTTTTATTAGCGGGCGTAAGCTGTAGTTTAAGAAATTTGGAAATTCCAACTTTCATTTTGTTACGACTTGCTATGATTTTTAATTGCACCTTGAGGGAAGAAACAAAAACAGACGAGAAAAGAATGTCAGTAAAATAATCCCTGCTAACCGTTCGGGAGGCGTATCCAGTCTTGCAGTCCGTTGACAAACAAAGGCGATATTACGGCGATTACGAGAAACCATGGGTTAAGAATATATATAACCCCATGGTCTCTGATCAAATAGGAATTTTCTTTTTTTCTTTCACTTTTCTCATTTTGTAGGTGGATGAAATTTGTTGGTACGGTAGAGTCGTAAGTTTAAGTATTAAACATTGGAAAAGAAATAATTTTCAATGTCTTAGAATTTATTTTATGAGAGAAATTTTATATTATAGAAGGAGTTTAATGCTCTTTTAAAGTATTTTCGAGGAAATCGCATTTAAAAATTTCTCTATTACGCGTATATCCAGCTAATTCCTCACTAACATATTCAAACTCCATTTTCACCAAACGGAAGCTTTAAACGACAAAATTTTATCTTATGTTTTACACATATTATCGCATGTTGAGTAACCTATTGCCGATTGCCTATTGCTGTCCAGTCGCTAATGAGTCAAATACATGTGCACTTACTTAACAAGTTTTCGAAATCGATTTTCATGAAAACGAAATCTCAACGTAATTTTGTTATTCTCCATTTTTATTTTATTTTGAACTATACAATACGATGACAAAAAGTATTTGAACAGTATTTGAAAAGTATTAAATATCATATAAAAATTGGCCAGCATGGCGGAACAGCGATTTTAAGTCGAGAAATCATCGTCAGGACGATCTACCTGCGACGGCGTGGCGATATATAGTTAAAATCTTATGGCGCTTCCGGAAGCGCTTTGTTTGGGGTGGATGGGTATTGAATAGCGCGTATTTCAAACCAAAGAAGCACTTCGTCAAAAGGCGAATCGGCCGGCGAGGACGCAAATGAAAAGAGGAGGCGAACGGCGAAACGGCGTCGACGAAATTCGAGATCTCAAGGAGGAGAAATGAGAGCAGTGCGGGCCTCTCTTAACAAAATAGGATAGAGAGAATAATAAACAGGGACGGGGTGGAAGACGGGTAAAGGAGAGGGAGAAGAGAATTCTATTACGTATTGCGGGATCAAACATTCCTGAAAGGAACTAAGTGTACTCTTTAACAGTTTTATTTATTTTGGTAATCCGATACTAATATTTATTGATTCATTTGTTCAGGCATCAGTGAATTTATAAATAATAAATAATTTATAAATTTATAAATTTATAATATCATACTACTTTATAAAAAAAAATAACTATTTATAAAATTCATACTTTGGTAATTGATTTGGTAGCTGAAATGGTAAAGGATGTAAATGTGTAAAATAATAAAGAGATTGTAAGAGCTATACTCAGAATTGTTGAATTCTAAAATTAACAGCTTCTATATATATGTACAATAAAAACCTAACTGTCTACATTCAATTCAATACACATAAAAAGGGATGATTCTGCTTTATAAAAAATACAAATGTTTTAAGGCATATTCCAAAAATACTTTACTAATGTCTTACCCTGTATATGTACCTACTATCCATAAACTTATCCATAAACCGAAGGTCGGTTTCATTACGAAACTAAGTACTAGTCCCGCAATCAAACCAGCCTTCGATTATCCGCTTTCCTCGAATTACAGGCAAACATTTTATGTCCATAGAGTTCTATACAAAACGATTTGCTTCCTCCTGTTCCCATCGCGATCTGTTGCGATCAACGAAACGTAGAAGGAGGGTAGAAACGTGTGAGAAGCGACAAACGAGAGCGCAGGTCAGGGAGAGACGAAGGGAAGCTAATGGGGAACGGCAGAAGAGCAGAGTAAAAGGAAAGGCCGAAGTAGGTGAGGCCACCGAATAGGCTTACAAAGAATCGAGCATCAGCACTGTCAGCGGCTGACAGCGGGCTCGAGTTACGTCACTGGCTAGGCTGTTGTGCTTTTTCAGGGCGGCCATTGAACAGTTCCTTCACAGTCAGTGCGGGTAGGCGAACTACAGTCGAAGGCAAGAACGCTAGGGGATCTTTTTCGTTCAGGAGACAAGAAGACGTCTTTTGCCCTTTCATCGAAGAGGTGGGAGTGGTTGTCCCCGAAACGTAACCCCGCCATATTGAATATGTTTGCGCATGATGGAGAATGCTCCATAGCCTTGTACGGGTATTATTATTGAGAAACTTTCTGTTAGATCGCGACAGACGGTTAAAATGGAGAATTTTTGTCGTAATGAATTGACGCTTTTTTAATCGATTGTTCATAGTAGTCTCAATTGAAACTATAGAGAAATTGAAATTATACCTTCAATCTTGTAACTTTTGGAGAACATAGATCTGTTTTAAAGATGTCAGGAGTTGAAACGTTTGATTGAGTAAATTTTGAAAATATTATTTATAGGGAAGGAATTTATTAAAATGATCTGAGATGAACAACAAGAAAATTTGTTACAACGTATGACGAACTGGCGTGAAGTAATTTTTAGTAGATCTATAGATGTAGGTATATTGCGACATTTTAATGGAACGTCATCTTTTTTCAAATCCGAGCTCTTGTGTCTTATTCGTTTCGTAAATGTATATTTTAAAGTGTATTATTAAATATATTTCGTAAATGTATTAATAAAAAATATTATTGTTAAATACATCAGAATTAATGCTACGCAATTATCAAAAATCGTTAAGTTTAAAAAAGTCATAATACGTATCAATACTAATACATGTTCAAACCCTTGGCGTATTCAAATATACAGGATCTCTGACCGGTATAAAAAAAAATTATCAACTTTTTACCACTCGTATACAAAAGGAGAGAGAGAAGTTTATTCAACATACTCGACGCAAAAGATTCCCACCAACTGTCCTCTTTTTCCACCGGTAATAACGAGGAGCATTTTCATAGTTCTTGGATAGGTGAATACGTAACCAGAGGCCGGATGTTCCCGCCCAGGATGGATCTACGTCTTGTAAGGTACTCTCAAGGAGTTTCTTCGCCTTCCTTTTCAACCCCTCGAGGTGTAGCGTCTCTGATTTCTGATCTGGTAGCCGGTGCAGCTACTTGTCACTCCGGTGCACGCCCACTTTTCATCGAAAGAAACTCGTAAAGTAAACGATCATCTTCGTTCGTTACGTTTTTCTTCGAGATCTTAACCGACGACTGATTTTCATAACAGTGAACATCCGGCCGACTAACGAACGTTGGCATCGGGACGCGTCGTGTCTTCTTTTCAAATTCGTGACTCGTTCACAGAATTTGTTCACCAAGATCATGCAAGAAATCATAATAATGGTCATTCCAGGGGATTAACGTCGTAGGAATTCTCACGGTTGAGGGGTATAGTCAGTTTCGTCGCCGATTCTGATCATTCGAAAAATCGATCATTTCTAATAATTTCAAGCATAGTTTCAGAATTATAATTTTCTATATATTTCTGATAGAAATCAATCATACTTGTCGAGATAGTAAAATACAAATTTTCTGGGTATTACATGTATGTTTATATAAGGATAGAATAAATAGTTAAAGTGTTTGGAAATAAACCGATTTACCGTGAATGCGTTTTTATTTTACTTTTCCGGCAGCTTCTGATACTTTTGTAGACCTCCTATAGATTATCTATAAATCTCCTGTAAAGGTCACATAGACCCCTTAGAGTAATTCCCTAGGTTTTAATATTTATAACAGTTAAAAGTTAAAACCTATAGAATGTACATACCTACCTACTTGGTCCTTAATTTCTTAAAAACTAAACAATTGCCTCCTTAATAACGTTCCGAGTAGATGCATATCTCTAACTTTCTAATATTTAAAGATCTATGTAACCTCTTACTCCCCTCAACTTCTACTTGCTCTTTCAAAACTAAGCAGTCAATAAATCATAGTTTTCATAGAAATCAAACATCTCGTACAAACATAAACTTTTGGCGCAATTTTCTAGATAAGGCAATATAATACAAGTAGTTTTTAAAGGTCCTTTGACAAGTTATAATTTCGCGGCCCCAAGGGAGTGCCTCGTTTCCCATGTCAAATTACATTTAACCAGAGATGCGCGATCGTTCTCATGAGGCAATAACCCCGCATATGGCGGATTTTACATCATACAGGACAGCCACTTTCCACCCTCGTTATTCAGGTAAAACGCGAGGGCATCAATGATGTTCGCGTCCATACTGTATCGACCCAACCATATGCTCCGCGTTTCCCATAACGTTGGAAATGCGTACACATTGGCCCTGTTTAGAAGAAGAAGCAACAGGTCGTTTTGCCAGGTCATTGTTCTAATCGCGGTGCAGATAAAACGATTTCGTGCATCACGCGAACAAAGTCTGGGGTAGTTCCGAGTGATGTACGATGTGTTAAAACGAGTGTATTCCATCGATTACTTGAGAGGAAGCAAAATTTAGTATCTAGTGTAATCGGAAGGAACAAAGGTAAGGTAATCTTAATAATAATCTTAATAATTGATATATATTTTTCATTTATTTATATTATTACACTGTCATCGTTTCAATGTAAAATAAATTAAGTTTGATACATCTCGAATAAAATTTTGATTTAAGCTAAAATATCTGTTGAAATTAGAATTACAATTTACTTGTGTAATATATGTATTGTGTTATAATAAACAATGTAATGTCGTATTCAAATATTTCATTACATTGGTAACACACTATAATTTGTTGCAGAATAATTTGTTTCCATGATGCAATACGTAGAAAAAATGTACTACTCTCACGACCATTTGCAAATCATAAAAATGTGGTATTGTTGACAGACGGTAGGGGGTTGCAAAGGTTTAAAGAGACAGGCAGGTGAACTCCATAAAAGGCAGCTTCCCTAAGAATATCCAAGGAACAGAAACAGAGTCAGTCCAGAAGCACGAGCTTATCCTCCATTAACGCAGTGCTTGCCGCTCCCTGGCCTTACCTCCGTCTTATTTTCGATTTTGAAGCGGCTCAAAATTTTGGCGGCGTCCAGCGTGCGCCATAGTGCCTGTCAAGTCATCCGTATGATCGCTATGGGATTATCACTTGCTCCAATGATCCTGAACGAGAAGGCGCTTCGACTAGGAAAATGTCAACCTAATTTTGCAAGATCTCTTCCTCGGTCTGGAAGACTACAACTTAGAAGGGTCCTGCTTCTTTTCACGCTCAAATACAGGTCGCCTTTGATCTTCGATGCAGAGAGCAGACGATGTTACTTTTTGTCGTGAGATTAGACGGAACTTCCGTTTTTCAAAATTTCACTTTCCCAAATTTGTTAATTTTAGCGTATCGATTCCGCCGAAGGAAACAACTTAAACGTTGGTTGATATTTCATCAACTGAAATTTATTTGTCATACTCCTTTTTATTCGGAGACAAATGAAAATTGTATGATTCCGAGAAACATATAATTTCAAACTGTAGCTATATATTTATTATGTAGATATTTTAACTTTTTCCGGTCGTAATTTCTGAAGGTATTGGTCTCCCCAAAATTACAATGTCGGGTAATACCCGTACTTCGACCGGAAAGAGTAAATACCTTATTGTCTATCTAATGAAAGTATAGATTCATTTGTGAACAATTATTGTATCGAACATTACGTATTCTGTTGAACGTATCCTTTGCATATTACTTTCATATTTTTGAAGTAAAATAAAAAATGAAAAATACACATAAAGAAGTGCATCCACTGCTATTTAGTATAGAATTGGTGCTTTGGCTTTCTAGTTACTTTATTACAAGAGTATTATTTCATTCACGTCATCTGCTACGTTATGATATAATATACGTAAAATATTGAATAAAATAAAGTAAAGCTCTATAATATACATATATAAAATTAAAATAAAATCTAATGGTCTATGTAAACTACCAAATAATACAAATTTATTAGAATTCTATAAATGTACGTGTTCCAACAGTTATGATCACGAATGTATATGGTTCTTACAGCAAACGTGATAAAATTACAAAACGATTTCCAGTGGTATCTCAATCTCCACGAATTAAATTACATTTTTTCAGATCCAACTCGGAAGTGTGGTTCTGTAAAAAAGTGATTCCTACGAGAACAGAGAGGAAGGCATCATAAAAGAATCTCCCAGTGCACTCGCCAAAAAAACGAGCCTTTCAGAATTTTTTTAAATGCAATACCAGTAAAATAAAGCACAAATATTGAATAGCCTCATCGGAAGATTGTCGTTCCTGCGACGATCTTCTAGTACTACCGTAGATGTCGGAAGAGATAGCGGCAACATAAGAAACGACTAGAAACTTTACCTGGCTCTTACCAGTTTCTGTATTTAAACAGCTAAGTACGAGACCAATCCTAGGTCCTGCTTACGTCTCCTTTTTGCTTCTAGCTTCCTGATTATCGTTTTCTACCGACCCATGGTCCTTTTTCACCAACAACTACGAACTAGACCACCCGTCGTCCTGTTATTGACATAACTCTTTGTCCGAATTAATGATCATATGAAATAAGGACAATACATATTGATGGCACTTACAGGACAGAAGCTTGGACTCAACTGGCTTTGTGCTGCTTACGAACTGACCCTATTATCGGTATCCTATCCCGGCCTTCATCTGGCGAGTGCCTCTATACACAGAGCGGATTTCGAAGACGGAAGGATCCTTTGCACCTAAACAAACTAAAATATTAAAACCATGTGTTTTGCGACAGGAAATTTGTTAAGAACACGGTGAAGCTTCATCGATATCCAGATTATTGATTCAATAAAGAACAGTTAAACGGTTTTGCATTCTCTACAGACATATTCCAAAACGAGTACCCTTGGATTGTGTATTGTATAGACTTGGAAAGAAGAACTGTTTAGAATATTGTAAATAAATAAGTATTTAAGAAAAGGAAAGCCAATTTTCCAAGAATATAATTATTTAGATGTTGTGCATCTATTACTTATACAACGAAAGTAACTTCTATGACAACCTAATAAAACGTAAATAAACCAACAGGTAATTTGTATTTTATTGTTTTATAGTGTATGTTTATATTTCATGGTATTTTATAGTGTGTTTGTCATAGAGATATACGCTTCCTTTGTGCTGAAATAGATTTTTAAATAGACTTTTTCTAAGTTAAGAATTCTCTACTGTAGCGTACGCTCTTTTACCTTAAAAATTGGATAGGAAGAGAAATTATATATTATATATTATAAATTTATATGTTAAATATAGAATTATATATTATAGATCCGTTATACCTGTTTCTGAATGTGCATTTTTCATAACAATAACGTACAGAGAGTGATATACCTAAGAGATTCCATCGGTGAATAATACTAATTTGAGGAAGTAAAAAGTCATATCAATATAAACAAAGTATTTAACAATGGGGCTCATGATTTCTTCGGTAAGTGTATAATATCAATATATAGCTGCATCGTCTATCGTATTTACAAGTACTGTGATGAAGTCATTTTACCGTGACAATTGTGAAGTAAGCTTTAAAAATTTACATAAACACGAGATTTGTTTTCATGTTTACAATCGTTTAATATCACAAATACCTTCCACTAGATATCTCTTAATTCTTATTGAAATGTTTTTCCTATTGTTTGCAGATACTTAGTGTCTATCATAAAAATCACTAGGAATTCTGTTAGTTACGTTTATTTATATTCTTTTAAAATTTAAATAGCTGCTGTCTTAAAAGAAGCAAACTTTTTTATAAAGTAATTAATTGGTTTTATACTATTTTTATATCCGAATTGGAAATAACGGGAAGAAGATACGGGTATTGTAAAATGGTATAGAAAACTGGAAGGGGTAAAACTCTTAACTTCAATTAAGTTAAACATTACATTTCCAGTGAATGAGTAATCGCGCGTTACCTTTGCATTTTGTATGAAACAAGATCGATAACATTATATTCCACCATGTAAGTTACCACCGCCAATTTGTCCCCCCCCCCACCCCTTGAAACAGCAACGGCCCCCCTCGTACGATTCACTGAACACAAGTACTCTAAGTTTCTGTACCAGTTTCTGTAAGCTCACCGTGTGATGCCAGACAGTTGTGTTTTGATACCAAGCCCGCGACCAGCTGTTTAGATTTGTCTACCTTTTCACCTTTTTGCTCATTTCACCTGACACTCCGATTAAAAACAACGAAAGATAGTTCGAGGTTTTTTATATGGAAAAAGGGGGCAAATTTTAATTTCATTAAAAATTTAGGGTATTAATTTCTATCTTTATCTACTTTGCATTTTGATAGTGCAATAAAATCTATCGCTTATCTACATTACGATGAAAATTAAGCAGCATTTTGTTATCTGTGTGAATCGCTTCAAATTTTCAAGTTTCTTCCCATTCTTTCACATTCTCCCCAACGTTCCCTGAACAATTGCATTTTGATTATGGACCGTTTAGTTGTATTTGCCTTCTTGACAGAGCGACTCGAATCTCTTCTTCATGTTTTTTTTTTTCCTTATTGCATGTACCACTGCAACAGAGAATAGAATGGCGTACCTTTGTGAAACCTCCTCGGGACAGTTACGTGGATAATCTTCTCTCTCGACATATTGCACCAAAGCCAAAAACGAGCCACGGTTCGATGAGCATTTGCTAAAGTTGAACCTTTCAGCATCGAATACCGAGGAATCCGTGGGTTTAGAGATGAACTCGAACAGATTTCACCATCACAAATGTCTCTATTTCTTCTTGGAAAGTTCAATTTCCATTTGTTGTACTATTTAAAAAAAAAAAGGAACTTATGTTAAGTAGAATTATATCAATATTATAAAGGAATTATAAATAAAGTATGAAATTTATAATAGTTTGATTAATTGGTATTTGAGTTTACGCCCTCGTTCTCATGCTGTAAGTACATGTTATATCAATCAAAATTTTGAGTTTCGTATCATTAAGGAATAATTAACACGTTCACGCCGGCGCTGCTATTTGTTTCTCGTCGTGGGGCAGCGCTCGTATTCGTATGGACGTTTTTTCAATTAGTATACGTTAAATTTCCATTATTTAAATTTTCAACTATATGACAATTTTTTCTAGCTATTAAACGAACTACATTTCCAGTGGTACACGTCGCCTGATGGGAGACTCGAGCATGAGCTACCAGTTTTACATGCCGGCGTGAACGTGTTAATATGATTAGAATGTTACGATGCAGAAAAAGATCGCACAGATAATTCATCTATCTATTATTTTATTTTTATATCATGCACATAGTAAGACAACATAAAATACCTATTAAAAATATCTACATAGTATTTTCATATGAGATAAACCGATAATAATAAAATGAAAGTAAATAAACGAAGTAATAAGATAGGAAATTTTAAATAATAATTCAATCTTACTTACAGCTGTTATTATCAATCACCACTACTAAATATTAATTACCACATTAATTCTAGTATTAAAAAATTCGTACTTGCAGTTCTTGTTTCATATTCACATACTATCGCCTATCAATTTCACTTATTAATCACCAAAAACATATCTCTCCTCGCTAGTTAGTATGTATTTCATTCAGGTAGTTGTCTCTCCATTATTTCGTTAATTATTCGTTAAATTAAACGCGGATCTCTCTCCCTATACCAGACATATTTTATCGCATCAATCTCCATACAATATTATGCCTAGCAAAAAAAAAGAAAAAGAAAAAAGAAAGAGAATCCACCCCGCGGTTGATAGTATCGAGGAGATCGTTGAAACTAGTATGTGTAGGGTGATCTAGAGCACGATCGAGAGATCCAATCTCCGTAATATTACGTCGGTTATGACGGATTCTTCGCGTAATTCGTGCACTCATTCGGCGAGTGCACGTATACAGGCCACCCTAAGCCGAGTTCCCGGGCGAGGGGTGCGCTCGTCATCACAAGGGATCCAGCATGAGATAATTCAAGATGGAGTCAGGGAGTCAGGAAGCGACGCATCTGCCTTCGCATTATTCCATGGTGTATGTTCTGTTTAACCTTCTCCATCTCGTATCTCTCAACGTTCAACGTTTCAACTGCGATGCATTCTTTCTAATAATCTCACTCTTTTCCGCCTTCCCTGCTTTGTCTATTTTTCGCCCTCTGTTTCTTTCTTTCTTGGTTTTTTGTACCTGATGTTTTCCATTCACACATCAGTGGATTTAAAGAGTGGCGGATACGTTTGTTTCGAGTGGAAACGACGTCTAATAAATGTTAGTACTTAAAATAGCACGGCGGTCTGCTTAAGACCTTTTTACGATTTATTGAGTTTATGACTAACACGGTAAAAAATACAGTAAACGGACTGTAGTTTATATTTTATTTGTTTATGGGAAGTTTAAAGGGGCAGGGATATATTGAATGCATATAATAGGTACAAAATTAAATATGGACAATTATTCTAAAAAAATAAAAATATCCTTTTGGATAAAGTAATTACACATTAGAATACATATTTACATATAAATATATATTATAGCAATATATAATATATTGTATATTATATATATATATATAAATATATATATCATTTCTTGAGTTGTATTTATGATATAAAATTTTTAATGATATAAAATTTTGAAGATATAAATAACAAATTTTTTTATATTTCTTTTGTAAAAAGATACCTGCGTAATGATTGTTCATGTATTTTAGAAACCGCGTATAAAATATTATTTCATCTATATGTAATAGATTTTATTATTTTTAGTACGAAGAAAGATAGCTAATATCAGGTTTCAAGATTGAATTGCAACATTAAATGTTTCACAACTAGTCTTTTACAGCATATCTTTATTAATAGATACAAGACAATATTTCTATAAAAGTATAATTAGTTACGACAACTATTGAATAAGATATCAATTCTTGAATGAACTAATTGTACTGCCATTTGATAATATTCATACTTCAGCATTATAAATATCTCTAACATTTCCAAAAATGCAAAACTAAAATTCATTAATTACTTCAAAATTTTATTCGAATCCATCGCTGCCCGTCAAATTCATTCCAACGATTTTTAAACAAATTCCATTCCAAAATTTCACTCCCTTTGGGATTCCATTCTCGAAAAACATATAAATAAACCGCTAAGCTACTGATTATCTGTAATTCCAGTGCAAAAGTGTTGCTAAATTAGTTGCGGAGGGGGGTCACTGCTTTGGTGATCGTGTGGCACGAGGTCCACGATTACGGGCAAAAGGGGTGCAAGTGGCTTCGTTTTCACCTCGCTGCCGGTTGAATAGCGGCGTGAGTGTGTGTCTTCACAAAGGGTGAGAAGGGTAGGAGACATCTGACGTCCTTATTCGTTCGCCACCTTTCCCCTCTGGCTCGGGTGACGTTGAACGCCCGTCGAAGCAGGGAGGAACCAGCTCCTTTCGAAAGAACCGCCCCTTTTTCGAGGGTAGGGAAGCTGCTGGCCAATGAAGCGTTCCGACGACGTTCTACCGTTTGTTTGAAAACGGTCACGAGACTTGCTTACTATCAAGAAGTCCTAGCTACGATGACTGTCAGTCACGTTGCATCACCGAGCCAACCCTCTCGCTTCGAGGGTACAGGATATAACGTCGAGTAGTCTCTCGGTTTTTGGATTGCGGAAATTCTACGTGACACGTGACAGTTCTCAGTTAAAAACAAACCACTCGCACGCTGATCTCGCGCGATTGAAAGTGCATCAACTCAAAGTTGGTTCTTCGTTCTTATTGGGATTGTTCTTGTTTGTTGACCGCAGTGTATTATGGAAGAGGCGATCCAAATGCAGACTCAGGAAACACAAATCGGACATATGCCGGTTGTACAGCCGAAGATGTCTGCATCGTCCAGTAAGTTTCAAGGTTTATTTCATATTTTTGTTGACGTTTATGGAGAAGTGAAGAGTAGTGTTGAAATCAGTTGTATGTGTAGATAATATGTCGTAGAATAATATGCAGTGAGGTTATTCTCTAAAATTGTTGGTGTCGATTATTTGATTGTTTATATTCGTTGGTGGTATTTTGAAAAAAATGTATATATATATTCTAGAAAGCGGAAAATTCCAGAAGATTTTGTTCTTCACCCACTGTGCAAATGCTAGTTTATTTTTCCTAATCATTCCTGGAGCAATTTATTTTCAACTTAGAAGTAATTATTTACATTTTGAAATTTGATGAAAAGTTATCTTTTCATTAATATGTCGTTTCATAAAAGCTAATCGATTTGAAATTATAATTCTGTAGAAATTTATTCGTAAATAGGTAATTATAAATATCCCGCTACTACGTACAATCACTATATTGACAAGTTCAAGATTTTACGAATACATTTAAATAAAAACTGAAATCTCTGTGTTTACTGTTTACATTTCTGTTTGACTTATAAGTCAATAAGAGACTACGTATCAAAATAGTTTTCTGGTGTTCTATAAATTATGAAAGAAAAACGCCTTTATATATTATATATTATGCATTATGTAGTATATTACATATATTACATATTTTATAATATATATATGTTAGATCATTGAGTTTGTTTTAATGATATACACAACACTGAATAGGATAAATCATATAAAATGACACATATAACAACGATTTCTTAGATTTTATCGACTTCAACAAAAAAATGCTTTTTAGTTATTCTTAATACTAACAAACTATTAGTTAAAGCACTCTTTTTCAGATTATTGTAAGTATCTATAAAATTGTTACGATTATTATCATGAAATATGATCCATGTAACTGACAATATATAAATTTGTATTAAATAGCTTTACAATGGACGATATTCACGCACTTTCGCTTGCAATCTATGATTTGCTTGGTCTTTTATTCTCTAAAATATTTAAACGTGAAACTCGAAAATTGTCAATCTAGCAAAATTACTTCATTTATGCAAGGAAACACCTAGAAAGAATTCTATAGTATCTTCTTGTATTTTGTTACATATTTCAAGATTTTAGGATTGCTTCGAATCCCTTGTCTTCGATGTTTGAAGAATATATGGTTTGCTGACACTTTTTATAATAACAGATGTGCTTACTATTCAGGCCATAATAAAACAGGATTAGTAAGGTTAGTTCTGAAATTATGTGTATTGTAAATACCATTAGGGTTTAGGTTGAAGTACTTTACCTGGTATTGCTGTGCTATTATATTACTATATAACGCTATATAATTACTTCTTTTATACATCCTGATACCTGAACACAGCTGTCAACTTTGTCAACTTTATTACCATCGTCAATGCTACTAGAAATTAACCTTTAAATACATAATATATTTCAACTTTCTCCTTTTTCTCGCTGAACAAAGTATATTTACGTTCTTACAATTTCAAAGGTTTTGAATAAAATTTTAAATTTTAAAATATTATTTAAGGCAATTACTTCGAGATAATAATAGTATAAATATTTATGAAATTTCATAAAAAAGTAAGTAATATTAAATTAATGGATCTAAATTGTTGTTTAAATTGTTGTTTAAATAACGTTACATCAGTGTGTTAATGTAGATTTTAATTTAGGAAATTCAATTTATCTAAAGAAGATATATGTAAAAATAAGATATAAATTTTTATTTCATATATCCGACCTTATGAGACTGGCTATATTGTTATTTATTTTACGACTATCCATGAAGTGTTTTAAAACAATTATAGAGAATTTTGATAGAACGTTTGAAAAGTGATCGTGTATTATCACTATTTCGCATTTTAATTGTTTTACATCGTATTACAATTATCATGATCATATTTAATATTTCTGTTAAAAAACTTATTTTATTCCAACAGTAAAAAAAATTAAAAATTATTCTATCTCTCGAAATTAAGATACAAATTCACGTGCAAATAAATATGATCAATTAAAGCATTTTTTCTCCTTTTTTTTTTGATTAGAACTAATTCTTTCTTTCGGTATTTCAAGGAATCTACGTCCTCCTAATTATTATAGCTTCCGTTTAATTCTTTTTTATTTCGTAATCGAAATTATGTGTGTTTCAAATATAACAATACCATTCTCTTTCTGTCATTTACGAAGCATTAATCACATCGGAGGGTGCAGGGATAATTATCCTGTATCAAAAAAGGGTGCTTGCCATCACGCGGCTAATCTCGTGTGAAACAAATAACATATGCAGTATTTAAACGAGACGGATGATCGTGCATTTAAATGACTCGTCTCCGGTGGCATTCAGCCATGAGAAAATAATGGCAGATGGTCAACATATAATGCGGTAACCACGAATCTCCGTAACGAGGTAACAGGTTGTCGTGGGTGGTTGAATTCGAGCGTCATTTGTCGAAAAATCAATGCATATAACTCGCTGGTTGACTTGAAAATGATCTTAAGACCCACTTGGATAGTTTACTTGCATAATTGAATTGTTGAGTGTATTTTATAGAATACGAATACGGTTATAATTGATTCGACGGAATTTTAATCTTACATTTTATTGAAATATTTTTTTTAATTATATTTATTGTACTTCAAAGCATAGAATTTTATAAAAAGACGTGATGAACGTGACTTAATGCTGATCTAAATATTTACTGAAATATTTTTACAAATTATCAAGCGATATATTCAAGCGATGTATTAAACATTGCGAGATTTAACACATTGAGAGAGTATTTTTCGAGAGAATATATCTCGAAACTGCTTTAATGAAACTTTTCATCCAAGTTTCCTTCATTTTAATAATCGAAATAATTAATATTAACATAACAATCCAACATGTTATTTTTTATTAATATTTCAATTATATAATTGTTGAACATAACGCAATAATAGAATTCGTTCGATGCGATGGAGGGAATAGTTAGGCAGAAGAGCAGATACATGAAAATCGCGCGGAATCGGACATCGCAGCCCCTATAACCGTAACGTGGCGAACAGATGACGAATGATCGCGCGTGCGTTATATGCGCGTATAGGTGTATATCGGTGGTAGGCGTTTGTTTCCTGACACATGCCGCGAAATTTCCATACCCCACTAACGATGCGCATAACACCTGATGGACAGTGACATAACGGTATGAACGATGATGATGTCACCCAAACTGTTAGGTCTTATCTGAATATCGTTGAGAATAAAAATGTTATTTTAGTTAATACGATTGGATAGGTTTCTGGTGTAAAAAATTTAAATCATAGTAGAATAAATCAGGAGAAGATTTTGGTTGCCTAGGTACTCAGTATATTTTATGTGAAATTATTTATTCATAAAGAAAAAAATAATTTGAGATCTTCATAATTATATATTTTAAACGAAGTATTATTACTATGATATCATTAATGGATGTCTCCTACCTTAGTAGTTAGAATTTAAATCATTGTAATATCTGAATCGTAAAAATTAATAACCAGTTTATGAAACATGATATTAAATATGCTTTGCATGTTAGATACCTATGGGTCTACATTGGATTTCAATTTCCTTTCGTAATATTTCACACGAGAAAGATAAATTAAATTCGCGCCATTCAAAATGATTTACGTAGCTTATAATTGAATTTCACGAATGATTTTACTTTCATAATACTGTGGCTAAAAGCCGTTTTATCTCAAAGAAAGATTATATCCTAACTTGCCCCGTTGAATATTGAAAAACTCTACAAATAAAATTCTATTTCTTTGCAAAGTAAAATTGTCAAATACAGTTGTGGACAAAATTTTAAATTCAAGTATTCAAATATTTTATATAAATTCATATAGTCCGAATAATTAATTTTTATTAAACGAAAAAAGAAACATATAAACTTGAACAGCAATTACGTGCAACAAAAGTTATCTAGCTATTGCGAAGAAGTCCTGACAGAACTTAAAATTATACTCAACTTTTCGTTCGACGTTCGACGAAATGCACGATAATTTACCCCTTTTCACCCTTTTACCCCGAATCGCGACGAACTTTTCCCTCAATTTAGTTGTCACGAACATCTAACATCGAAGTTACCCGACCAATGGACTTGAATGATGATAAAATCCACATAAAATGTCGGTTCAGCAAGAGTGAATCATATCCAATGTGCGAATCAATTCCTAAATTAATCATCTGATAATAATCGTTGTCTTACGGGTGTAATATTAAATTATTTACAGATTTTTATATCTTGAACGCATTATATCACGCTCAAAATTATATAGGGAAGTTATCGTCATTCAATTTCCTGGCAATTTATTTATTTTACAGAGTTAAAATATTTTATCAATCTCTTCTTAAACTACTTAATTAATGCACCAGATTAGGCTGAAAATTTAAGTATATAGGTTTTGAAAACTTATGTTCAATAATTTCCGATTACTTACTTCCAATTAAACATTGAACATGATGTTTCTTATCTTTTTTTTTTTAGTTAACTTTAAGTTTCTTTTTTATTTCTTTTGTTTCATTTCTTTCTTTATTATTTTTCTATTTCTTTACGTATTAAAAACCAAGCAATGAAGTAATGTATAAAATTAATATATACACGGCGTTATTGGAAGAAACCTAAATAAAATGTTTTACATATTGTTCTAACAAACTTTATAAAGAAGTGTATAAAACTATAAGTTTTTCAACTTCTTCAATCTCCATAACATTATAAAGTCTATGATAAATTAACAAATAGTGACGAAATATTTAGTCAATGTCTCCATAACCATAATGTTAAAATATCAGAATTCAGATGTTGGATTTAAATAACGTTGCTCTTAATAATGTACTTAAATTTATAATATCCACAAAGAAACGGCTTATACGCAGGTTGATTTTCGTGACAATAATCGTCCTATAGTAACAACGTAACAAACCAAAATATTTTAAAGCGAATGACAACGACTAATCGAAATAAAAATGAAATTAAGAGACGAAGGGAGACATAGAGAAAATCATTGAATTTTGTAGTCCCCTTTCCATTCGCGATTTGCGTGTGGTTAATGGTAAGCAAGCATGCGCTTTTGCGCATTAAGCCGGTGTCCGTCTCCTTTCTGGACGAGGGGCGAGTTCGATCACTGTAAAAATTCCATGAATGATTGACAAGCCAGAGAAAAGGAAAGCGACGCAAGAAAGATGACCAGCACTCGATAAAACATAGACTTCGATTCCACAACGATGAAAAATTCAATCGCGAATGACTCGCGAGCCACGCCGGTCGAATGCAAATTTGATGCAACGCTCGAATATCGGCTCGTAAAACGTGCATCGCGTGATTCTACCACGAGCATGTGCGTTCCTTCGTGCACGCCTCTCTTCCTATACTCGTTCATTGTCCTTTGTGAGTTAGTTTCCAATTGCTATTGAGATAAACACTCGTATGCAAGAAACAACAGGCTTCTTTTTCTTTAGTCAGCTGATAAATCCGATGGTTTTACTTCGCTGGCTTTATTCTTGATCGTCCGTTTCTTACATTTTGCAAGGATCCCAGGATATGATTTGATTTATTTATTTTTTAACGATTTTTATTAAATCATGATAAATAGTTAGATGTATAAAGAAGTGAATGATTCTTTAGGGAGTTATTTTGTTGTTTGATCGCCTTACTAAAAAGATTTTGAAACTCGTGATAACTTTCTTTTTTGTAATCTAACTTGCGCTGAAATTATATATAATACTGCAATACTTACTATGTAGGAGAAAAGGGAAAGAAAAGTAAGTTAAGTTTGAATATAAATTATTCTGATTTAGGATGATTGCTTACAACTCTGTTCTTTTCAACTTAGTCCTTTATTGACAGTTTTATAGATCTTCCAAGACACTATGGTTGCTGAAACTACAGTGTCACAAATCCTTGGAAAAATATTTTTCAAACAATTGCTGCATACTAATATGAAATTGTGCAATTTCCAAAACCTCTAAATAAAATTATTAAATTATTTTTTAAGAGCGTTTCAAATTTTAAATAATATATACTTGTAGGTGCTCACATCATTTTGTTAAGTTTTTATCAAATAATACCAACGTATGTATCTTATCGTGTCAAGAGGCTTCTTGGAAAGGCATTCGCTGAAGTTTTAGTAAAACTCTTTCTGTACGTGAAAAATATACGTGTTTGCGATTCAACTTTCCCTTTATCGTGGGAGAAAAGGGTCTTTAGTGCCGTGCAAGGGTGCACCCCTGTCATTGCAACCTGCTTGTTGCAGTAGTTAGTACGCGCGCATCATATTTCGTATAATGCGTACGTTTTCATCGATATTTTACGCGAAGATATGCTCGATCCTCTGATGTATGTCTTTCTTTTTATGTTTCAAATTTTAAGTTTCGGGCAAAATTAACAGATTTAGGCTGAGATCGGATTAACTGACGTAATTTTGTTGGATGAAATCAACAGGTAGTTCCTCGTTCCTAGTTGAATTGATAGTATTCATTTACGTAGTTCATTTTGAAGCTTTTTAAAATTTAATTATACTGAAAATATAGAATTATATCTTCTTAATGGACTTAAATTGCAAATATCGTTGTGACTTAAAATCAAAATTAGGAAATTTGAGAATAAAAAATTATTACGTTCAAGTAATTTGAGATGTTAAATTAGGTAAATTTCAATGTTGTTAAAAAAACATTAAACTCTCTGTATTACAACTAAAGTAGGTATAATACAAGATAGCTTATTCTTTTATAATTTTAAAACGAAACTAGTGAGTAAACTAAACACTATAAAAATGGGACGTAAACAACAATTTATTTTACCTCTAAATATCTATAATCAATAATTTACTTTGGATATTTCTTGAATATTTTGAAATATTATGTACTTATATTCTATACATTCTTGCCCATTTAAATTATTTATTTATAAACGCATAAATATCCGCAATATATTTTTCAGTTTCGTGTTAACGTCTTCGTCATCTGTTGTGCATTCTTTTTTATATTATCTAACATAAATGGTTCAGCTAATAACATCATTAAGTTGTTAAATCATAGGAACATACAATATCCTTTCTGCCACTAATTCCAAACACGAAAAGGTGTTTCACTACAATACTAAATACTATTACACATTGTCCTCGACCCAATGACCTCCCAAATAGCCACCCTCAATAATACCTAAAGAAAAAACCGACGCTAAAAAATCATTTTCAAACCTAACCGAAATTTCCTTTTCTTATCTCTCAAGCAAACACCCCCAGATTATCCTTTTCCCAACAACGAATTGGATTGTCGATAAACTTTTCTCGTAGGTTTCTCTCTTAATGCGTGAAAGTGAAAGGGGGGGGGGGGAACAGAGCATTGGCGGAATGCTACGAAAATGTTTAACCTTCTCCTATAATAAGATCCACGTTAAGTAAGATAAAGGAGCTGAGGAAAGGCCGATCAAGGGAGATCAGGTGATACGAGCGAAGTGTCGTGTTTCTGGCTGCTCACTTAAGAGCTGGTGAATGCAGCAGCCACATCCGGTCCATTCAGCCCCATTCACGAGTCTCGTCGAGCTCAATAGCGTAGGCGGAGCCCGCGACAACGAGTTGGTACCCCCATTATAAACGTACCACACCCTTGCTGTTTTATATAGAGGGCCAGCACGAACAGGTATAGAGGCGCGTACGTCCAGGAGGTCGTTCTAACTTGGCGACAAATCGATCCATTCATCGGCAACGTCATTCACGGGATCCGTGTTTTCGATAGTAAATGGGTTCCCGATTCAAAATACTGGTATTCTTCCAACTTAAACGCGCCTTTTTCCTTTCTTCTTTACCATCAGGAACGGGGTAAGAATAGACCTTTCAGGCAAAGATCGATTCAGAACCAGAGACTTCTATCGTGTCGCTCGTTGTCGAACTTAGGAAAATTGGTGAGGCTGGTAGAGTAGTAGTAGGTAGAGTAGTTGGTAGAGTATTTCGATAACTGAATATGCATGTGTTCGTGCTTTGGAACTTGACCGGGTATTTGTGGTTATATGTATAGGAGCTTGTGATATTTTTGAGAAAATTGATTCAACGAAGTTTGCATTGAAAATAATGTTTTGAGAACACTGCATGTGAGTTGCACGCGCTATTTTCGCAGTCCTGCCAATTTCATGTCATTTACATGTTTCATATTATAAACTATTATAAAGTAATTATTCTACATGCACATCTTGTCCCTGTCAATGAAAATTGTTTACTTCATTTAGACTAAAAATGCCTTCAATCCTGGGGCTTCTAAAGTGAAAAAGTGAATAATTCTGTAATGATTATTACTCATATTGCAAAAGTAGAATTCTTTTATTTTCTTTCTTTCAACTAGTTTAATTATTTGCAATTTTTGGTTCAGATATTTAAAGTATATATGAACCTAAACTATTACATTATTAATAGCTATTCTTTTTTATTATACTTTCGGCGCCTAATAAATTTATACGTTTATCGTTTGGTTAAATTAATTTAGTCAACTAAATTCATTCACAAAACTGATAAAAAAATGTTTTTATATTATTGCAGGTCGTATTCTATATGATATTCCCTGTAAGGTATGTCGGGATCATTCTTCAGGAAAGCATTATGGGATTTTTGCTTGCGATGGGTGTGCGGGTTTCTTCAAGAGATCGATACGAAGAAATCGTCAGTATGTCTGCAAAGCAAAGTCTAAAGGGGGTTGCATGGTGGATAAAACGCATCGAAATCAATGTAGAGCATGCCGCTTAGCCAAGTGTATTCAAGTCGGCATGAACAAAGACGGTAAGTAAAACGAACATAATTTCTCAATATTTTGTCGTTTGTGTCTGGTTGTAGAATATAGCAACGATAACATAATACAGGGTGCGTTACGGCATTTTCAATGAATGTTAGGAAGCAGGTAGTGGGGATAGAGGCTTAAGTAGGAGAGCATTTACGCTTCAAGCTATGTGATTTCATTTGTTATCATGTCGCTGTGAATATCAGAACATCGAGTGTTCATAGACGATAGTTTCGCAAAAAGTGTCGAGTCGGTTAACGGAACTCAACAACTCTTTCGTCGCCATTTCAGTATTGGGTGTCATGAGGAAGAATATCATGCGTCATTCCAAGTCGCGATATAATGTATATGAAATATATATAATATAATATAATATTTGGCATCATTGGCCCATACTTTCTTGAGGACAGTGGAATCACCATGACTGTAAATTCAACTCGGTGTATCAATATGATCAACAATTTCTTGAAACCATAATTACGGAACCTTTCAGTGTGCGACATTTTCTGTGAGGTTACCTCAAGTACAAAGGAAAGCCACAAATATATATTAAACATTTATGGTGTAAAACTTTCTGTGAATGAAGACAGCGCTAAATCATTCAAGATAACTTTATACAGTTTTGTACGCAATTAAAATTCTTTAGAAGATTATATTTATGACGTTCTGTATTAGAGGTTGCTACCTCGGATATTGAGGGTTTCGGGTGCAGAAAATACCGCACCTGGCTTTAAAATTTGTAAAGGTCGGATAACTGCTATAGTGTGTTCCAACGCCTCGGGTTCGCGTTAGCTTTCATTGTTTATGGTTGGAAAGTCTGTGAAGCCTCGATGTTTCAGCAATGTTCCCGTCAATTACAAGGCACAGAAGAATGGATAGATGACATTTTTCGAAATTTATTCCTAATATACAAAAATATCAGCAGGAAACAGGAAGAAAGGGGGTTTTACTAGATAACGCACCACCCCATTCCGTTATAGAATTGAATACATTAAGAAATGAACTGTTTGTCATTATGTTTGATTGTTGCTATATATTAAACAATTTATTTACGGTTTATTGATTGTGCAAAATCTTAGTAAAACATAAGGAAAATTTATCTATAAGATCTTGAAGTGTAAAGCGATAAATAAACACACATAATATATGTTAAATGATGTATTAATGTAAATTTTTGTATTTTTCTAGCTGTGCAACACGAACGGGGGCCACGAAACTCAACTCTGCGGAGGCAGATGGCCTTGTATTTTAAAGAACCCGAAATGATGGCTAGCATGGTGCCCCCACCAACGACAGCCTTGGATCTCGCTTTACCCAAACCACCGACAGAATCTCGAGTCTCCGTAGCTACACCAACGCCTCATCATCTTCTTTCACATCCTGTTTACTGCAACAGCTTGGCCGTATCGAAGGTAATATGTTTATATAAGAAGAATTTTGCGAATAATATGTTGTTTAATTCACGAAACACGTTAATAAATTAGATAATCACTAGATCGCGGACACTCACATTTACAAATTCATATTCTTATGAAGCAACAGAGTGTAATGAAATATATTGTAATGTAATGTAATGTAATTTAATGGAACAGAATGGAATGGAATAGAATTTAAACAGAGATTAGTTTCGCTTAATTAACAAGTACTATACTTCCGATGTTTTATACATTTTTGCATGTTATACACATTCTGTGTATGTTTCCATTTTCGTAAATGCATAAACGTCGCATGTCTAATGATTTATATCTGTAAAATTGAGCTCGTCACATCGAAGTGGAAAAGAGGATTGAAAAATAACGTTTTAGGCTTCTATAAATTCGTATATTTGGAATATAAAATATAGAATGGAAGATGAGTAACATTAAATTTTATTCTGTCGTTTAAGATAATTTTATGGAGTATTTTTACACGTAGAAAGATTGAACAATAGAACGGTACAAACTCTAAAATCCTCTATACAGAATTTTACAATTCGTAATTTTCAAATCTTAGAATACTTTCCATTTCTGCAGAAGCTAACCAGCTCACCATCTTATTCTAAACACATCTACTAAATGTACAACCACTGAACACGAGATTTTTATTCAAATTTATAGATACCAGTCAATATGGCGGGTTTGCCATCTCTACCGTTGATCCCGGCGGTAACGGCGGAGTCGATCTGCGAACAGGCAGCCAGATTACTTTTCCTGAACGTTCATTGGGCCAAAGAACTAGCAGCAGGAACAACCCTGGTCCTGGAAGATCAATTGACTCTGTTAGAATTCTCGTGGAGAGAACTATTTCTCCTCGCTGCAGCTCAAATCCTCCCAACGTTAGATCCAACTACTCTTCTCCCACCCGCTCCTCATGGGCTCAGTCTGGCAGTTGAAGTGAATCGATTTAGGGAGACACTGACTGGTTTTCACGCGATGAATCTCGATCAGCATGAGTTCGCGTGCATCAGAGCGATCGTACTGTTCAAAGCTGGACTGGACAGCGAACCTACGCCAAGCAGTAGAAGTAGCAGTGGATCAGCCTCTCCTAGTGTTGGAAGTAGACTTAGGGACGCGGCAGCAGTCGCCAGACTGAGAGATGGAGCGCAACTTGCACTTGGTCAAAGATTAAGTGGTGCATCGTTAGGTGCTCTGAGGTTTGGAAAATTACTCTTGTTGCTGCCTTCGCTCCGTTCCGTTTCTACGCATGCCATCGAGGAGTTGTTCTTCAGGAGGACTATTGGCATCATCCCTATTGAGAGGATCATCTGCGATATGTACAAAGCTGCTTGAGTGGTATGAATTCGTTTAGAGTTTCAATGATTTTGAGGTACTCGCCTCCTACATATTGGATACTTAGTCGGCTGAAAGAAATGAAAGAGACACAGAAACCAGTTAAGTGCTTCTAGTTCTAAGAACAAGATTAGAAGAGCATGATTGAGGACAATTGTGAAATTTTTCATAATTAAATGAATCTAGAATCTTATCTTTTCTTCTTATCGTCGCATCTTTTCTTCTTAAAGAATCCTCTCAATTCTTCTTTCAACTTCAACAAGATTTTAGCTCACTCAGTGTATAATTCGATATTTTATACTAAAATTTAAAAAAACAAAAAGAAAAAGAAGGAGCAAAATAGAAAAAATATATCAACAAGACTCGGAGTAAAATAGTCAAAATTTTATAGCACTTTCTTGAAAATCTAATGTATAAAGTTTATGGAAGGCCAGGCCAACGAACCTCAATAAAATACTTAACGAGGAAATGTCTCTGTAGAAAATTGTACAAAGTTATGCCAATAACTGCAAAGATAGAGTTAAATGTGTCGAATAGTACCATGTAAAGGAATGGGATATATGAAGCTGTGATGAAAACATATCAAAAAAAGACAATTCATAACTGGAAATAATGAACTAGAGATACGTGATGATAATATATATCCATTATTTTTGTATTATATGTATTTGTGTATTTCACCTAACTTGACCACCTTAAATATCTGGCTTATTTTTTATGATATGAAAAAATATCAGAGAAATATTCAGTTCGATGTGTGATAGCTAAAAAATGTTCTCAAGACCATCTTTTACGAGATTTCAAGCTCATCGAAATATTTTTAAATGAGACGACATATTTTCATTACAGCAGTCTTATAGCTCATAAGAAACAAATTCAACGATGTGCACTATGTTGATTAATGGCTAATTAACTTATAAATGAAGGAATCTCAATTTCATTGGAACAATGTGTCGTGTAATTGTTCCTGATGCTTAAAAATATAAAGAAATTATTCATTTTCTGTCTTCAAATTATACTGAGTTGAATGATGCATATTTCGAACAGCTCCTGAAGTAAATCTTTTGCATTGAGACATACAAACCTTACCTTTATCTGTTTACCGTACAAACACGATTTTTTCGATAAAGATCCAATAAAGGTCAACATATTGCACATTTGCACCTTCGAACCGAATGTTCTCTTCTTTTGATATTTTTTCCTATCATAAGATATAAACGGGACATTTAAGATACTGAAGTTAGATGAAATATCCTATATTATATTCCAGATGTCATACGTGGTACTATAGTTTTATTATATATATATATATATATATTATATATATATATATATCATAACTACATATATATTTATATATATATATATGTGTGTATATAGTTACATATATATAGTTATGATAATTAGTAAATTCATACAAAATTTATTTTATTTTAGTTGCGTTCGTGGCAATATGAAACTTTTTAAAATGTAAAGTTTTGTTATTAAAATTTCGTCAGTAATCGAAGATTTTATATAAACTTTCAAGTGACTGGAAAAATTACATGTGTTAATAAAATCAAGCAAAATGAACGCACGCAAGTATAAAATAGATATATGTACTTATGTCTGTACGAATTAGTATTATACAGCAATGACAAATTTTACGAAAATAATAGGCGCCTATAGCGCTATTGTATATTTGAATGATACATAGGGAATATATAAATATGTTAATAAAATGTTGCAGATTATTTAGTTGTATAAATATACATTCCTTTAACCCGTTCTTTCTTGTTAAATGTAGAAAATCGAATTTTTCTTTTCTTCGTCCCTTGCGTTAATTTTTAATTTATGAATCGCATTTAATAATTCTTAGTCTTATGAACTGACATGTAAGAAACAATTGAAATTATACGAAAACACACCTGTCTTGGATTGTAATTCGTGTTATAATATATTGTTTAAATAATGTAATAATATTACGAATGATTTAGAAAATAATTCTCTGTCACTAAGATTTCTTGCCTTTAAAAAAAAAGTACACACACTCCCTACTTTTCATAGAAAATAAATATTAATTACATTACATGTGATGATATCTATAATGTTATGTTTGATGACTTACCCCAGGCCCTCTCGCGCTACGTCGTGAAAGTGATAATACTGCTTTTTATTATTTCCTTCTAAACCGCAAACCAATTTAAGATATAGAATGTTAAGAAATGAATAGGAATTTGTTTTGATAAATCACTAATAAGAACTAATGAAGAAAAATAAGCACAAACGGAAGGTTAATGCTTTTTTACGGAGAGGTTTCGAAACGTCCTGGTTCCGCCGACAAGAAAAAAACTTTCCCCGACAACAGAAACATCTAAATTTTACCTGCGTTTTCCGTGGCACAATGAAACGCATTTCACAAGAATTTTACGGTGATTTGAGTAGTAATCGCTGCACAAAAGTTTCCCGCATCGTAGTTCCTCAAGGCTGTCAGTATATTTAGAGGTATTTCCTACTATGGTAGACCGACGTGTAATCACTAAGGCGGGTAAATAATCGTCTTGGTTGACCGATGAAAAGGCATCCGAAACATTCAAAGAAAGGTGGCTGACAAAGTCTGCATCGTGCTTTTTGTACGCAAATGTCACGCACTCTTCAGAAATATAACGCTCTGTTATTTTTAACGATGATCTGAGATCAATGATCCTTTCGTAGCTGATTATTCCAAGTTACAATCAAATATACGTGGAATCGTCATGTATAAATATTGAGGTTTTGCGCGGTGTGATTGAATTTCTTTCGGAAATATTTGAATTCTTCCAAACAATTACGAAAGCTGTTTACCTTATCAAAAAGTGAGAAGTTATAACATTTATTGTTATTGAAAATTTCAATTATTTCTTAATTTAAATATCCACGTAGAGATTTCTTGTTAACATCAGATACAGAATATTAAAACCAAAAACGCAATTTTTTTATTCTTAATTTTCGTCTTATTTCGACTTCACGAATCACCCCTTAAATTTCCTTATGTAATATTATGTATATATAAACACCCTGTATATTAGCTTCTCTGTTGAAATTACAGATTGAGTTTCATAAGTTTTGTGGAAGATTGGTGTATTTGAAAAATTTTAGCAATTGTAATGTTTGATTATAATTATTATTAATGTATAATTCATAATAGGATAAACGAAATTTCCTTTGATAATAGCTTTTAATTATTAGATATAAAGTAGGAAATGGAAATTATCTTTTTCTGTTATATGTTAAGTTGTTTTATTTTCGTTAAAAACAAGGTCCAAGGATACAAAACAGTTAAGAAAAAAACATACTTCAGAATTATAAAAATGTTCTCACGAATTCTTTCTTCGCGGAGATGAATGAGAAAGCGATGCGGGACGGAAAATGTATCGGCGCTAGCTCCTACCGTGTTCGAGTGACTCTTCTGATTCGCATGACTGAACTCTGAAATGTTAGCACTTAACAATCATTGTATTCCTTTGCTCATAAATCTGTTTACATCGATACTCAGCACCTCGATAGCTACCAACCCAGCTCCTTAGATAATCGAAGGATCCAGTGATGTAACGAACTTCGAATCATTTTTCGAAAGCGGAGTTATGTAGTCGGAATAATGATTCGAAAGTTACACCGTTGCACAATTATCGAATAATCTACTGCTGTATAAGAATACGCTATATATAGGTTTTGATTACAAATTAAGTGCATAGTGTAAACGGAACACAAATATTATAAATGTAGATCTTACAGATAGAGATGGTTTAAATATGTACATAAAAATTTATTCAAAGTTTTTATCCAGACATACTTGTAATTTAAATATTCTAATATACAATTGAAATATCTCAGATTAGAGCTTACTTTGAAATTTGGTAACAAAAGGCACAGTTTTTTCTTTGTTGCGTATATTTTACAACTTTTTAGAATTAACCAAATATAAATAATAGAATAAATGAATTCTACACACTTTGGTATAGTATTTCTTTAAAAATATTTTATTATAAAAGCTATTATTTTTATAATTTTTACTGTTGATAATTTTTACATTTTTTACTGTTGAGTAAGTAGTTGGCAAAGTAGGCAACCTTTTACATGGTCATAAAGCGTGGATTAAAAGATAACCACCGAGGTCCCAAAGGCTCAAGGATTTCGAATCCAAACATTATGCTCTGACAAATTACTCAGGTAAACAGTCCGCCCAAAGGTATCGGTGGCCGTTACCTACAAGGTAGCTATAGCTACAGGACTTTAACAATTCGTAGAATTTTCTTGAACGAGAACAAGTAAATGGTGTGTTAGCCACAAATCGAGTTTCTTTGAACAAGATGCGGAAACAAAACAACTGATATGATTCACGGAAAGCAGACTAAATATCGAAGCGGTTGCTCTTTTGAAATGTAGAAAAGAGATCGAAGTTGTTTCAATACAATTTGGTTCTGAAAATAGGACGGATTAGAATAATTTATTGGTAATTTGTCGAAAATTCCGTTAAACGTTCAATTTTAAGCAATTGAATAGAAATAAATTAAGACATTTTGCAGATCATATTGAGGACAAATCAGGAAGAAGAAATGAAAATCGCAGCAACAAGAAATCGAAACAATAAGAACGAAATCGCATCGTGCCGCTCGCAATTAACATCTCGATCTAATGAAACTCTCGAAACACCGTATGTTACAATTTTCTACATTCAGCATCCGCGGTAGGGCCACCCCTGTGCGCCACTCTTCAGAAGAGTGGTGCTTCTCTGTTCGAGGAGGCAGCGCTTTTCAGCATGTAATACTGTAACGTTTCCAACCGAGCGAATAATAATCCCCGATCTCGATGGTGAGATCGTCGAAAGAACGAATGGAAATCACAACGGAGCCAGTAGCAGCGGCAATAACAACGAAAACAACGGTAACAATGACGACGACCAGAACAGAACGATCGGGACGTCGTCGTCGGCAACACACCAGAATTCCTTCGCTTAAAATAAAAGAGACCTCCCCAGCGGTTATTGTATCAATCGTATCGATACAATTGCGTAATTGCGCGTGTATATGCTCGGTACATTCGATCACGAAGTCGACAAGTGGTTCCCACCGGTGGAGCACGTCAGCACCTTGCCGCAAGACGTCCAATGGGGTGAGTAACACGCGGGTCATTTCGGAAAACAATAGCGGGAACAATGTTAGTAGGATTTATACTCCTCCTTTTCTAATTCAATGTATTATTTCGATCGACTGTTTCTTGTCTTTTTGCCTTCATTGCGTTCCTTTTTTTGTTACGCGGCAATTTTTCGATCTGGATAGAGGTTCTTGTCGCCGTTTGCTCCTAATTTGTCAAGCACTTAATATTTGCGCTTAACACTTTCGTTTCATTTTGTTTTATTATATGGAGAGACTAAATTAAAAAATTTAGAATTCGACAAAATGATAATAGATAAATTTATTTTTTTATTTTATATTAGTCTTTCTACTTGCTAGTTGTTTATTTTAGTTAGAATATCAACAGATGAAAATTTAATTAATTTTGTAACAACATAAAATTCTACATATTTTTATTAGCATACTTAAAATAGTAAATACTATCTTTATCTCTTTTCATTTCATTTTATATTATTGTTAGGTCTTTATTTAAAATTTGACAAGCTACATTGCCGAATCACTAAAATTATAATTACAGCACGAGAAGAGAATCTGAGTCAAATCTCAATGAAAATTCAAAAGCCTACAATACCTCGTACAAGGTCTCTTTGCAATTTTACTTCACCTTTTTTCTCGTTCTCTCTCTTTCTCGTTGGCCATTCCTCCCCGTTACTGTCGCTCGGAACAAGGTAACCGGACGAAACAGTAACAAAAAGCTGTCGAGGCACAATGGGGGCGAGGATGTAATTGCGCTCTCCGTCGGTGGGTTAACAAAGGGCACTCGACTATATGTTACAATCTCGATTTCGTCGCCTGATCCTCGAGCGACTAGTCGTCCTCCGCGTCCTGTCGAAGCTTTCGCCATCCGGAATCGGCAAGGGGTGGGAGCCACGACGGTGGTCGAGTGGCCTCTCACAGGTTAGCCGCATTGTACGCTTTGTTTTGAGGTAACAAAACAGAAAATGCGCTCCATACGCGGACGGCATTGTAGTCAATTAGCGAGCAACTGGAGCACCGCTGCACCGGGATTACTGTGCTTCACCGATTTAGATTTTGGTAACTTTGCTGGGAGACTCGTTACGTCACCAGAAGAGGACTGGCTCTATTCAATTGTTTCGTGCTTTTGAGGTGTCGTAGTTGGTTCTGTGTACTTGCAAGATACTTACGTATGTATACTTGTTTGATAAGCGCTAAATTCGCTTAATTCTGCTACTTGAGTCATTTTCGATTCAACAGTATTTCGTCTTAAGTTTGAAGGAAATACGAGAAAATCGTTACTGACACACATGTTCTTTTATTCCTATTTGTACAAAGATCTTTCGTAAAATATTACAAGCCCTTTTGCTCTGTGAAACAAGAACGGAACTGAAATATAAAAATTCAGGATCGCAGAGGAATTGCAACATCCCGTATAAAATTCCTACAAAATTTTATAAGACGACGTCGAAAATTGTATAGACGTCGATATAGAATTTACAGAAATGAATCAATCCTTTGTTTTCTTTCAAAAATTGTTCAAATTTTCTTCGAAATGACTAAAATTATTAGCAAAAGTGCTTCGACTTCGTTCAGTTATTTAATAAACGACCATATAGATGTATCGAAATACGGGAAAGCAAGAGAATACTGCTGAACGTCGCCGCTAAATCACACGCGCTGGAACGTCTTGAATTTAGCGTTAAGGCGCGCGCTTCGCGTGACGAAGCACCCCTGGTTTTTCGTCGTGAATGAATATTTGCACGTGCTCTGGGGCGTCTCGTGTCAGGAATTTAATAAAGCAAAGCCGTGGATGGCCTGCACGTACATTTTCATCGGTTTCGAGCGAAGCATGGCGAACGATAACGCTCCCTCCCCGTTTATGTGAGTACTTAAGAGATGCCAGCTGGGCCCTCCACCCTTCGCGACGTCGACGATCTTTCTGGCTAACGCATTTTTCTTAACTCCTCCAAAATATTTGGCTAATTCATCGGAGGGATACCATCGGCCTACGTTAAACCGGGAATAGCATCTTTCAGTGTATTTAAGTTGTTTGTGATATAAGTAAAAGATATAAGGCGAGTTTATGTATCTTTAAGATGTCAGAAATAGGTTTATTAGATTTATCTACAGTTGTAAATATGGTCATATTTTTACACTGTTATAGAATTAACGAATTATCAAAGAAAAATCAAAGAAAAAAGTGACGTGCATGCTTATTACAATATTTACTTATTGAATTTTTTTAATGTCATAATTACATTTTTCGGATAACGTTCTTAGTTTCATGTTTTCACACTTGATTATAGCGAATATATTATTGTACTTATAATTATTTGTGGAGACTTTCTAAACACAATTAGCTACAACAGGGTTCGAAGAATATAAATAATTCAAAATTAATAAGAAGAAGTTTGAACTCAATAAACAATTCGAAGCAGCTCTCACTGACTTTTTACTCCTTACTACTAACCTTACTATTTATTCCAGAAATAAAATATATAAATAATATAAAATATAATACAATGATAATAAATATAATATAGCACACCTCCCAGCAATTAACACAATAATTAAAATATTTCCATATTATTGATATGTATACTATTCTAAATGTGATTCTGATTATCCGTAATAGATTGCAGAAAACAGAAAGATATATTGCAAACATTTGTAAATAAATGCTTATATTTATTAAATTTAATATATTAATTAATAATAACTCAGACCGCAGAAACAAAAAATCGTAACGTAAACAATAATTTTCGTCGACCCAAAAAACTGCTCTTATTCGCTGCCCCCCTCTTCATTTCTACGCCTTTCTACTTTTTCCTCTAGTCGTAGCGATTCACGTGGGGGGTTTTCGAGTTCCAGCGGCGCTCTCCTGTAAAATGCCGCCCCATTGTTAGCCCCCGTCGACGCGCCCATTATGTCTACTTGGCTGATGGGAACAGATTATGTTGGTCGTTGTCATTGAAGGGCTCATCACCGCCATGACACTGATGCCTCGAGCATCGTAAGGGGGAGGGCAGTAGGACGCACGCTTATTGTCCGAATAAATTATGTCGGGCGCTGATCGTGCCTCGTCGGCTACCCTTACCGGTTGCTGAGTGAAATGTCACGGATCGAAAAATAGGGTATCCGTTGTCGAGTGATTTGATTCCTTTATTTTCGCGATCGTCTCTGGCCGCCGTCACGTGCCACTTCCTCTCCACGTTCGCGTTAATCCTTTGAGAGACAACGTTTCTCCGGAAAATTTGCCCCCACCTAGAAAGATTAGTAAATTTTCTATGAGATTTTTGACAGGATGATTTTTTATCTAGGTTTTGACACGTGAAATGTAAAATTCTACATTTATTAATCTCTTAACGGTCAAATTTTTCTTCAATTTAGACATTAGAAGTAGAAAATGGCTGTCGTTTATATGGACATTTAATAGATTAAAAATAGTTCTAAAAGAAGGATAATTTATGGTGCAGGATTCGTATCTCCTATCCGTGACAATTAATGTTTAAAACAAGAAAACAATTAAACGGTGAGTGCATTGGTTATGTCCGCTATGGGAATGTATATTACTTATGCTCTATACGTCATGAATGTGAGCATCACGGGGTTAATTTATTATTAACAACCTTCATGCTTATATTTCCTTTGTCTATATAGTTTTTCCTATTATGTCACCATTATATATTTATGTAGTGAAGATTAATAAAAGTCGAAATTAAATAAAAATAGACACCATATTTATTTCATATTTTCAATTACGAACCACAGAAACGGAAACAACTTTCATAAACTTAAGATTCCCAACTCCAAACCTAAATGTAATTGACAATATCGCTTATGTAAATATAATACGATTCAGTTGGTGACCAATTGCAATCATTCACGATCTAACTCATGGTATATCTATTCGTATTGCCTCCCCAACAAGCTCCCGATTTATTACAACTGTCACAACAATTACAATAATTGATTAGCTTCAGAGATTCATTCGTAAATGCCTCAGTATATTCAGGATACTCTTGTTAAGGGATTTTAACTTAACTTAATTAACTCAGTTAACGTGAAAAGCGAAGCTCCTTCTTAACGAACCCGTCTAATCGGTTAACAGGTTTCACGTTAAGGATTTCGCTAGGAGCGCGCACGCGTAGTTATACGGATGTGCTAACTACATGAAAGTGCATTAAAGGATGCCAACAGGGGGTCGAGCCTAGTTCTACTTGACGTGGCTACCGTTCAAAGCAGCTAAGAACCACCCTTTCTGTATTATTTCGGTATTCTTCGACCAAGAAATTCGGTAACAGGTATCGATCATTATGGATTTTGCAGTGTTACCACGTTCTCGGATTAGACAGAAACGAGACGCACGGAGGATCGCGTTGTTAAACTGTTAGCCGGCTCTCAGTCCGTGTCCTTCCAATAAGCTAAAATCATTGTCCACCTTCTAATCTGTTTTCCGATATTAGTGACTTTAATTGTTGAAATTGGTCGAACTTGGGTTCGGCCATTTGACAAATGCACTAAAGACACTGAGATACAAAAGTCTGTTGAACTTTCTTTTCTTCTTTATTGAACCTTCTTCTCTATTGAAAATCCTCTAGGTATAAGAAATATGATTTATAAGTTTGCATTTGTGATGGTGAGAAACTGTCCTGTTAGTTTGGTGATCTTTAAATTGAGGCGTTTATGGCATACAGATCTTACTCGTGATCAGATAGTTGAAAAAGACAGGCTCGTAAAATGCAATAGGGAATTGCGGCACAATTATTACATACACTAATTGACTGTCAAAAATATAAATTATCAAGTATACATTATCCTAAAATATAAATTAATGTATTATATATATAATATTTAATGTATGTATTACAGAATTTATTAAATATTGTGCCTATTATATATTATCATTCTCGTAGTACGTACACATTTGTTCCTTTTTTGAGACATGGAATCTGTTCTAAGTACTAACAAATGATCGCATATATTCATTATAAAAAATACGCATTTTTGTATATCTAACTAAAATTGTGCACGACCGTAGTTCGGATAATAGAGGCTGAGAATAAATATGAATACGTATATTCAGAGTTGAACATTATCTTGTTCATACAAACAAGGATCTACCGTATCGTCAATCTCTCTTCCATACATATCCTAGTCCTTAGGTCTCGAGTTCCTAATAATCAACATAAAAATATTAAAATACGTAAGTCATCCCTCAGAAATGAACCATAAAGAAGTCATCCATTTCGAAAGACTCCGCGTCGTTCCCAAAACCCTTGTGCAAACATCGTATCTACGAGAACTACGTATTCCCCAGCTTGATATCTCTACAAACATCGCGATCCAGTTTCTTTCGATTTGCGTTCCCTTCCATTGTATAACGCAATTCCTTTCGTACATGGTCGCTGTTAGCACACAGGCAACATACGAAAACAGCATGGTCGCGTTCCAAAGACACGATTAAGACGACAAAAAGCTCGCGTGTAACGTAGACTGTAGACAATCCCGAGACGGGCACGCTGGTCCCAGGCTTAAGACCGCATGAAGAAGGATCCACGCACTCTGGCTGATATTCAAAGGAAACGGGTCTCTTCACAATGGCTGACTTCGTAAGGCAAAAATCAGAAAGTTAGGGCGTCTCGTAAGCGAAAAAGGGACGACTGTCGAAATATCTGGATCCCCGAGGGACATGCAGCTGCTGTGAAACACGCAATGATTGGCCACCGTCACTCGTCAGCCATGCTGGATTTTTCCGGTCTAGCTTCTTTTCACAATGGTTTCGCGGTACTGAAAAAGGGTCAGGGGCTCGACGAAATCGGTATCGTTTAGCCGAAGATTCTCTTGCATCGTGTGTGCTTTTTCTTATAGCTTGTATGAACGTTTTCCTTTTAGCTTTGTTCGATGACGTACGATACGGCTCCACATCGTAACAGGGTCGTATAACGCGATCAAAAAATTGCTATTGCTTTCGTAGAAGGCGACTGAAGAGAAATTAAAATGATTATTAAGGAAATAATTTTCAAGAGACATTTCCAAATGCAGAACATACAAATTCTGAAATTGAAGAAAATTTTTATTGCTTCAAAGTAAATTAACACGCATATTACTTTCTGCAAGTTTTCTTAATATTAGATAAGTTTAAAGAGGTACAATAACAAACGAAAATTATTAATACTTATATGCAAGTTCCAATTTTAAACTTTCTTTTGATCGTAACTGTATGTGTTTACTTGTAGTAAATGTTAAAAATAATTGAATATGTAGTTTATTGTTTATTTATTGAAATATTTCGATACTTTACAAACAAGTTTCGTTCGTGGTATATATACAAAGGATTTGGAACAGCAGAACCTTGAACTTGAAACAAGGAAAGCTTCAAACGAGAAAAGCTGAAACGAGAAGAGGGTTGCGACAGATTTGCCTGCGATAGCTGGCCGCGTGCCGCAACCCTATGGATTAAGCGCAATTATTGGAACACTTTGGCAAACCGCAACCCGTTTCACACGCTCCTTCCATATCTTGTTATGAAAGTTATTAACTCCGCTTTCCGATGGAAAAATGGAACAACAACATTAGTGCGGTAAATCCGGCTGGATTTACGCCCTATAATTATTACGCCCTATAATTCGTACGTCAATCGTTCGAAGGCATCTTATCATAGACTAATATCAAAAGATTAATAATTATTATAAATAATTATGTTTAAAATATTAGAATTAAAATATTCTATATTTTCTTCTATATAGTATATCTATGTTTTTTAAAATAGGCATATAAGTATATCAAAAAAAGCGAGGTGTTGACATATATTTACTTATAACTTGATGTTTAGTTATATAACTAATCATGCGACATTTTTTTAGATTTAAAAAAACAAGATTTAAAAAACAATAATATAACTATAAATAAGAAATATAATTCAACAAAATATTCAAATATCTGATCAATAAAATAAATTGAAGGTCTTATAACGAAAACAATTGTCGTCAAATTTTTCGAGACTTTAATCGGTCTAGTAGCCAGAAACGAATAACGTGATGGAATCGATCTTCTAAAAAATTATCCATGACCTGACTCATTGCCGATGAAATTAACCGGTTCTATAAAAGTAACCTTTGTCACGGTTCCACGACTTTATGACTTTATAACTAATTAGCTACAATTCTACGATATAATTGCGGATACACTCACAGTAATTGTGTAATACGATGAATATTTTACTAAAAATAAATCGACACGTATTCAACAAAAATTACTACAAAAATGCTAAAGTGCTCTTTTGCTTTCCTCAAAAAAGACAGATTTGAGTAAGAATTATATTTATTGCAAGCCGTTCAATTTAATCTACCAATCATAACTTTTACATCTTTCCATTAAAGAACACATATTTCATGTATTTTTGGCTCTTATACCGTTATATTCCAACTCAGAATCGCTATCAACCAGATAATTCGCGAATTCGCGTCTATACTTCCTTTCACATTTCATCACATCGACATTCACTGGTTAAACAATAAATGGTCGACCCTTGTTCCGTTGTCTGCGTGTGTCCTCGCGTATAAACGTTGCAAAAACGTGACTGTGATTGCGGCAAATCGCACTGTTGCGAAATACCGGTATGCAAAGTCCATTTCAAGTATTAGGTACCTACGTTGTATCGACTTGGCAATAATTAGGTGCGCACACACACAAAGTGTGTGCATGCGATCTGCTCGCTTTCCATGCAAGACACTCGCATAACGAGCCAGCTGGTAGTGGAAGGCCTGGGAATTAATTGCTTCAATTGAAATTTTCGTTTTGCAAATCGAGTCGTGCTACTCGCGTTCACGATTTGTACGAGTTTCACCGTGAAAATTTAAAATTGTGGCGCTGAACTTACGAAAGGAACGGATTGGTTTCGTGTAGAAATATATGTTGCTTTGGGGAAAGCTGCTTCTGTTCGTGAATCAATAAATCTTGTAGTTAATACGCTTTCGATCTAATGACTTCATACAATGTTCGTTTCGTTTTCTAGTCCAGTTACTTGTTATCTTACCATAAGAATTTTATATTTATCATTTTGTTTTAATTTTCTGGATTTTGTGTTATGAGATTTGACTATCGATTATATCGATAAAGTTTATCAAACAAATCAGAAAATATATATAGAAATTACAAAATATTTAATATATGTTTCATATAGATTAGAAAAAGTATCTGAATAGTCAATTCTCGATTGTATTACTAAAGCTCGATATTCAGGAAGCCATATTTAACACTTATGTGCTTTAAATGGCTACTCACGCTCTATACTAATTTTTTATTAAATATATGGCTACAGTAAATATCTTGTAATCTCTGCATACATTTTCAGATTAGCTTCAGACTTTACCAACATTATCACGACAATTGTGTCTCAGTACAGTGTTAATGAAATTTTGGAACCTTTATATAACACATACAATACGAACATAAATGTTTTCTATGGTAAATGTTCAAATACTTTTTTACTGGATTAATGTACTTCGTCCTGATTGAAAACTCAGAACTAGGACATTTAGAACGTGTTGCAAATTACCAATCAGAATGTCTTGCGTGCATATGTGGCTAGCGCATGCGGTGACAGCCCGTAACCGGGCGTCACATGCGACCCCTTCAGATGCGGCTTGGGTTTTGGCTTGCTATAACTCCGATAATTATGTTACCAATGCGTGGAAGGACAAAGAGCTCTCGAACGACGTGGATGGCTCGCGAACGAGAGCCAGAAGAGAGATGGTTGCCTGGTAGCCCAGCTGCCGGTAATCCTCCCTTTGTAATTTGCCTCCGTGACCCCTCGCCCCACCATTTTGCCAATGGCGTCGATCCGACGTTGGTTTCTTTCTAAAAAAAAAAAAAGAATAGAATCGCTTCAATATAAGACGAGAAACGCATCGCTTGAACTGTGTGGTACGTGCGCGACTTAATCGAACTTTTGATTCCTATCTTGTTAGCGTTACTGTCATTCACATAAATGTATTTTAGTTCGCTCATATAACTATTGGTTTTAGCCTTATGAAGTTTAAATATTTAAGACATTATTTTACTACAATTAATATTAATTATATATGTGCAAGCTTATATTTTATAAAATTTGTCTGAGTAATTCGAAAATTTTACACTTCATATTATATGGTTTGTATATGCATATCGAATATTGAAATACATTTATTATATTTATTCTCCTTCCCGCAATATATTTTTCGAAAATAACTAACGAACATTCAAAGACCTTATCGTTTCGTTGCATTATCATCATTTTAAATATTACATTATTACCGTTAAGAAACTACAATTAAAAATGGAAAAATATAAGTAATATACAGCAAACTTAATATATAAACAAAATATAATCCATCTTTCAAAGATAAACCACAAAAATAAAACCTATACTAGTATATAATCATATAAACGTTGACAATAGATAAAACTATATAACACTATAAAAAACTATACAACTGGATAATATGAGTTATATAATTATATAACTATATCTAAACTACTAAACTATAGCAAAACTACTTCCAACAACTCTATATATAACGATACAAAACGTACTAAAAGGTACAAAGAATCTAAAATCCCCAAAAGAAGAAAAGAAAAGAAATAATACAAGAAAAATAAGAAAAGAAATATCAATACAAGAAGTAAACTCCGTTTCTACGCCACTGGCAGGCGGTTGATGTCACCGTGGCCGTGCCCTTTGGATAATAGAGTCCGCGACTTTAATGGACTCGCTAATCCTCTTCCCTGTTTGTCGGTGAGTCCATCCGGGGGATGTATTCAAGGCATGCACGAAGGTAAAAATCGGGGCAGGGTGGTGTGACTGCGGTACGGTCACAGTTTAGGGCTGTTCTCTAACGGAGACTGCAACGTGTGGGTTGTCGCGCGAACGAAGGGCCACGAAAAGGGGGTTGTCGTCTACCCTGTCACGTCCCGGAAAGCTGAAAACCCGCCCCTTGTGCGGATCCATCGGTGCGATGATACCTTGATTTCTCGAGTGACGAATTGAGTGCGCTTAATGCGAAGCGGTGCGTTTAACGACGTAATTTGACGTAATGCCATACCATCTTGAACCCCCTCGGTTCGCTTGGTTAAGTCCAGTTCTTTCGCGATGCTAAATTGTTATTCGGTTAACCATGGAATATATGGTATCGTTAAATACGTTTATTAAAATGATAAATGACGGCTTTTTTATACTGAAATATGAACAATGTGTATTAGTTTACGAACGTCGATTAGTTTGCACTTGGTATTATACGAGAGGAAAACACGTATTTTCATCTGTCCGTTTATGAGATATAAAAATGCAATTATAAAGAAATAGTTTGTATTTCTTGGTATTATCAGTGTATCTAAGCATTTAACTGTATCTTTAATTAGACAAAAATTTAAATCAAGTTCCGATCTATATCAGAAAAAGAAACATTACGATACCTATTGGTAATAAGGATCAAATTGAAAGGACATATGTAAAATAACACCATATATGTTTAACTTTAATCGTATTTCTATCTTACGGTATTACTTCTTTATTTTCCATTGAATTACCATTCAATTACCGCTTCAAGTACTACTTTATCTTACAAATACCAATATAACAACCTAAAATATCTTAACATCTGTAATATTTAGCATTCAAAAGCAACATTAAAAAAATCTTAAGAAATCCTACTCTCAATTTACCAATAATTTCATGAATCCTATCAAAAAATAATTAACCAAATCTGCTAAACGCTCTACTTCGCTTTCTTTTATTTTCATTCAAATTTTTACTTTTACAAACCTTTTAACAAGAAAAAATATACAAAAATCAGTTATCATGCAAAAGTACGACTTTCAAATGAAAACCAAAAATATCACTTTTGATGACCAAACAAAAGTTCTATACAGCAATCTTGCAACCACCTTCCAAGTTTGATTACGCTCTTCGAGGGATTGAGTTACTCAGATTGTTTTGGAATTGCAACAATTGTTGAATATGTGGTGGTAATTTGGACGAGTACTGTGGCGCGGCGTTAAAATTTTGCTGAGGAAGAGGGCGATACTGCGGTTGCTGCGGAAGAATTGGTTTCTGGCCGCCGCCCAATGGAATTGATCTATAATCCGGTTGCTGGACTCCAGAAGCAAATTGCACTTGCGGCCGGTATTGCGAGACCTGCGCCTGCGATAGTTGCTGAGGTTGGCTAGGCTGAGCTGGTCCCAGTTTTGGAATTGGTTGCGCCGGAACTGGCACTACGGGTGGACGAAATTGCTGTGCGTGTAAAAGTTGCTGGATCTGAGCTGGTGCTTGGTTCACTGTACGTAAGTGACCAGCTTGCCTTCTGTCGCGAACGTGGTCTGAAAATTTTCAATTTGAAGAGTTAGAATTACGATGATGGATTGGAGATATTGTACGAGAAGAGGACGAAATACAAAAGAGATGGCTGCAGGCATTGTTAAACGAAGAATTTATCTTGTAAGTTAAAAGCTAAAAATGAAGACAATGCATACCATGTGCGAAATCTTAAAAATATTCAAAATATAGTACCCGCTATAATATTTAGTGGACGAAACGAATCTCTGCTTCGTTTTCCTTCGTTGTGTCTATGGAAATAATGAGTTTGCACAAAGGTTTATGATTTGATATAATATAATATAATGCTCGAATAATAAAACATCAAATTGACATAATATAATGTTGGAATAGAAACTTGATATGAACATTTCTAGCAAGTAACTGATACTCGAATGTTAGAGATGCAAGGAATAGCTAAATACTTGAGGTTAAGCTATGACATAAGAGTGCACAGTCAACGAAGGATTTGGGTAAAGGTGAATTGAGAGTGAAAGTAAAATTCCTACAATGATATAGATCAATATAGGTACCGAGAGAACAAGAGCTGAAAGATCAGACTATTAAAGTACAAGTTTGTTGTAATTGACATGTTTTAAAAGCAATGAAATTTTACTAAAATACTATGAATATTTATACACAACTATTGTTAGAATGTTATTAAGAAGATTAATTTTTGCATCTTATTAAGAACATGCAAAAATGTAATCAGAAATATGATTTAATTCGTGAATTTATCGTTGAAAGAACAAAGTATATAATTTACCAATGGTAGCGTATTGAAATTCTTGTCCCAAAAGGTCACCAAACACATCACCAGTAGCATAAATGGGCACCACGGCCAATATTAAAACCTACAATTTTTAACAATTGTTAATATCCATCTTGAATGAGTCATATAATTATCTTAACTAAATGGTCTCACTCGCAATTTTGGAAAAAAATATATGGAAATCAATTAAATATCTCTTATAATTAAACGGAGATTTGTTCGTCGTTTTATACTGTTTATTATCATTATTTTGATAATAACTTGAAACTACCTATAATTAGCGTAAAATGTATAATTTAACAGCTTTACTGCAAAACATAAAAATTGAACGTATCTATGGAACAACAAAAGTTCACTCTCTAACATGACTCACTTCGCATCTTGTAACGGAGACACGAACGTGTTGACAGTAAAATAGAAAATTATACGAGGATAAATCATTTCTCCTAAATGCCATAGAAATGCGTGTATATGTGAAAATTGCGGATAAAGATAAAAGAAAAAATTGAGTTTACGATCGAGAAAGCTGGCTAATGCAGTTTGCCAGTCTCTCGCGATACACACCATTGCACACATCGTACACTCGTAGATATTTACATAATTTAAACAATACGAGTAAAGTAACTTTTCACGAAGGAAAAGGCTGAAAGCAGTAAATGCCTGATACACACCTTTCGAACGATGTAGTGGTGCGATTTCTCGCTTGTGATAATAGATTTTTGTAGAAGATAATGTAGGTCAAGTAACTTTCAACGAGAACTGCTATATAATCGGCTATGAATTTATATACCAATGATGTTTTAGTCTTTCCTTAGTGTGATAATTTAATTGACTAAATAATTAGGTAGAAAATAAGCAACTTTTTTTAACTGTTATATATTTCAGTAGGTGAATTTACATGTATGCAATAACTTTAGATGAATGATATTTATCAATTCTCTGTCAATATTATCATTATTATTATTTATTTAACTTGAAAATTTAGGTTCAATCTCATTCACGTAATAAATTAAATTGTCATGAATAAAAATGATATTTATCAATTCCTCGCTGACTGGCGAGAATGTGAGAAAATAACAAACTTATAATTGATTATCTGAGATTTAGAATTAAGATCTACTCTATACGAATTTACTAAAATTAATTACGAATTAACTTCCACTGTGTATACAATGAGTAATAAATTTCGAAGCTGTCACAGGAATAGATAAATCAATCCTCTTAATCTTCCACTTCATTGAGAGAAAATGCATCTTTAGATGAAATTGAAAAATAGGAGAAACACGCACTGTATAAAATAATTTTCACATTATTCATCCTTTATCTAAACTGAAGTAAGACTAAAATATCCACAGAAAGCATACTTATAAACACAGCAGCAAAACATAATTAACGTTTATCAGACAATCCTAATTTATCTTTACTAATTAAAGTAAGAAGAAATTAAAGTACAGAATTAAAGCAAACAAAGAAAAGTATTGCTTAAATGTTTACAGATAGCATATACGCGATAATAACAACAAAGCATAATTTATTTATTTTTACTAATTCATTATGATTTAAAAAGAAATAGATCAATGTAAGGAAGAAATTCACCAAGCAAAGCAAACATTTGTTTAATTTTTCAGACAAAGCATAACAAAACAATTAAAATTCATTAAATTTATCTTTAAGCTTCCAATTTATCTTTATCAATACAATAAAATATGTGTAAGAAAGTGTAATTACTAAGAAAGCATAAAATTTTACTAAACACAGAGAAGAATATCTTAAATTAGAAAGGAAAAGATACAAAAGATCGATTTGTACTCACAAGGAACTTCATGTCGAAGGTGTAGGCGAATTCGGGATAGGAGCTGAACGAAACTGGCGGCCGCAACGCGACGCACTTCTATATGGGCGACTGTTTCCAGGGTAAATGGTCCGGCCAACCACTAACTTTCACGGTTGGTTGGTTTCGACTGAAATTTTTTTCTCCATCATACTGGTCCCCCGCCCGTTCGTCACGTAACAAACGCGGCTCATATGAACGGTATGCAGTATTTCTGTCGCCGTTACCCAGGAAGTAATTCAGCTAGGTGTACCAGAAAACCTGGAACTGTGACGATTCGATTTGAAATTATGCCTCGCTAATGATGGATTATTGTCCATTTAAATCGATTATTTTCCACTTGATCAAGGATCACTAGGTGTTTCATTAAAGTTATTGAAGTGTAATGGTAGAGGGATAATTACTTGTTACTATGTCACAGATACTGTGTCAAAGATCATTGGAAATTTTATTAAAAGTAAAAGAATCGAAGATCGTGTCTAATTTATTTATTTTCTTCTGCAATGTTTATTTGCTACAAAATGTTAATAATTAAGTTTCTCAGAAGACAAAGTGAACAATTTCATTTCTTATACATTTTTGCAATATCGTTACTTACGTACAGGATCAATATTCAATTTTTCAAGAATTAATCATTTATTTCCAAAAATTTATTTATAACCAGGAGATGATATAAATAATAGTAAATTGCAAGGTAGGTTTGGAAAAGCAGTATTTGTCTTCATTTTTCTCTACTTTTTAAATTATGCAACTGACCAATGTGACTTTTGAATGACTGAATTGTTAGTAGCAATTAAAATCGGTATTAATTAGTGTTATACGATGTAGTTTACTTTACTATGTGATTTATGATGAGGAACAAATATCTTTCTTTCCTAATATATACCTACCAACTGTTATTAAAACGCGTTACGAAAAGTTTTTCCCGTGATAATTATATATTCTCAAAGAAATTAGATGCTCACTTTTTCCAATCATATTGGTTCAATGTACAAAGTATTTATTTCTCAATAATTCTGCTTCTTATTAGTGTTGTATCAACTGTAAAAAAATTTTTTTTTTAAATACATATGTACTGCGTAAAATTATTGTACGATCTTCTTAAGAAAAGTGTGATATTAATAAAGCTTTTTGTGTAGTGCTTTCAACAATTTTACTATTAATTATTATTTCGCGCACCACTATGCTTGCCAATAGTGTTCGTAATCGTGTTATGTCCAAAGTAATATCTATCAGTCGTTCGTTCATAAAAATCTAGAGTCACGAGAAAGTTGCTGCCATTAAAATATAAAAGTCATATACAGTTAATGATTATTATTAGCATCTCGCTCGTAATAGCAATTGTGTGGCTGTTGTTTTCGCATTTTGTAGTGCTACTTGGACATGTCATGGGTACTTTTATGGACAGTACGTGGATATTAATATGAACAACTAGTCTGTAATAAATGAGATCTATAAACTCCGTGTTCTAATTATAACATTATAGAAAAAGAAAGATTATTAAACAGCGACAAAGTAGATTACTCAAATTAAACCAGATTCAATGGCAAGCTAAAGAAAGTTACTTGTATTTATGGGTATAGTTCAAATTTGATGTGTCAATATCGTCAATATTAGATTTTGTCAAACAACATTTCCTTCCAAGTGTAGAATAACATTGTTTTTTCGCACTACTTGCTTTTTAAACTTTCTTTTGCCTGCCACTATATAGATATATGTTCCTCAACCGCCAACCAAATCTCAATTTAGATTACATTATCAAAATGTCAGCTCCCTTAAATGAACTTTTCCTGGAAAACTTTCGTTACACCGCTAGGAAACCTGCTTTTCTTGAGTGCGTATTATATCAGAGGTTAATTTAAAGTTACGTAAAAGTCGTTTGATCGGCTTTTCTCTTCGAACGTGATTGACTTTGCTATACTTTGGAATTTACTTGACGGTGATTAACCGAACTGTAAAAAGGAAAAATAATAAAGGGGACTTGGTTTGGCAGAAAAGTCAATAAATCAAATCGATTGGAATAAGAATTAAATTGCTAACTCAAAACAGAGTACAAAATTTATGGAATAATACAAGACTTTTAGTGCCCAGTTCCTACTTACAACATTAATAAGGAAGGAAGCTCAGAAATAGACATTCAAAAATTGTCCATGAATACCCTTGAGATATTAATTATGATATTCAAAAAATGAATTTTTTCATCTACATAAGTGTCAGATATAATTTATATTAATGCTAAGATTGTGAATATATGATTGTGCATCTACTATTAATTTAATAAAACACTACGTAGAAATTTTTATGCACTTCTTGCCTTTATTTTTGTTTTCTGTTTGAGTTTAATTTATTATTGTTTAAGTGCTTTACCAACTTCTAACTTATACCTATTCTTTCCTATTTTTCTCTTGTTTCAACAATAACACATAATTCTGTATCTTAGTATAAGTTATCTCATTAAACATAGGATTAAAACGAAATCGAATAAAATCTATTTCCAGTAAACCAAAAGTTAACATCGACGTAAATATAAGTCACGAATGAATAAAACATGTGCGTAGTAGGTAAAAGACGTATTTCTAGTCACGTAACGGTAAAGCTACCGATTGCAGGAATCGGTCACTTCCGTATTCCTAAGTCGACCGTATTAATATCTCGCATAAAGTGAACCGTTTCTACGGAGACACTTTATAGTCGATAAAAAAAGCCACGATTTAATCGATGACTGAACAACTTGCTCGCGGAAACAATTGACCTTAATGTTCTACATTCACCGTTCCACTTCTTGTCTAATCTATCTCTATGCAAAACGTTCCAATTTTATTCACTAATAATTAAACATCATTATGTATGTGAATAATAAATGTGCTACTTTGTGTCTGTTTTATTCTTAAAAATTGGAGGTCAAAAAGATTAACTTGATTAAATCGCGAGGATGATTGGGTTAACTAGATTACACGTTCGATGGAAAATCTTCGAGTGAAAGTGGATCATATGCGAAACCAGATATATGAAACCTCGTGCGATTTGGCGCATCTAAATATAATTCCTGTAGTAAACTTGATCATCATTATTTAAAGTAATCTTTAAAATGCGTTACATTATACATTCGTAAGTATAATATTATGATAGACGATTGAATAACTATCTGTCCATGTTTTTAATTATATGTACTATATCTTATGTATTACAGTATAATTAAATTTACAAGGATTCATGTTTGTAAACTTGACCACGAAATTCATTTCATTCGTTTCATTCGCGTACAATTATAATCTAAATGATTGGCCAGTCACATCGATTGAAACAATTAATTGAAATACATTTGAGTGAAAAATGTTTTATTAGAAAACGTTGAAATATAAAAACTATAAAAACAGGCAAGCTTATTGAATAATGATCGTTGAATTTATTCACAATAATTATCGTTAATCGAAGACCGCGTATTTATGCGTTAAATCGCAATGCAATAGGTCCTTAAAGGAATTCACAATACGGCGCTCTACTTTCATTTTTTCTTCTTTCACCGGAAATTGCATATAACAGGGAACTGCGTATATTCCGCTTATATTTCCGCATGTAAAAATTGATGGAGCACCAAATGACTTCCGTTATAGCAATACTTTTCTTTCATTGCATTTCATGGTTGTTACAAATTACTATTGAGTGTTCTGACGTCGTTACACGAAAGAGAAACGTCGAATATTTTGTGATGCAGTGTTCGATTTCTATAGGTGAAATTTAGGTACATCTAAAATTTCAATACAATATGTTAAAAATACATATCACCGACCACAATTACTAACTGCGGATATTTATGCATTTAGGAGAATTAAAAAATTCAAAAATGCAGAGAATATTATGCGAAAAAATATACAAATATTTAAAAAATATACAAGATTCTTTAAAATATTATTTGACTGTATTTATGTATTGTTTACTCAAATGTGGTCATAAAAATACGAATTTGCATAAACAAGCGCAGTCTACTAATTACATAAGTAACAAAATGGAAAACAATATCGTATGTTGAAATAAATATTACTTCGAGTATAGCAAACTGTAAAAGCAAGCAAAAAGCTCCGTCCTTCGACGAGTAAATATGTATTCATTGCTGCTATTGTTATAAATGTCTAATTAAATAAAATTTGACAAAAAATGTTAGTATAAATACTGTAACTTTTTAATTATTAAAAATAATTAAAGATATACTATTTTCAATGAGTATAAAAGAAAACTTTTCTGAAACAAAAACGAATTACATTCTTAACATGTAGAATATAATATTATCTGAGTATTTCAGTTCACGAGTAACTTAAGTATATAAAATAAAATGCAATCGCAGCGACAGCGTTGATTTCTCTGTAATTGCATATCACGTGAAACGAATCTGACATTGATAAAAATATTGTCGCGGCAAAATAAACTTTTCTTACACAACCAAAGAATTAAAAACGCTTAATTTAAAGTTGAATCGGAATTCAATTTAAAATTCAATTCTGAGTCAATCGAAAATATCAATTCCAACCAATTCCAATTTTTATAATAACTGTTATCAAACAATTAACACTTAAATCAACAGAATAAACGTTTTCATTCTTTCAACATAAATTCGAAATTAATAATGAAACTTCAACGGAATAACAAATAAATTGATATCAAGTACCTTAACTCTATCTTTGTAATCGCACCGAAAATCTAGAATCCATCGGCGACAATCTCTTCCAACGTGCGAAACGTAAAGACATCGATCCAAATAATTGAAACGATCGATTAAAAATAAAACGGAATATCGAAACAAAAGCAAATATAAAAGATACGAATTAATTGAACCAACGATTATCTTCAATATTGTCTTTCGGTAACAGGACGAACTCCATGCTCAGGTTCTTGTGCTCCAAATTGAGCCTGAGTGTACTGTGACTGCGATGTATAGACTTGGCTATATCCACTTGATTGACCTTGGTACGCGTCTGGTGATTGAATCTGGCTTTGATATTGGTTTTGATCTTGATACTGATTTTGACTTTGATATTGATTTTGTTCTTGATATTGACTCTGTCCTTGATATTGACTTTGACTTTGATATTGATTTGGAGGTTGATATTGAACTTCCGGAGCGCCAGTAGGTTTAATTGGCTGAGGCACGTATGGCTTGTCAAGACGATAATCGATCTGATTAGCAATAATGTTATAAGGAATTTGTGCTTGGTATTTCAATAAACTCTGAATTTGACCAGGAACATTGGTGGAATATTGTGGTACTGGTTCAGCTGGTAATTGTTGCGGTCGTAGCTGTCGTTGATGTGGAGCTTGTCTTCTTGGTCTAGAATACGCCGAACCTGATTGCGGATCTTGTGGTGGACCTCGTATTCGTTGTGGGGCAGGCGCGACCACTGGTGGTACTGTGTGTACGGTAGGAGATGTCGGTTGCTGTCTTAAAAGATCTTGGTAGTAGTTACGGACCTGCTCTACTTGCATTTGGGCGGCTGGCTCCGGATTAAATCTAAAAGTTAATTCTTTCGTAAAACTATTAATTCTTTTATTACTGGTTTAATTTAATGGTGATTAAATTCAGAGTTATTATTCAAGAGTAATAACTCTTGAATAATAAAGTATATATAAATAAGTATTGAACAAGAAAGTATATAAAAATTCAACATAATTTAATTTGTAATTATTAACTAAAATTTTGGACGAAAGGTAATCAATTGAATTTATTCGCCATTAAAGAGGGTGACTATAGGCACCGGTTAGAACTTCGCATCAGTCAACTAGTCCAGTTGTATGTAGGATAATATGATATCACTAGGCTAACTGACATATTTTTTTATAATTATCCTATATACAATACAATGATATACAACGATAATCAATGAATCCTAGTATTAAATAACATGGATAATTTTACTAGTTAAATATTCAATTTACCTGTATTGTTCAGGAATTAAGTTGACATACGGAGTTTCGGCCTGGTATTTCAACAGTTGTTGAAGCTGAGGCGGTAGATTAGGATTATATTTAATTTGAGGTTCAGCCGGTGGTTGCGGAAGTCTGCGGTGCTGCTGTTGCGGTGCAGCTTCCGGTCTGTGTTGTGGCGCCTGTCGCCTATGTCTAGGCGGACCACGTGGTTTCCCACGATAAGCTGGTCGTCGTGGTGAAGGGGCCGGTTCTTCTTGGGCTTCAGGTTGATACCGAGGTTGATACTCAGGTTGAAACTCAGGTTGATACTCAGGTCGTTGATTACCTTGTGATGCTAACAAATTTTCATATCTACAAAAAAAATTACAATGTTATATATGTATATAGATCACAACTTTCTTTTGTTTATTTCATCTCCTTATTTATTTCGTGTTTAAAAAAAATTAAATAAAATGTTTCGATTATACCAAATTCAATACGTCAACAAATAATACTAGAGATCATTCTACTAAGATACTGTTAAGGTTCTATTATATCATCAAACTGGATTGAGATAAGTAATATTATATCACTGTATTACATTGAGATACTATTATATCACATTAACATACTATTACATAATTACATTGCATGTAAGATAGCTATCCTTATTACGTCATCTAGCAACTGATAATACTTTATATAACTGTGTTTAATATTCACAGTACTAGTTCTAGATCTTGTTGGAGAAATTAAAAAGTATTACTTTATTATGTAATACAAACATTACCTATACGGTTCAGGAATGATATTAACGTATGGAAGTTGTGCTTGCAATTGGAGAAGCTGCTTGATTTGCGTAGGTGCATTATCCAAAGGCCTCGACTGTTGTAAAGCAAATGGTTCGGGTTGTGGTGGTGGTTGCGGTTGCCTTGGTGCATGAGCCCTTTGCCGTTGTGGCGCTCTTGGTGCACTTGCGATTGCAGCTTCCGAGTATTGTGCTGTCTGTTGTGCCCTTGGTTGTGGTTGCCGATCAAATGATCTCCAGTTCACTCTTAGTCCTTTCAAGCAGAAAAGGAATTTAATTTTTGTCTTATTCAGAAGACATTATGCATCGTTGCTTCCGTGTGTTAAATTGAAATTAACTTATTCAATTTTCAATAAATTATAAAAAACGACTATCATAAAATAAAAATTTTCATAAAATTTATATTTTACGAAAAACTATGATTGTTTTAATTATTGTGACAGTGGAAATGAATACAACAATTATCAAGTATAAATATGAAGGTAGAACGCTATGGATGGACTTACCACTGGGATCATTGTACTGAAGAGATTTCGCAGACCCTGAATTACCATCGTAGGAGCCTTGAATAATTGAATGACTATGCCCATCCGTTGATCCTTGGATGTTATATGACCCTGCACTAGGTCCTTGTACATTGTAGCTTTCCGCTGGGCCGCGACTGGCACCATGAATTCGAAAATTAGAATGACCATCGCTAGCACCTTGTATTTGAGCGTTACCGTCTGTTGCGCCTGTAATACTAAAGCCACCTTCGTTTGATTCTGTAAAATAAAGGGTTAAACATGGTAAATTATATGTTAAAATTTGAATAAATTAAGTTAGAGAGATCATTACTTGCTTCATACATGTAATATTGTTGCACGAATATTATTAGAAAAGTATTTAATACTTGTGTATGTCTTTATTATCAACTTGAAAATTTGTATTCTTATAAAGTAATTCCTTAGTTAATATTTTAAAATTCAATGAGATATTATTTTACGAAATTATTTCAGTACATTTTTATACGATTAATTCCAAACAAGGAAAGACAAAGAGTAAGGCAATTACTTTCGCAGATTATTTTTGCAGATATATTTCCAAACTATTTTTGCAAGTATTCACTTCGTATCAGAATTTTCCAGAAAGATTTGTAGTAATAATAATTATTAAATTGAATCAATAAATATATGTACGTACGCTTTTAATTCAAATATATAAAGATGTTCATTTCATTAAAAATTAGAAGAACATATTCATTAAAAAAACAGCTTATTTGAAACACGATAGAGTTTAATTTGCGAAATATGTCCAAACTACAATACAAATGTTAAAGTACTTCGACAATGGTTTAACAAACGATGTTGGGCAAATCTGATCGTAAATTTGTATCAGCCGGAAAAATAGAGCAATGAATTATGCAGAAAGATTTTTATTCTCATGGTAGTAGTAGGTATCGATATCTTATCTGCTTTCTACCATTTTGATCTGTGTATTGGATTCCTTTCCCTTCCTCTATTCGTAAACCCTGGGCGACTCGATTCCCGTCACTGGGTCCTTGTATCGAGAATTGTGCCAAGCACGCTGGAACTGTTAGTAACAAAAGAACCTACAAAAAGATTATAAATACAAGTTAATTATTTCGTCCTTGTATGGTCAGCATTTATTTCTTTATTGAAATTCACCTATTTTTAATTTTATTTTATTGTAATATGAAAATACTTCTAAATATCAAGAAGTGCTAATTGAACGTATTCAGTAGCAACCTATTAATTAAGCGTTTATTAAGCGTTTCCTGCTATCCGAAAAAGGGTTGTATTACACAACGATTCAAGAGCCGTATACTTTCTAATTACAGTGTTTAAGGTATTCTAAACAAAGTTCAAACGACGTACCAACGCAATATTGAGTTTTTCATTCCTTCACCGGTATAGATCAGTTAATTATAATATTATTATTAATAGATACATTCATTGGAAGAAATAAATAAATTTTCTTATTGATGATGATTTGTACTGAGTATAATTATTGCCAAAATTATCAATGATCATTTTTAGGAATATCGTAGATAACTTTCAACTCGAGCGATTCGAAAAGGAACTTCGAGGAATTCGTAGATAAATCCTAGATCATTCACAAGATACAAATATCCTTGGCAGTGAAGTGTTTTGTTCTACAAATATTCTCACTGACGCAGTAATATTAAAAGGAGCAATAATAATGAAAAAAATCGAAATAATTCGATTGCGTAACACGAAGTTCTAATCATAGTATTATCTAATATGGTGGAGCTTGGTTCAGTGACAGCTACGATTACGCACTAGTTGGTGTCGTGTATATTTATATGGAATTGCATTTCGAGAGCGGGGCAACGTGACTGCAAGGGAAAGTGAAAATCAAGCTAATAATAAAACATTTCAGGACCATAACGAAAATTAATACATTTGAATGATTCAAGCAACGATTACTCTTATTGAAACTATGCAAATGTCCCAAACGTACAATAATGTATGTACGCACATGTACATATACGTACTATTGCCTCTTACCTACAACCATCGGATAAGGTTAATGCATTCATTAGAGCCCATTAAGTTAATTAAACGAGCTAAATCAAGATTAGTCAAGTTACGTGTCGAATGATTTATCTGGTTTCACAGCATCTCCTGTAATGATATTTTATACATGAAAATGTATACATGAATACACGCATTGTCATCCAATTATGTTAACAGAGAAATCGCATAACGGTTTTAATTTAGAGGTACTTAAAAATATTCTTCTATTTTCTTTTATAATTAACGTGCTAAATAAACAAAAAACACTTCAAGAAAATATTATAAATAAATTTGGATTAAAATATTATTTATCGATAGTAATTCCAACAATTATCGAAATTGTCAAAGCGTTTAACAATAAATTCTTTTTTATACACTTAACAATTAACTTTTTGTACAATTCTATAAGTAACGATATACAACGACTTTGATAAGCAGCTTTGTATCATTGAGATCTATTTTAAGAAAACAGACTAAAGAAATTTTAAGAAATCAACTAAAATTAAAATTTTACAATTTTCCTATTTATTCAAATAATTCTAGTTTTTTAGGGATTCGACAAAAGAATAAAATTCTACTGAAAGCTAAATAGTAACTATAGGAATTATAATCGATAAAAATTACTTTATTAATATTTTGAAAGCACGATGAATAAATAAGTATCGAATGTCCAAGGTTTTAGAAAAATTCCAAGCACATATTATCGTGTGCACCGTTTTCATAAAATTTTCTATCTTAAAGAACCTTACTACGCCAGTCATAAATGGTCTTTACGGTACCAAAGCAGATTTTTCAATATTTCTACTATCTGTAATTAAAGTTTCTGGAGAAAGGTGAATTTTGGTAATTATCAGTTTAATTAGATCTGAACCCGATAAAATGCCGGTTTCCAGAGGGGAAAGTTTTGCGTGTCTTCGATTAGCAACAGCAATTTCTGTAATCGGGAAAAGGCGACGAGTTGCTATGCCTTTCCTTCGAGCATTCCACTCGCAAGAAAAAGGAACGAAATCTATCTGGAAACCGGGACTAAGGCAGTACAGCGCGCAACTATCGAGCACAGCATTGCAAGAATTACACGCTCGCCGGTAGAAAGTGAAATATAAATTAACCGGCAGGACACGCCTGCTTCGATTATCCGTGCAAGAAAAAAGGATCTGCGCTACGAGTTCAACTTGTCTAGAAGCGACTCCCTGTCAAGCAAATATTAAAAAGTCGAACGCGACGCAGAATATTAAATTTTTCAGGTCAACGTTCTCATCAAGATTATTACTTTCCTCGTATAATTTTAATTAAAACAATTGATACAAGTTCTTGTTCCATTTCATTGTTTCTTCCTTAACGTTCTATATAAGCCACAATAAGAAAACGAATTAAATTTTTAAAATCAATTATCAGTATCGTGCAGAATATTTTCAACTTTAAATAGGATAGTTAAATATCGTTAATATAATATAATTATAAAAATAGATAGAATAGTAAATGTAAAATAATAGAATTGTAGAAAATATAGAATAATAAATGTAATATGTTATAAACAAAGATAAGGGATTATTATTATTATTGTTATTATTATCTAGGATTATTGCACATGTTTTATAAATTTTTATTTATTTTCTAAAAATCGGCATGTGATATTTTAAATAAGCTGGGAGATATTGTATCGGGTATTTCTTGATTTTCAATTTAGAATGGGAGAAAGTCTTGTCACTTTTACTAACGACATTAAAATATGTATGTGCTCTGTTTTTGTCCTAATTGTCATGTAAGTGTAAGACATGGTATCTAGTAAAGCAGACAAAAGAATTAAAACTATAAATGGTATAGGATACAGAACTGTAGTTACTTCTTATGGAACTTTCATTCTGCACGTGACTGTGAGAAGGAAACTAAAAACAGTACAAACGCGAACAAGATTATCTTTCAAGTTTACTATCATTATCTTTTTGGCTTTCTTCGAACTATCATTCGAAGCAAATTAACTGTGAAATTTATAAAATCAATCTTCGTTAACAAAATAATATCTAAACCATGTATACCTTTTATTGCACAGAATCAAAACTTTTATGTAAATTTTTTCATTTCAATACTTTCTTATTTACTAAGATAAATGAATATAATATGTTGTTTATATTTCGACAAGCAATTAATTTAACGACAAATCAATTTTTTTAAGTATTATTTAAGAAATATTAAATTAGAAACGTATGATATACAGCAGCAAGCTGTAAATAAACAAAGAAATGCTTATTCATAAATTCAACATTATATTATGAACACTTCTATTTTTAGTTTTGTTATAATTGGAATTTATGCTCCAAAAAATTCTCATTATCTATTTTTTTCTAAGTATCTCAGATTTTCTCGATAAACATCAAAACAATTATCTTACTCGATTATCGTAAACCGATTATTACAACAATTCTCGGCGCAACATAAATAATATTATGGTCATGTTCAGCCGTTACACTCGTAAAATGGGAAAGCGTGACATTTCGAAGAGAACCATGTCTTCTTAACCATGGATAAATAAATTTATGTACCCATTTCTTGTCTGAGAAATTACTTACAATGTAATTATAATGACAGGCTGTGAATCTCTCGCAAAAACCATACATTCCAGTTATGTATTTTAATATAAACTTAGTTTGTCATATTTTTGATGGCATAGTTTTACATGGCACAGTTATAATTTTAATTATTATACAAAGATGTAAGATAACATCTTTCCGCAAAATGAAATGATTAATGTTTCTTATTATTTAATAAAATGAAATTAGATTTGTTACTGTAAGATCAATGTCACTGTAAATTATTATAAAGCTCTTAGTCAAGGAAATTTTGAAGTCAAACTTGTCTTTAACACAATAGTGCCCTAGATTCATAAAAATACTCCTCTTCTAAAGCATTAACTATACGCTTATCTATATTCTAGATTATATTATAATTTCTAAGTGACCCATAATCTACACCATAATTACAATTAAGATCTGCATCTCTTGCATCTAATTTCTACCCTATCTGTTTTTCTCTCAAAATGATCATAAAATTATTATTGCTACATTAAATTCAATTCTTATCTTCAGCATCAGGTAAACGTAATACAAAGGTAATTTCACCCCGAAATAATTTCACGACCAATTTCACGGCACAAACGCGATGACTTTCCTTTCGGCAAATAACCCGTGCTCAGTATAATTAATCCACGATGCGTAAACTCGTATACCGTTTTACGAACGTGTTACGGAAACGCGCGTCGATGTGGGACATCTCGTGGTAATTAACCGCACGCGACACGTTTAGTTCTGCTACATTCCAATTTTCAAACCTTAGACACCTATTACACGTAAGTCTAAATTTTCCTTCGCATATTACATACTTCGAATATGAATTACAAACAAAATAAAGCGAGGTAGAGGGATAAAATAAAATCATTAAATAATTCCCTTCGTCCGAATGAGAATTTACTAATCATGGAGCAAAAATTCTATCATCAAGAAATTAAATTCATCTTATTTTCAATTTAAAAGAAAATTGAAATGAAATGGAATTGGTTTAGATGGTTAGTAAGCGTATAAAAGATACGGAAAAGAGTTACTTACGAGCAAATTCATGGCGAGAAAGCAAGCTGCTCGATGCGTTCAAGGGTGGAGTGTATCTGAGGCGGCCGCGCGGTCACCGGAACAACTTTATATGCGGCTACGTAAAAGGCGCCTTTCGGCGACGGGGATGTGACTTCTCGTGCCACCTCCACCAGCCCCCGGTTTTATCGCCTCTTTGGATTACCGTTCCACGGAACTGGCTTTTCAATTCGCGTACTACCTTTTCCCGCGGTTCCCATCAGCTAGTCTCACTACCAACAGCGATGGTTCCTCTATGCAAAACAGGATAACAGTTATGGTCGACTACTACATATTTCGCTATTGATGCGTTGTTGTGATACAGGAAATATTGTAACAGGAAATGTTTTAATTACTCTAGAGAGATTCGCTCCAGCTGTCAAATAATAGAATAAGTAGGTACTATATTTTGAATGTTTTGCATATTTGATGCATACTAACAATAAGCATTTTTGCCTCTTTAAATTTGCCACAAATGCATAAACATGCAGTCCAATTATAAATGGATTTATAATTTATTTATTATTATGAATTGCATTTATAATGGATTTATATTGAATACGATAATAAATATTTTTTTAATACATTTTTAAATACATAGAATATATGACATTTAGAAACAGTGTAGGATTTATAATATTGATATAAATAATGATAATGTGGATAAACAACACGGAAGAAATTTCTTTTACTTCCCCCTCATTACGCATACATATTAAAATCTGTAGAGATATAATTTTGCTTTGTTATCATTAATTCTCTGAAATAGCTTAATAATAACAGTAAATAATTAATTATTTCTTAAAATCATTTTAGCTACTGATCTAGATAAAATACTAGTTTAACACGTGTAAATAATTTAATTAAAATTGTAATTATATTGTTTTCATCGTTCTTACTATATCAATTATACTAATCTATATCAAGATATAAAAGAAGATTATGTGGTCATTACCGATCATGTTAAAATTTTATCTTTCATCTGTTAACTTCCTTGTAATTCTACCATATTTCTTCTGACGTGATAACAAAATTGTGCATTTTGATTATATCTTTCATCAATGTTTATTTTCTCCCTAACACTTTAAGAAATTACATTGAACTGTTGCATTCCTAAGCCATGTGCACTTCAACAGCTAACAAGTGTTACGAAGCTCACGTCGTCGTAAGTACATTTACAAGCTATGGTTTCTCGTTTCAAGTGAAGGAGTACTCGATTGCATAGTTAGAAAATGCTGAAGTCGTCGACAAGGAATGGAATTTAAAGACACGTTTCCCAGATAGCGACCACTCAAAGGTTACTATGTAACTTAAGTAATCATTGCAAACAAAGAAAATAAGACAACAAGCAATAAAGAGAAAAATAAGACAAATACGCATCATTTTTGTTCTTTATAGAAGAACAATCTTACAATTCAGTGTACCATTAAGCAACCCCATGTTATTAAATCTATTTCTTTCTGAACTTTAGTATTAAATATGTATTTTTGTTATCCTCCAAAATATCTCAAAAGTATTCATTGTTAGAATATAAATAACACTATTTTCTATATAATTTTATGAATTTACCATTTATTTTTTTACTATAACAGGCTTATACCTCTTAAAGTAGCTAAACTAACAAGTCATAGCCCATTTCAATTATGTCGCATTAAAGTACGCTTCTTTAACCACCAAATAAAAAATGGAAAATCAACAAAAACAGACTCGTGCCTTTTCGGTATAGTCTCCATATGTGTCTCACATTCAGCAGTCCAAAAGAAATTCACCTTCTCTCCATACTAGAAACTACGAGAGGCAAAAAGAAATAGCAGAATAACGTCGTAAATGGCATCTCAACGCATCGAAAAAGATAAAGAGCGAATATTAAGCAAGACTGGTAGAATACAAGTTAATTGTCCAAAGGAATTTTTATTTAGAAACAGATTAGAAACATCTACTACAAGCGCTATCACAAAGCACATAAAATCTTAAAATCTAAAATTCATGTATTTTTTGATGCAATTAACGATATAGGACATCTGCTCAAATTCTATATTCACATAATGTTCTCATATATGTACAAGTGCTCTTATAGAGCACCCATGAAGAATAGGATTCTACTTAGAATTCTATATTTACTGTATTATTGCTTCATGTAGTAGAGTCGCCTTTTTATTAAACACTTCGTTGAACAAATTATCCGAAAAGTTGATGGTCGCGACAAGCAGTTTCCATAAAACCTTACGTAACGCGTGACAGCAGGTATTTATCTTCGTATTCAAGAATAAATTCCAGCCTCTATATTGACTATTAGCTTCTGTAGTGAATCTGTGACTAACTCTAACAATTTGTTTATCCTAGTATTCTAACTTAATCGTTTGGTATTCATGAAAATAAGCAACATGCAATTATAGTAAAACTCTTCTTCGGCTCAACTTCATTGAAACACGATCGTAAGATACATGTGTACGTATTTGCATCAGATTAAATAAGAAATAAATAAACCTTCACGGCATAAAATGAATGAGAAAGTACTTAAGGAAGTCGTAAAGTCACAAATTACCAACTCAGCATGATCACGTACTAGTACAAGATATTCCGTGCAACATGTTTTTTACGTTTCAAACAATGTACTGCAGTCTTGTTAAAGTGTATCGTATCATATCGAAGATTTTATTCTCCTTATTCAATCTTGCCGGAAGAGAATGGAAGGATCCGAACAAAATACGAAAAGCAAGAGGAAAGCATAATACAATCACGTTTCACGTATCAAGTCACGCTGATCCCATCGATTTCCTGTTCTCGCAGGGTCTAGAATGAAACCAAATATCTCATGATTCACGGTTCTCTGTAGTTCCTTGTAAATTAAACGCACATCTATTTGAACAATTTGAAATTAATGCTTTACTAAAATACTGAAACATTAGCAGACTACTAAAAAATATTATTACTAGTGAAATTGTACAAGTTGCAAGATACACGTTATTGTAGTACCGATAAATTCTCTTACACAACGATAAACAGCTTGGTAATAAAACACATGAAATTCTAAAACTATATTTTATCAATCACAAATCAATTGATTCCTCTACTTCGTTTGAAGTTGTAAAGTTATAAAAGAGAAATCTACCATTTATTATTTGTGATCTGTCAATTCTTCAATATTATTAGTTGATAAATCATTCAGGGAAAAATGCAAATTGCGCACTCTAAGAAAGTGCAAAAACTGAAAACGATTATCCTTTCGCGCATCACTAAGATAAATTCTAATTTATTAAACATATTTCCTACTTCATCGAATGAATCAGTTAGGCGAAGGGATTAATTGCCATGTCTTTGTCCGTTGCAAAACTTCCGGTCTTACGGTGTTGCACCACTTGCAAACAAGGTGAGACCTTTTTAATTACAGGTAGCCTGGACTAAACTGAACCGAACTCATGACGTCGTTCTCCTCAGTTCATATATTTTCTCGCACGTTGAGAATTTTACGAGAAACTTGTGTTGCTAGGTTTCATAATGAAAGTGACAGCATTTCTCTGAACAAGGAAGAGCATGTAAATCGGTCTCGTGGCCTTCACGCTTCGTGAACGGATTCGCGTTGCTCTCGACAATTGCGATTACACTCATACAAGCGTTCACCGTACCCCGCTGCGCTGCAACTTTCGTTTTTCCACTGACCACAGACACAAATGCATAATTCACCAGCGTGTCTTCGAGTTCGTCGATCTGAGAAAAGGTCGATGAAATTATAATCATTATAATTTCGTCCGTGTAACAAATAACGAGGGTAACAGATAGATAAATTATAATTTGCTGAGTGATGAGAGGATTTATTCAACATCGAGGTCGATGGTTACGTGGTGTACTTCATTATATGTTTTAAGTTTAATTATATGTTTGCAATTTTTTTTTAAGATGTGTTTGATCAATAATGGGAGTGCTATATTTGATTGTATATAGTATTTGCATGTCATGAAAATTTTGGAACATATTCTTGGCTTATTGTTATCACCAAATCTTCAATCGTCATTTTATTTTTATACAACAATGTATAACAAATGTTTATAATTTAAAGAAATGATCTATTTTTATTCTTCTATTATCATATCGAAAATTATTTATTACACGAAAACATCTGTTAATTGTTGCATTGCTAGTCTTTATTTGAAATTCGGACGAACATGAAGCGTCGTAATTAAATTCAGATTCAAATATTTACTTTTAAATAGTTTGAAATTCATTGAAACTTTGATTAACAAGAATTTGATGATCGAAACTTTGATTACATTATTAAAAGCACTAGTATTATTTTACGATAATAAAAAAAGAGCCACTGAGATATATTACAATTATTAACAGTAGAAAACGTTCAAACGTGAAACTTTCAGAAATATTATTATAGAATTATTGGTTACGTTTCTGCTACTTATCTCTCCTGTAATTCAATTGTGTTTTAGTTGCGAAATCTAATGAAATAAATTCAGCTTTCGATTACCACTTTAATTACGACACGTACGAATCCACGGAGTATCATATTCCTCATGTTTGGAAAAATTCACACTCCACTTCAAATAGTTTACAATAGATACGATAAAATAAAACGCAACATACAGAAACCTAAGAAAACAATTAATATATTCCGTCAGAGAATCTACGATACAAAAATTTCAATTGCTTTCCTAATAAAAAAAAAAAAAAAAAAAAAGGAAACTATTGCAATTCTACGTGATTTCACCAAATTCCAATCGGAAAAAGAAAAGTCTTCTAATTAGAACATTCGTTACGCGCAGATATTTCCACTTCTTTATCTAATTAACGAACCGACATCGAGGCCAAGAATTACGTATCATTATTTCCTTACACTGTTCATAAGCTCCAGAAGCTTAAAGTCCGAGGTTCTATCCAGATATCATCTGATATCTCAAGAAATATCGGTACGATAGATCCTGTGATCATCGATGCAAACAAATCGTTTGTATTTATTTTCCATCTGGCGATCAACGTTCGATATCACGTATCACTTTCTATAATCGTGGTTCGAGCACGCGTCTTTATTAGAAAGGTGGAAACCATCTGACTTTCTACGTTACACTTAATGAGAGCAGATTTATTAACGAGTAGCCGAGCAGATCGGCAATACCCGCGAAAATATTCTTCCTTGAGCTACGATCTTAATAAATTCCGCTCGGAAGCGGTTCTCGAGAGATCGATAACCATTTCGTAATCACGGTCGAGTTACTTTTACGCCGGAAGTTCCGTTCACGCCACGTCCATTCGCTCGCGCGGACACGCGAGAAACGTTTTCATGGAAACGAAGAATGATTTCCACTTCAGTATGGGAAAACGTTCCAGCACGATAAAACGAAGGACTTGGTGGGATAGAAAGTATCCGAGCAAAGCTGCTTTCTTTTATTTTAACCCTGCTACATCCTTTAGATCACTTTCGATAGAATCGCGTTTTTCTATAGTTAAATGGTTTATTAAATGTCAGGAAAATATGAAAAAATAATTTTGCGTTTTTGGGTATCTTGTTTCAACTGTACACTAGAGATTGTTTTAGAACTAAAAGATTCAAGGACTACGGTAAGGTTAATAAACATACAGTTCTCGTATAAAAGTAAGATTGTACTTGTTATTTTCTGTTTACAATCAATTGTAATTAATGAATTATAGTTGTTAAATTAGTGTGATTTGTGTAGCGACACAGATTACGTAGAGATTAATTCTTTTAGTTGGAATGTAAAGAAGGTCTGAAAAAGTATTTACTTCTAAAAGTAATTAATTTTATACTATACATATGGTTATATTTCTTGTCCTAAACGTACAGTAAAATTTAAAATTTAAAATCGAAGAATTAACAAATAATCGTATCTATTTAAAGCTATAGAAAAGAACAAAAAAAGATGTTAAAGTTGAAAGTTAGAATTACCAGAGTACACTTCGTTATTTAGCCAGAAAGTGTAAACCTTTCTTTGTTTTTTAACGCGTCAAGACGAAGAATATTAATCTTCAGCAGTTTTTCTGTGCGACGGAGAAAATCGAAGGTTTGAGAAAAATATTCTAATTTAATTTAGCAACTTATTTTATCAGAAGTAACGAATAACTTTGAAAACAAGCGTGATCAAAAATATTCTGTAATCTTTTCAAAACAATATCTTTTCATAACTCTATTTAAAGATTATATAAAAAATACAGAACGTTTCATTAATACGAACATTTGTTCTGAATATGTTCATGAAAATTCTAAAATGAGATTGTAAGTAAATTTATAAAAGTTATAAATAATTATTACTAAAAATTTGTAGCGATAAAAAATAATTCAAAGTAGAAATATGAAAACAATGAAATAAGTTATTCAAATTCACTGTATACCAACGGAAAAGTAAGATTTCCGAATCTTCGTTTCATGCTAAATTCAACAAAATATCCAATTTTATTCCAGATTTTAAATGAATAAAAATTAAAATAATTAAATAGATGCGAAAATAAAATAAGAGCAAAAATAGTTTGTTGCCTGATTTCCTCCAACACTGAATTCAAACTAAATCTAAACAATCACAAAATCCAACATACTAACTACAAGTAGCTCTAAACCCCAAATTCCATCCCCAGATACCCTTTCCTCAAATCCCTCAATCCTCCCCAACCGCCAATCTCAACGCGTCGATCCATCAAATAAACCAAATAAACTCCACCTGTTTCATATTTCAGCCCTCTCAATGCCTGTGACTTTCTTCAACAGGCTTAGTCGTCCCATAGTCGCCTTCGTACTGATCGTTATTCACGTAATAAACCTTGCTTCGATACCGATATGGCCCTTTGGTCTCAGCTGGAAACGGTTTCGGTACGAACAACGACTTTGGTTTGTATGAAATACTATTCGCGATAACTTCGTATGGTAACCGTGCCTGATACTGCAACAATTGTTGGATCTGCATTGGCATGTTTTTGTCGATGACCAATTTTTGAGGAATTGGCGGCGGTAGCCTCTCGACTGGCACTGATATGTGTTCCACTTGTGGCTCCTGTTGCTCTCGTTGCTCGTAGTCCTCTTTGTACACTATTTTGCCTTGCAAACTTCTATCTGCGTAGTCTCTTCTGGATTTCTGCTGCTCCTCTTGTTCATAATTCTCTTGTTCGTATTGAGAAATGCCAGCATTTGCTGGTTGCTGATCGTATTGTTGAGCAATTGGAGCATTGGATGGATAATCGAAAGAGGCTGAGTCAGGGTGGACACTTTGTGGCTTGAAGTCTTCTAGAATCACTTGTTTCGCCTGAGACGGAGCATTTGAGTATCTGTATTGAACTTGATTGAGATCAGATTGAGGTCCCACCGGAGCTTCAGGATGTGGATAGACTTTGTATTGAAATTGGTTTGGATCTGGTTGTTCTTGTACAGGTTGAGGTTGAGCGAATGTCTTGTATTGTATCTGGTTGGGAATTTGCTGATGTTCCGGTTGAGTTTGATGTTGTAAGTACGATCTATGTTCCAATTGGTCGGGTTCGACTTGCACGAGTTGAGATTGAGATTGTTGCTGACTCACGTGTGATTGTTGAGGATGAACTGATTGTTGAGGATGAGCTGATTGTTGAGGATGAGCTAATTCTTGTTGCTGAGGGATTTGGGAATTTTCTAGGCGAGAATGGAATTGGTTCTGCGCGCCGAAGAACTTCCAATCAACCTTCAGACCTGTAAAGAAGATGCGGGTGGTAATTAGTTTTGGTGGTAACCGGTTTTTGGTTGTGTGATAAGCAATCTGCAGATATTCGCGCAAATGCATATTCTTATAACGACTAAGAAATGAATTAATAACAAACTACATAATTAGCAACAATCAGTATAGATGAATAAATTGTTCAAATAACCTATATATAATAAGATTTACGATATTATTCAGGAAAATAACATTTCATTCGCACCAATCTAATACTACATCTAACACACATAATATATACATATTTAATGTTCAGATCTTCATTAACAATGAATAAAATCTTATACACAAATCATCTTCAATAAAAGACACTTCCTGAATCTAAAATTTTCTAAACCTCTTACGAAAACAATTACATAATCATTACATCAATTATACAATACACGTGGCAAACAAACAATATACAATTACACAACTATCTAGCAATTACTCTATCTCGGTACAATATGTACATTAGTAACACCCAATTAAATTGTTCTAGAACCAAAGACAATCGTCTAAACAACTCAATCACGATCAGTTCGTACCTTCAATCAGGAAAAAGAATTCCGATTCTGACTAGCTGATCTCTATTATTCATAGAAAATATTTAATTGTCCAAGTTTTCAACTCAGCTCTACTCACCATTTGGATCATGGTACTTAATTTGCGCCTGGGGTGTACGAACAGAACGCTGCGCGTTCTTTTCTTGCGCCACCGTCGTCGAAACCAAAACGATAAAGAGAATCTACGAACAGATTGAATCGCCTATAAATTACTGCTTATGAGAAGGCTCCCCACCTTTCCGAAGGTTCTCCATTTCTCTAAGGACGAACGCAACGATGCTGTAATAGGTAATGAGATTCGTTAGAAAGTAAAGTCTTCCTAGACGGTCGTCTTTCTCCGTGGCTCGTTGGAAATCAACGCCACCGACGACGTCTCACCCGGAAGCGAATTCGTACGATCGTTTTGTTCAATAAAACATTTGACTAGCAGGAACGTTTCCGCCTTTGTCCCGCAGTCGCTTTTGTATCAACTCGACTCTGTGCTATACAGAATGATCCACGCGAGGGTCGTTGCAGTCAAACAGTTTCACTTCCTTCTGTGATCGTTCGAAATTATCATAAAGTTAAGACTATGTTCGCCAGCGTTATGAACCGCTCAGAACGACTGTTTAATAACTTTTAACTGTGGGAAATTAAGGCTGACTACGTTTAGGCTCGAATAAACGTTTTCTTTCGTAATATCGATTTGAATATTGGATCGCCGATTAGCCTGAATGAATTATGCATATTCGCGGTTTGGAGTAGTTCAGTTGATGTTGCTACGGAATTTGAAATGTTTCTTGGTTGTGAGAGCCTCAAAAGCTATATAGATTGTTAATTGTAATTTTTCAGATTTTTAATCTTACCTGTCATTCGTTTCATGTTGAACAGTTTGTTTTCTATAATTGAATTTTTTATAGAATTAAATCACATGTAAGTAAAATGTAAGATTTTTATCAATAATTGATATACATATATATCTAAAATTTTACATGATAAATTATATACATATGTGCATACAATTTTGCTCAAAGCTATAAAGTTCATTACTCTTTTAAAAATTATTTTCACTAATAATTATTCTCTTCTAAAATTAATTAACTTAGTTGAAATCAAATTTCACTGTGTAATTTCAGAAAAGAAATCTGTTCGGAAGATCCCACGATCGATTCAAGATCATCATGATTCAAGATTGAATCTCACTCTGTATAAAATTATTAATTTTTAAAATTAGTTTTTCTAAACGAATTTTGTATATATAATAACACGATCATATTTCATGCACACGTATAATAAATTATAACATTTATAATAATATATAATATTATATAGATCATATATATCATAGTATTATATAAAATCAATCTTTATTTCTTTTATTAATACTAAAAACGAGAATTCGTCTAGTTTAGAGTATGAAACATGCATGAGTGAATCGAACCTTGAACTAGCGTAATGCTAAGCCACTACATAATTAATTCACGATTTCTGTTCACGGTTCTGTTTACATGCATGAAACAGAATAGCCGCCAAGAAGAAATTAGAAGAATACATTTTTAGAGAAATAAATTAGAAATAATTAGTTGTAAAAAATGTATCATAAATAATTCAAACTACTCTAATTTACTGTAATTTTCAATTTGAAATAATCTACAACTATTAGAAGATTTGTAATTAACAAGATCCTAAACAGATAAAGTAATAAGGCTTTTAAACTATAAATCAAATTCTGATTTACGTGAGAGGATTCATATGCTTAAAAAAATGTCTGAAAAATTTTAATTTAGCTTACTTACTAGTTTCATTAAATTAATTGAAATTGTCAAAAAATCTACAAATGTGTAAAAAGAAATAACTAAATCGACCGAGCTCTCGGCATTAAACAAACTTTTCTACATAAAACAAACTACCAAATATAAAACTAAATTAAAATAAATTCCTCGATAGAAATAAGTTCTTCGAATGTCACAAACGATAACAACATGAAAAATTCAAGTGACTGTGCCAAGCGTCTACAAAACACAGTTTTGTACCATAATACCGACACAGCTACTTTTCCTACTTGAGCTTATTACGATAAAAAGCAACAAGAAGAGAAGCTACTCGTTCCTGAACACTAACTAGTAGTATTCACTTTTCGTAAACATTCGACTCATCGACTCAACGTATCGGTAAAATCGCGATCCATCACTGACAACCCTTTGCAGCACAAACACACTGCAACTCATACGTGTCACTCACTAAGGACTATCGTAAAGAAACAATATAAATATTCGACACTTGATATGCTGTATCTAACATCGATAGAAAATAGAAGATAAAGTTAAAAAAAAAACTAGGATCACCGTGATACGATTTTGAGCAGAGTCGAAGGGTTTCATGCACTCACTCGAAGTCTCATGGCTGGCTGCGAGAAAATGATGAACGTGGATGCTCGGTTCGCGGGTCTACGAGCGGAAATCAGTCGACGGAGCTACCGTTGCTCTTCTATATACTCGGAGTCGAGCCGGTGTAATTGGTCGGCTAAGCAGACGGCCGGTGACTACCTACTTTTAAAGTAATTCTGCCTCCGGTAACGAGCGAACCACCGAGGCCCTCGGGATATTATCTGGGCCGATTGCAAGAATGCGTCGCTGGCGCAACTTCGTTACAAAGTCGATCTAAGAAGCTGCAGACACTGGGGTGTCCGAGGTTACCGAGATTTCTAACAATAGGGGGAACAATAATGGAGGATCGACGGTAAAGTCTGTCATTGATGATACTTCCAAGAAAGGTAGAGAACTATAGTGGCGAGCAAATTAATTTAACTTAATTTTTAAGAATTTACCCCTCTGTTGCGTTCTTTTGGTCATTTTAAATGCAATATATTATATATAATATTTATATATATTTATATATGTTATATTTTTCTATTTTTAGAAAATCTCTTCGGAAGAATATGATAAAAATTAGAAAAAGAAATGGACAATGTAGCTACTTGGACGTAAGTTATTCGTATCTTTCCTCGACAAACCTAATGTTTCTAATTATAGATAGAAACATAGAGCCATTCTATAAGGGATAAAAAAAAAGAGAATACAGTTCCAAAGACTTTCAAAGTCTCTTTATCTGCGAATCAGAATGTCATGACTCAAGGGAAAAACAAAAGCCATTCCGTCATACGTGTCGTAAGCGACTGCTTTGCATATAGATTGTGCATAACTATGTTTACAAGGTGTAAACGATCTTCCATAATTGGTACGAACAACGTTTATTGGCGGGGCCTAATAATGGCCGCGAAAATATTTACTAAAGCGAAGTAAAAATTTATATTTGCTATCGATAATACGAAGTAGCAAAATATTATCGAGCTTTGATGAAACATTTTCGGATGAAGTAGATGCTATCTGCTGTATCCCTGAACTTTCAACTATAAAAATACGACAAGACAAACCGTAAATTGTAAGACTTGTAAGATCTACAGGTATATCCTTACTACTCGTGCGTATCTCAATGAAAATATACGTGTATGATCGATTTCATTCAATACAGGATTTTATCGAGTCTCTTCTGAGATCCTCGTATGTATACATTCTATCATGTATTACATTTTTATCAATTTGTTTCAAGATCTTTTAAACACTACCTAGTAGAATCGTGTTAATGTATAATTTAAATTAAAATAAAATTACAAATTGCTAAAATTACTGATATTATTATTAGGTATGTTATTAGGTATACATTATTAGTAAAAAGTTCCTGCTTTTAGTAATCACTGTATAGAACGTACTTCCATGTACTTATTCTATCAGCATTCGAATATATTCGATGACAATCTTGTTAAACGCAATTTTCAGAAACGTTGCCCCCTCGTTGCGAAAGCATGATTCGCGGAACTTGTTTTCGAGGCGAAAATTTATTAAATCGAACAGTGTGAAAAAATGTCAGCTAATGCTCAAAATTAGAGGATATTATGAGGGCATTATAGAAGGGAGCCATAATTCGTTCTAAACGAACTCTAAGAACCTCATAAACCAGACTTGTAAGGGGGGCAACCTCGGCTTTTTTTATCGGACCAGAAAAATCACGGTAATTTTCGAAATTACCAGATCCTCGTTACCATCATTACGACACGTACTTCTCGAGAGAAACAGAAACACGAAAGCAGGAAGTTTTTGCTTTAACCCAAAGAACTCCAAGAACGTAATCTTTTTCCTTTACATCAATTTCAGTTTCAAGCATGCTCGTAATTAATATACTAACAGTTGTATCTCGTTCAAACGGCAATGAAGTGTTATTGCACCCATTATACAAAAGTCGACTGATTGCAACATCATTTTGCAATACTCGGTTGAGAAAGATGGTACTTATATATATTTATAAATTTGATTTCGTAATATTTATGTAGTTAGGATTAGAGCACAGATGTATCTACGTTTATTTGAAAGTATAGATAAAAGTATGCAAAATATATACGATACGCTAAAATATATAGAATATCCAAACTAATGTACTTGGTGCAGTTAATCGCCATTTAATAGGGATTTATGTAATCTCTATCTAAGACCATAATTTGCATATGCTTCGTGATCTGGATATAATATTTCATAGAAACATATAAATACAGGAATTAACCAATATTAACTTCGAAATATAATGAAGTTTTTATAACAGATTCATAACTATTTTATCATAAAACAATCTCTGTTCCCTTACACGTAGGTTGAAAGAATGCATTACGTAAAAACAGAAAAACCTTCAGCACAATGCACTTGTAACAAACAATCCAGGAAGAAAAAATGAAATAAATTACATACTCCACGTATTTTCACCCTCAATTGCTTAATTTCACTGGAGATTAAGTAGAGATTAGTTGCTACCGAGAAAACTGAGAAGCCCAACGACCAAAAGCTTTCTATGCGTGTAAGCCCTGAGAAGATTTTGTTTCATTAAAATAAGAACACTAAAAATCGGATATTACTATAAAAATGATAGATACACCGTTCATACAAAAATCGCATAAAATATAGATGAGACCTATTATTCCTTAGGCGCAATAGTTTTATTGCCAAACCGCTGTATTAATAAACTATCACAGTGAATGTCGCTACTTTTCCAAACTTTTCACCAGTTGTGTGGAAAACGGTCTATACAGCATATTTTGGTCAACGTTTAAAGTTCGACGTTCTACAGTCCTTGTTGATCGTTTTGGTGAATACAAGTCGCAGATATTTCTTTAAAAGTCAACGTATATAATATTGAACACAAGAAGCACGTTGAACGTTGGAAACTTATGGAACAGTGTAACTGAAAAATCATTTTTTCCCAAAACGTGATAAATATATTTTGGAATGTTATTATCTCCTATGTTCCGTAGAGTTTGAAAAAATCGACGATACAGAGATCCAGGGAACAGGTGGAGCTACAAAGCGAAATGATCGAGTTGGAAGATAGACTGATCTTGCGAAGTTAATTAATCATGCATGCCTTGTTCCACAACGTACCAAAAAAATGCAGCACGAATCATCAGCGAGGAAAGTTCTTCGATGATATTCGAAAGGCTTGACGAGAAAAAAGGATACATTCTGCGGAAATGGGCGGAGAAAGTCCATCGTAAGTAAGAACTACGTTTCCACGGAACTGCTCAAAAATAGAAGGTTGTTCGATGCTCACTGCTGGATATTAAAACAATTGGCGATTCTTTTCATTCCACGTGCACGATGAAATTACATTTTTACTTGATTGAAGTGGAGTTATGCAATGGAACATCGCCATTAGCAGGTTTCCTAATTAAAAAGAAACAATTAAAGTACAAGATTTTGTTTGAAATAACGAGAATTTCAATGAAGTTATTATTTTTCTATTTGGAAAATAATTAAAGAGAAGTAACTTTAGCTTATGTAAAGACTAGTTAAATCGTTTCTTGAATCAGTACTTTCGAATAGGATAATGGATTTAATTTAAAGACAATAATTTTCATAATTTTCAATTTTCCTATTACGTATATATTTGAGTAAATTGTCAAATTTGTCAAATATTTTATTTAAATGATCCTTAGACTTTGAGCACTACGCTTCGTATAATTGCGTCGATCAAATCGAACAAAATCTCATTCGATGATGTTGTACTAGTTGATGTTGGCTGACTCACCAAGATGTATAGTAATATGGAAATGAAAGAAAGGAGAGTAATGACGCGGCAACCGAAGGAACGTTAATTACGATAATTGCAGAAATCAGAAGTTATTACTGTGAAACGTTGGCATTGGCTCGTAGCGAAACGATAGAATTAACGATAGAATAAAAATGATATCGATCACACGTTGCAGCTACTACAGTTTTATAAATTAACAAATATATATACAAAATAGATAACTTCTGAGAGGATAATTTGTTCCTGTAGTTTCTCTCTTTGTCTCCTTTTTGTTTGATGCGAGGTAAATGCTCTTAAAGATTGCCTATAAGGAAATGGAAAGTGGCTCGTTTGGACACTGCATTAAACACGCGCTTCCTTAGAAGCGAATGCTCATAGGACAAAGAAGGAATGGTTTCTGTAAATATATTTAACATATATAATGGAATATACATGTTATATTTACAACATAAATTTGTAGATATTTCACGTGTTATCTTCTAAATGAAATGTAAAAAATCGTGTTTTTCTTACATTCAAATTTCTTTGTTACGCAGTTTAGTATCTTTATCTGTTCTGATATATTTAAGGTGCACCAGATATGTGGCAATATTGAATATCTTGGCAATCAATAGATCATAAATAGCAGGAAAAGTAACAGGATATTATGCTATGTGCTGTATAATAGTAAGAAAGTTAATTAATAGTACAAGCAGCTAAGTAATTTTTCTTTCGTTTTTCACCTTATAAATTTAAAATTATTTCAATATCACGAGCATGCAGGTGTTTTCAGTTAATGCTTGCGAAACGCCTTGCCAGAAATTATACTAAATTTGCCGATTACATACTAGATTTGGGGATCCTGAGATTCTTGTAAATTCGTAAAATGAACGTATTAACAGAAAGTACGATGGAAAAAAATTGTATTTTCCTGTTACGGTTTTTAAAAAGTTGAATATTAAAATATCAGAATTAGAGTAATTTTATATATTTTAATACCATTATCTATATCTAATCTTTTTTAACGAATATCGAAATTTTAGAAGTGAAAACTAATTTCAATTTAAAAATTACTTCATTAATTGGTGATCTAATTTCATCTCGTATTGTACAAGAAAAACTACTAATCGTTTTCTTTTGCGTGTATAGAATGTGTATGTAAAAATGCATATGAAATGATGAAATATTATTACGAAAAACGTAATCGAACACGAGACTTGTAAGATGAAAAGTAGTTCCATTATAGAAGAAAGATATATAACATGGAAAATTATCTAACCAGATTAAAAAACATAATAACTATGCATTATGATATTTTAAAATTGAAAGTATGTTACCTTCTATTCTCTCTCATTCCTTCGCTTCTCCTTAAAACTCTCCCGTTTTGTTAAAATCATATCTATAAATATCTTCCTCTTTTATATTCAAACAAATAACGAACAAAATTCGTTGAAATCTTTTCTGTATGATATTCAAACAAACGTAAATATAAAGCAACAAATTTATAGAAGGCTATTGTAAAAATACATTTCGTTATATCCAGAGAAACGCTTGTGAAGCGGATGTCGAATTTAGGAACAAAAAGTAGCGATAGAATGACCTCAGATTGATGGTGAAATACTCATTAGTTAATCGTAATGCGGAATTGCAATAAACATTCTTTATAAATCAAGTTTTCGTAACCCGGTTTGACTTTCGTTATAGCGAAGAAACTGACTTTATGAGATGTTGTAAGGGGATGCTAACATTAATAAGAAGGTTTTATATTCTCAAGAAACAATTGCCATATTTCAATCTTCTGATTTGTAGAAATGCATAAAACATTATATCCAAAGCAAACGTGAGAAATGTAAGTCGATTACTTATAATTCAGTAGAAATAAGTTGACTACTTGTTCTGCTATAGTGAAAGTAAAGGAAGTTGCAATTTATTTTTTCTATTGTTTCGGAATTAATATAGGTACGTATGTATAATAAGTCTATAATATAGTATGTATAATCTCATATATAATCTAAATATATATACTTCCTTGATAATCCACCTTACATTATTCACTCTTATTTAGGTAAATATAATGAAAGGTTTCTATCGATATACGTATATTGCGTTAATTAATTTTCTATTATAAGTTCGATTTTTAATGTTATTTTATAATTATTTTGTATTTTCGACACTAGCGCAAAGCGGCTGAATCACGATCCTTTTGTACGAGTTACTCGCTGCTCATAAGATAATATATAAGTCGGTAAGTAAGGGTGCTGATATAACCGGAACTGCACTACCTACAGTCGCAAACAATAGATCATCCGTGCTCACCTATATTTCGTCAGTGTCTGTGCTTTTATCGTCTACGTCTATGACATCTCTGGACACACGATTGTCGTCCTAGCAATATACATGAAAAGGGTTAACAATAATAATTAGTGTACCTATCTTTTATCAAACGGGCTAATGATCTTGCAGTTTCCACTTCCAAAATTCTTTTAAATTCTTAGAATCTTATATCCCACATTATTAATTGATTACATTACGAAAATTTTTTCATTGAAACGAAAAAAATTGCAAATGGACAAAAAATGTATTTATAAAACGACAGACAAAATGCAATGTAATAACTGATTATAGCAAATTAAACATCAATGGAAATAGGCGATTCCTTCATCAAAGTACATTATTCAATACAACGGAGGCAGTGTTCAAAATTTCTTACTTTTTGAACATTGTTGCATTTAAAGTTACACCGAAGCTTAAAATAATTATAATTTTAATGGTCATCCGCAGGAGATCCCACTTTTCTGCAACAAGATCGTCAATTCAATTCTCACTCAAATCTACGATCTATAACCATAATTATTTATTGTACATCGAATATTATAGTGTAACAGTGAAAATGCTGATTCAAGAAATGTCAGAGCGAGTTAGAAAGAGGAAAGCCGAGTGGCGGTGGAAAGGCGTGGTAGAAGATCAGAGTGCAATCTGCATTATTCTGTAGCTGAGGCGCGCGGGCGGCCATCAAGGACTCTTCAGGTCAACGTGATCCAATCTGCCGTATAAAACGCCCCTCTCGACGGTCCTTCCAGCACTGTTGTACTTCTCGTCGCCCCGTTGTCGTTATATCTCCATTATGTATGCGATATTCGTAAGTACTCGCTTTCAATTTTACTTCGAAACTTTTCACCACGCATTGTCAAAATCCAACAAAATCGATTACTTCTTCGTTGCGTCTGTGGTGTACTTGTAATACCACGTAACAAATATGCCACACGTTGTTACTTTTTTAACTCGCCCCGCCTTTGTGGCAGTTCATTTATATCTCATCGAGAGTTAATTCGAAGAAAATACAATGAATAAGTAATTTTGTTTAGGAGATACGTTCAACAGAAATGATTTCCATATGAACATTTTGTTTTATTAAACATTTAAAATCTATTATTTAAGCTTCTGTAATTATTTCCTATCTTAGAATATTGCTGACTAACTGATATTAGACATCTTGCTACCATGTAGCAAATATAATGTATTTAGTATAATTTAACAAATAAAATAAAGTATCGAATACAAAGTTTCACAAATTAATCGAGCTTTATAATTCATTGTAACAATAATTACATATCTTGTTCTTCTCTACTTTGTTGTTTTTAAAGTCATGAACATAAATTTCCAGGCGTTACTATTCTACACAGTTGCATTGGTGTCGTGTCAATCGACGAGTAGACAATACCAGTCACCTCAACAGGCAGCAATTTTGAGCGACGCAAGATATCTGGCTGGAGATGGAACTTTTGGCGCCGCTTATTCACAAGAGGATGGTGTGGAATTCAAAGAGGAAAGCGACGTTTACGGGAATCGCCGTGGGTCTTACTCCTACGTCGATCCTACGGGTCAAAGACGCACAGTGACATATACGGCTGGGAAAAATGGCTTTCAGGTACGTTAGAATGTGGCAGGAAATCCTAGTTCTTTTTCGATTTATAATATCAATATTGACAAGAACTAAGCTATTACAGTAATATGGAAATTTATATAAACTTTGAAGTTAGAAAAACTAAAATTATTATAGCTTAGTTTTATATCTCGTTCAGTAAGATAGAAATTTGCAACCAAATATTGTATAAGAAATTTTTTAATTGATCGATGGTTATTAATAATAAAGTTGTCCCTTTCTATATTTTTCGTAAATCTATTCACCACTCCGCTACTACAATTCATCGTCCACCCTCCGTACATTTAGGAACATTTAGTTACTCTTACATACTTGTTTACAAAGATATGATAATTTATTGAAGCACAATTAAGACAAAACACCTTCTAACAATAGTACACAATTTGAATAACTTTTCTCACGATGATCTACATTATTAATAGCTATTTGAATATCATACTCATATAGCAAAACTCTCTCGTTGCTAGCGAAATGATTCGTTTATGACATTAAATAGCAAATAGCAAACGTTACAATGGTTACTTTGATATTTACTATTTAATATTTAAATATTATTCGGATTCACTTTTCCTCTTTTATTTGAACAGGCCACAGGCGATGGCATTCCCGTTCCACCCCCGCAAGTTCCGCCTCAGCCAGAGTACGTACCTCTACCGCAATACAACCCACCCGATTATCAACCACCGCGATACAACCCATCCTTGCAATCGTATCAACGTCAAAGTCAACCAGTTTATGAAGCACAACCAGCGCCTCAGCCCCAACCTCAACCTCAACCTCACCTTCCACCTCAACCAGTGTATCAATCTCAACCACAATACCAACCTAGACCTCAACCACCACCTGAAATTCAATCCATTCCTTCCTACAACCCACCGCCACAGTATCAACCTCCGGCTAGACCATTACCACAGTACAACGCTATAACGACGCCACCACCTCGAAGGTTCTACCCACCTGGAAAATTGAACTTCAATAGGACTCCGGATGGCTACTCTTACACGTTTAATAAAAGTTAAGGAAAAGGTAACTAGGAATGGGAGTAACTTCTAATTTGTAATTTGTCACTCGTAAAAATTGACCAATAATATGGAAGAATAGAATAATATACGACAGGGCGCAGATTGTCATCTTATATGGAAAATTTAATTTATATGGAAAGATAAAGATCTTTCATCTCATGAAATTCGTTCATATTAAGATTTTAAAGAAAATTGTCTATTTTTTAACTATCTATTTTAAACTCGAGAGAGAATTGATTAATTGATTATTATAAGTTAGTTTGTATGCATCTATCATTTTGTCGATTTTCTTTGAGGTGTATGGTTAATATTTAAAACTTACTGGATTCAGAAATAGAATATACCTATAAATTAGGATAAAATTGAATATCATGTAAATTGTACTTAAAGAGGAAAGGAAAAAATGGAAAGAATAATTAGAATAATTCTATTAATTTGTGAATAAGTCTCTGGAATCCTATTATAGAAATTGTATGACGCAAAAGATTTCTGTGTATTATAATATAGATTTTCGCTGTGTATTGTGTAATATATCGTGTGCTTTTTGTAATTTATTAGAGTAGAACTAACCTTAGAATATTTGCTAATTTGCTCATATATCATTTATTCTGAATTTAGAGAGCTACATTTTCAAGAATTTCCACGTTTTATTTTGTATATCGTAGTTTAATAGTTAACATAATGTTTTTCAATGATAGCCTATCTAAAATCTATTAAACCAAGCGTATCACAAAATTTTCGAAAAATTCTAAGAAATCTACTATCTGTAAATATCATAGGCGGAAATTAACAAACGATAAATTAAATGCGCGAGCATGCATTCATAATTAGGAGATTGTAGGTAGCCAGAGCCTTGTCCATGATCTTACTACAAGGTACCTCGCGTGAAACAAGTTGAACTTCCTCTGAAACACTGCATACAATCTATATAAATTCTTGAGGAAGCGAATACAATATTTATTTTGCCAATTAGGGAGGATTCCTTCGTCCACTTACATTATCGCTAATTATGGGTATAGTGTCAGGCAAATATTCGCGATAGAGTAGATTAGATTAGTTGGAAAGTTCTATCGACTTCTTTCACTTAAAGTTTCTTTTAGTTCGATAATTTATATCTGCAAATATTCTATTAGCCAGAATAAAAATTTCCAATTACAAGGAAGCATTTCATTTTCTTCATAACATTCGCAAAGTGTACCATGAAATGGAGAAAGTATGCTTCGTGTATCGATGTGTCATTTCATTATGGCTCCTGGAAGAACTCCTAAAAAAGCGAAGAAATTATAAATTCTATACTTCAGAGGAAAAATGTAGACGATAGGTTTGAGTAGCGTTTCAGCAGCGTAAGGCGAAGAGTACCAATTAAAATTTCTCACTGAAGTGTTGGAATGAATTTAAATGGAGAGAAAGGAGAAGCATTAAATAAGAAATGTCGATAGGAATTTCCGACAGATCGAACGGTTCGCGTGAAATTAGCAGCGGCGCCGTGTAAACTATTCAGCATTTTACAAACTCCATTAAATCGAATTTTCTTAATCGCTTCGATTGGACGACGCCCTGTGTTTCGCATAGCAATTCCCTTTACAAATGCGAGCACTATCCCGCGCACTTTGGGGTCACGTTACTTTCATTGAACAACCTTTGACGTATCCCATGCTATTACAACGATCTACGACGGATCCCACGATCCATGAGGGAGGATACGTGATCTTTTAGGCGTGATTCATACCTTATTGTAAATATAGGTTGAACGTGTAAGGCATCGCCTCTTGAAACAGGTTTCAGTAGGTTACAATAATTTCAATTATGCTTCATATCCTACTATATTGTATTATATCTATTTCTGTAATTGGGATAAAAGACTAAGATAGGATAGAAGTGATCGAACTAATTTCTAAATCTAATAAACTGATATAAAAATGTATATGATCTCATTTCCTCGTTATAACGTCTTATTTGTATTGTTCTTGTATTACTATATTTTTCGTCTCTGGTATTGTCTCCCGCTCGTTATAATTAAAATATTGTAATAAATAAAATATACTGAAATAATATGTGCGAAATTCTAATGAAAGACGGCAGTAGTTGAACAAATGAACAATTAAGACAACTAAATGTCGGATAAATATTATTAAATAATAATTAGTAATTTAAAATTCAATCGAAATATGATAGTAGCGTGTCACGTAAATGAAATATTACAAGCAAAATAAGTATAAGCACATAAAATAATGTGCATTTAGAATGGAACGTACCTAAGTACATATACAAATAGAAACAGTAATTAGAAATATTTATTCCAGAAAATATATGTAGACCCTAACCGTTCAAATTTACCTCATGAAATTTGTACAATATTCGTCTCTTAATAATCATCTCCTGAAACGCCATACTCTTGCTGTCTTATCTATCCGTCATCGAATGCAACTGGCACGTCATGTCAACTACGCCCAGTTCGAAACGGAAGGAAAGTTAGGCAAAGACAAAGAAAACTTAGACAAAGGGACAATTATCTTATTATACTGGCTCGCGAATAATACCCGTGCAGTTGGAATGAAAATAAAAATGCAGTTGAACAGGGCGTCCGTTTATCAGTATTCGTAATACGGGTGCGGCAAGGCAAACCGGCCGTATCGAAGCAGGAACTCGATATCCTTAGTAGTGGACCGAAAGAAACGCATACCGTAACGTTTCGTGTCACGTCGATGTCCTTTAGGAAAGTCGATCACGGAGTTAATTTATGGCCAAACGGGTGCAGTTCACGCTGGATGCAGCATGCGAGCACCGGTTACATACTTGTCGAGCCACTTGAATGCCCTGCATCCGTGTTACATTTGGTCACTTTATCCATTTTTTTCTTTTTCCATTCTACTGTCATAAGTTGATAGATAGAATTAGGACAAGCTTTTATACTTTTAGTATGTTTCAACGTAGAGAAATTAGTCGCTCGTATACTGAATTTTTATTCAAACTCGTAGGTATTTTTATGGAGACAGCTTGTATAAGAAATTTGTCTTACTCTCTGAATATCATAATAAGTGGTTTAATTCGAAAATGTTTGTATATCATGCACGTCTTGTAAATTTTTGGAGATTTAAATTTCCTATAAATATATAAACATCCCCAATCTAGTTATCAAATAGCTTATTTATAACAAATATCAATTTCTAAAGTTAGATTAATTTAATGAAACGAGAAAAATGTTGTTGAATAATACTTATAATATGAATAATGTTTTTAAAATTCCTACGCTATACAAAACAAACAAGATAGCAAAACTACTATACCATTTATTACATTACACGTTTCTCCAATATTAATTCAAAATCATTCGAATATATTTCAGTAATATGAAAGGCAATGTTTTACTTTTTCAGTTGTCTTTTATTTATAAAGGTATATTGGTTATACATTTCGTTTGATGATTATGGCAGTAATATACTGACTCTGATTAGCTGCGCGTGACATCAACAGTATAAAAGTAATCTAAAAACAGCTGCTAGAGGCAGTGGCATCAATCATTCACTCCTCACAACAGAAAGAGATAGAAAATAATAGTAATAAAAGAGGAAATAAAAAAAACATAAAAGAACGAGAAGAATAACTCTCATCTTATCTATATTAAACTTATACTTATTTAAAAATTTATATGCCAATGTGCCTCCTTAACACGTTTCAATTTCAAATGATCAAAACGAAATCGGATAAATCCCAGAGAAAAGGCACTATACGTCTATTAAATATAATATTCCACTCTCGATCGTACAAAGTACCACGATTATAAATCATTACGCTTTATATCGCGTAAACGTTATATTTCCGCATGTGATTCTCCTCGAAACAAGAAAAAGAAAAACTTTAGAAGGAACGCTGAATCGCGTCAGATTCTCGATAGACACATTATTGCAATCTCTACAAATTTACATTTTCATCGACGGCGTGCAAATGGCAGGCATAATTTTTCGAACTACGACATGCTCGTTTCTGGTACGCTTCGTTCGTAAAAATCAAGACCGTAAATTAGTTTTCATATTTGCACCTTCGTGTCGGTCGCTGTTACACTCCGTTTAATCGCTCCTTTTAATCCCTTTAATCTCTTCTTTCTAATTCTTCGATTTTCTATCATTGATTCATTTTAACATCAGACACAATAGACGGACGTGGGAAAAGTGGAAATCCGCTTACACGAATCGTTCGGTTTTGTATCAAATTTTCAACGACGATGAAAATCAGCGCTTCCGTGCCAGTTAAGAGTAAACCATAGAGCGAGTAACTTTCTTGCTCATCGTCCCAACTATTCTAAATTCATACAAACTATGTAAAAGATGTTTCTCGTTAACTGCATTAGAAGAAAGGCCGGCATCTTTTGTCTTATTTGTCTCCATTTCCTTTACATCGTTACTAATTAAGCCGCTATAAACGGTTATTGTTTATGCATATTTATCGCGCGAGTGTCAGCGAACGTTTTCTATCAAAATTACTCGCAAAACCTCCTTTTCTGTCTTTTCATTCACATTTTGTCTTCGTTTTTCGTCTTTGTCCTTCCTTTTCTTCGTAACAATCGTAACTATTGTCGATACGATTAACACTATATTGCACTAGTTAGAATTATACAAAATATATACCCAACGGTAGGTATAGCTTTTTTTCTTTTTTCTTTCTTTTTGAAGTATACCATTTTAGGCACCGTTATCCTGGAAGTAATTTGGATCGAAAATAAGCCGGAAATGAGTCTTACGTGAGGCAGGAGGCACGGCAGTTTTAGCAACATTATATTCTCGCGCTGACTGTATAATGTTCTACTCTAAAGACGAGAGGAAGAAAGCGCTGTAGAAGCGAATCCTATGAAGTTATTGGAAGAGACAGTTTGTTCACAATGCATGTCTCTCGCGGGCACTCGACGAACTAATATTATGAAACGATATTGCTGCTAATTTTTACATTGAATAATAAAGAAAAAAGCGTACTAGGTTTTCATTGATTAAAATTGAATTGTAAATCGATAAAGTGCGATAAAAGAATGTTGAAAGATTAAAAGGCATTAGATACTCAAGTTTATAAGTACACTTTTGTTCTTTCATGTTCTCATTAACTGTAATAAAGCAAAAATCTGTCGTATATGTAATGTAAACCCTTCCCTGGTTAAGTACATATTCATACTGCAGGTACCAAGGATAATCATAACAATAAACAAGTTTTTAAGCAAACAGTAAAAAAAATCTGCTTGATATAGAATAGATTATAGAATATAAACATCTGGGGATGTTTTGTCGTATTCGGTAATATTTTCGTGTATCAACACTTACGCTACACAACAATAAAAACTACACGTTTGGTATTATAAATCGATAATGTGGCTAATAATATATCGCTTTTAGAAAATCAATGAGTTTCATTTAAAAAAGAACAAAAATAATCACATAATTAGAATATAATCTTAACAGATAGTCAAATAAATGATTTTTAAACTAGACAAAAAATTCCTATTTAAAAAAAATTTCTTAATCAAATAATATTCCCGCAAAAACAATTATACGCAACATCACATACGCCACGTTTTAAAGCGCCGAAACGTATAATTTAAAAAAAATAATTACTTCGAATCAATAAAATCTCCAGATTGTGAAACATATGAAACAGGTCGTTGATTATAAAATATGTAAAAAGAACTATAATAGCATTGAGAACAAACCTGTACATTACATGGCAGATACTGCTAATGGTTAAAGATAGCGGGAAGCTAGCTATGTAGGAACGTATACTATTAAGTAATCATACTTAAATATTGGCGCAATAGTATAATCTCTTACCATATAAATCAGTATCGCGTCAATACCTAAATACCTGACGAATATAACGTATGTCCCAATTTATTATATATAATATTCGGGATACACAGTAATACTCCTATATTAATTCGAGATCTTTAATTTCGATGATAGTGCAATGCAAAAAATATTGTTCTCTGTTATTTCCTGAAAGCAGTGCACTTTATGTTTATTGACTTGTGATCAACTATCGGACGAACGAATTATGCGATATTCAAAGAATTCGTTCAACAATTTTTTAAAACTGTATTTAGTTTTCTTTGCAGCGTAAAACAAACGATGAACTGTGTGTATCCGTTAATATTTATAGAGAAATATACTACTGTGTATCTCTCGTTATAAATCAGTACATATTCATTACAATCACAATACGCATGACATCCTATGCAGAAGTTCTGGTCAAAATGGAGTAGAGAACTTGTACTATGGTAAGACACGAATCGATGGCGCATAATGACAGGAAGGATAATTCTAGCTGCATAATCCCGAAGGATCGACCAGTCCACGCGCGATCAATTCGGCCGTTGCAGGATCGCTTCCTTGTTTACCACTCGAATGCTGAGATGGCGTTTGCTGCGCGTGAGGTTCGAAATGGGAACGTACGTGGAACATAAATTCAGCCTTATCTGTAAAATCTGTACGGCACATAAGACAGAAATGCCTCTCAGATGCGTACGCTTGCGGAGGAGCTGTAGATCCCGGGAAATATGGTGCTGCATGTTGTGGCGGAGCCGATGCTTCCAAGTGAGAACTGTAACAGAAGATGTTCAATTACAGAACAATAAATTATCAAACAATTAATATCAATGTCATAAAGAATGATATTGATAGAGGTTTTATTATATTCACAATTATTATTATTATTATGTATCGTTTTCGTATATGCGTATTTCTGCAGCTATATAATAGAGACAAACGTATCTACTTCTAACCGTTAAATTATAATCAAATGAATGAATAGTTAGATAAATATTTTTATCATATCATAATATGCCCACAAAATCAAGTGTACATTTATAAATTATATTATAAGCTAATATTAATACTTCAAAACTTGCATCATAATTTGCAAATAGTTTTTTCTTAGTAACTTATAAGTCACTGAAAATTTTAATGATGATGTATGTATTTTGAGATAAATATGTTCATTACTAACAGTTAGAAATATGTCCTTTCTATTTTCTTTTCAATTATTTGTAACATTTTCCTCAACATATCGAGAATTAAATATTGCTAAATAATATAATTATATTACTTATATATTCCATGAATTTCTATATTGAAGCTATTATAATAAATGCGTACAAAAATTTTTCGAAATTTCTTATACGCTAATGAATATTGTATTTAATAAAAGTATCTTCTATTAATAAATATTATTTCTCTTTATCTTTCCAAGTAAAAATATTGTATTAGAATAAAATTTTTAATATTTATATTTACTACTATAGATGTAAATATAAACAGAAATTACCGAGCATGTTGCATCCACTCCTCTCTTGTGGCTAATGCTCGACCGCATAATTCACACGCCCAACTAACTGGTTCTTCCTTCAACTTATGTATAGTATCCTGCCGAGATTGTTGTTGCTGCTGCGGTTGTTGTGCCTGCTGTTGTTGTTGCTGAGCTTGTTGCTGCTGCTGCTGTTGTTGCTGCTGTTGATCCGAATTCGGAGCTGTAGGTGTAGAAAGTGGCGCCACTCCCGGTCTGTGTCTCAACTTGTTCATGTGAATAACTAGTTTATCTCTGCGGGCAAATGCTTTACCTAGAGGCAACAGCCGTATCATCAGTTATACTCAAACAAGTACATAAATTATCGTACAATGCAAAGCAACAGTTTAGACACACTTACCGCAAACTTCGCAGGAATACGGCTTCTCCCCTGTATGAATACGCATGTGAATAACGAGTTTGTCCTTACGAGCAAGACCTTTGCCACAAACGGTACAGGCGAACGCCTTTGTCGCCGGTTCACCTGTATTTGTGGCCTTTGACGCAAATCCCGGACGAGACGTTACATTGTTCGTAGTTCTTAATGGCTGATTTACTGTAGGGGCCCTACTCCCAAACTGCTGATCCATTGCACCAGGAAACGGAGGCATTACACCACCAGGACGCATTGCTGCTGAGTAATCTGGAGACCTATTTCGAATGTTGCAATCAATATTTTAAAATTTCTATTCTGACAGATAATAATTACTATGCCTCTTATTATAAAAAAAAATCATTCCAACAAATAGCATAACAATCTCACTTCTTGTAAGATTTGATACTAGCATAAAAACTTACCATGTTCCGATAGAGCGGAGTACGCGTACACCGTCGTCATAACCCAAACCATCATCGGGTAAGGTAAAGGTTGGATTAGGTGTCTGAGGTGTCGCAGGTGGACCAGGGCCAGCAAGCCTCGCTTGGGCAGCTTGTTGTGCCATGTGTTGCTGTACTGCAGCATGAGCCACAGCATGCGCTTCCACATAAGCCGATCGCTGTTGTTGCTGGCTACCATTAGACATCTTGTCCTTATCAGTGCCCTATTAATTGTTTTTTTTATTGTTGCATTATGTTTTGTACCAGTATAAGTCGTTTTTGAGAAGGATAGGCGCCTTCTTAAGTTTTCATCAAATTTTTTCTTTGATTAGTCATTGAAACTGAGCAAATTAGATGTTAATTCGTAGATGATAAGAGATTAACTGACTTTAGCAATTTTTACTTTTGTGGTAATTTGAAAAATGCCCACTATCAGGTATTCTGCATATTAGTAGCATATTAGTATTCTTAACAAGCATATGTATATAATTTAACTATTTTTTCAACAATTAACAGTATAACCTACAATAGTAACTTCTTAAATTTATAAAATTTTTAGTTTTTAAATATTCCTATAGTGACTTGTAGATCCCGTTAGGGTGGCTACGTGATAAAAGGACCATTAAGTATCATACCAGCTACAAGATAAGATATATAAAGCTTCTTGTTAAGAACTTAAAGCGACTAAAAAGAACTGATGCACGGAGATCGATTTATTTCAAATTTCGAACTGGACTTTCTCAGAAATGTTGCTATCACGAATTATCAATTTAGTTGAGCAACATGCGGATCACGCTTTTAGAGATATCTTGGTTGTATAAAAATACCAGATTAATTAGGCTAATAAACTCGATTCGTATTAAAACAATCATAAAATATAAGATTATGTAAAATCATAAAAAACGAGATTGTGGTTAAATTCATCATAAACGCTGGAGAAACTAAGTAAGTGAGAAAAATGGACAAATGTATTACGATTTTCAATAACTGATACTTGTCACAATGTTTGGGATAATGGTCATTGCATTAGTAGAATATATTTACAAAATACAATTATCGACACAATGCGTTTATTTGATTGTAAAATTGAAGGAAATCTGTAGGAATGAACAGCATTTTGCGACATTTCTATCAATTCGAGCACAAAAGCGTAACAGCTTCGAAACCAATATGGGAAAACGATTAATCACGGGAACTGAGCTGAGCGGAGCATGCACGAAGCCGCACTCGGTGCCAAATATCTATTAACGATAATCGATATTTACCAGAAACTGAGTTTCAAATAATTCTTCAGCTAAATGGAACGTATTCGATTCCTTGTGAACTGATGTGAAACGTAATTAACGCTTTCCAGAAATGAAAACTTCGGAGGAATATTTTTCAAGTAAACAAAATGATGGAAAAATTGGTCATGCAATTTCCTCTAAAAAAAACACTAACTGTTTGTGATAATTGATGAAGTTCTCCTAATAACGAAGCACTAAGATTTTCAAAAGTAAAATTTTTTTAAGAAGAATTTTAGGGACAAAGTTCAAAAATATTCTTCAAACTGATAAGAAAATTCAAGTTACATAATAATGTTCAAAAATCACTAATTATCCGAAGTAATTATTGAGATCGATCTCGACGGGAATTTACGTAGTAAATCCTCCAAAAATTAAAACGTTTTGTAAAAGGAATTCTAAGGAAAAGTTGTAGATATTCAACAAGCTGATTAAAAAGTGAAAATCGTGCAATAATCTCTAAAAGCCACTCGTAGGAATACAAGAACATTGAATATTTAATGTAAATTGCTGATGATTAAGAAATTGGATAAAAACCGGGGAAAACTCTAATATACTATAAAAGAAGCTGTCGAGAAATCAAAATTTCGTCCACGTGACGTTGGTTCGCGACACGAAGGTATCGGAACAAGCCGGAGAGAATGGTCGTATCGCCGAGAAGCATCACAGAAGCCTGTATCCCCCAGAGACGACATCGAATACATAAAAGACAGGGACTTTCGAAGGAACCGAAAAGATCTGTTCGCGTAGCCTGCTCCGTCAAGGTCCTCCGGGAAAGAACGATGACCGAAACGAGAGAGACAGGAAACGAGAGTGAGGGAAGAACGACCGGGAAGACGAAAGAAGGGAAAGAAAGAAAGAAAAAGAAAGACGGAGAAAGAAGTTAGCTTACAGAAAGGCAGACACGAAGGTTCCCACAAAAGACGAGCAAATGCTATCGGGCCGATCTCCCGGCTCACGTACCTACACACACTTTGTTCCCCTGCAGAGGTCGAGGAAAACCGCACGGTCCCAATCGACTCACTGGGTCGGATGTCCTCGAGGAAAGATATCACTGACACCGTCACAAGGCGAGCAACTCAACGGCACATCACATCAGTGTCCATCACGCGTCGTCATGCCGCCCGTTCTGCTGGGAGTTTCCGAACTGGGTGAAAAAAATTGAGCGACCACGAGGCTCGTCGTCCAGACCGGAGGTGGCTGGTAGAGACCAGAACACGTTAGCCTTAGACTCCGATAACGAAGAATTTTTAACGCGACAATGACGATGAAAAGAACAACGGAAATTCTATGACCACGCGCGTTCCTTCTTTTCGCGACGCCACGAAAGAATCTCGCGTTTTACGGGGCAACCAGAGTGTGTCCCGCGGAGCTAGCCGCCGATTCCCGGCGCGGGAGGATGCAAGGACAAAGAGACGAAAAAACGTCTGGTCGAGGCAGAGGGGATAGCCCTCTAGCGAGAGAGAGGGAGGGAAGGAGAACAGAGAGGGTAAGAAGAAGAAAAGAGAGCAACGACCAGTCGACTGGAGAAAGAACGAGCTATATTCAGAGGGAACGAGGGAAACGAAGACGACTAAAGAAAAAACCGGAGAGAAAGAGGGACAGAATGTGTATGTGTGTGTGAGAGGGGGGAAGAGAGGGAGAGAAAGGGAGAGATGAGATAGCCGGTGACACACGGATGCAGCGCGGCGTAACGATATCGAGTGGAGGTCTCCACGGAATGCACCGTAGCGATGTGCTGTGGAGAGCAAGACCACACAGGGTGCACCGATCAGACGAAGACAAAACGAGGAGGAAGAGACGGAGGGAAATGGAACGGCGACACTCGGGTTATGGAGCCAAGTATGCGCGAACTTGGTATAAACGGTTCTATTCGATCGGTGAGACTAAGCGCGTCCCGGTGAGCAAGCGAAATTGGCGCGACTAGGTGCGGGAACAAGCACCGAGCGATACTGAACCGGTAGAAGGGAAAGAAGAATAGGCACGGGAGAAGCGATATGCGGACGAGACGGCGCGGTGCAACGATATCGAGTGGAGATCCCCGCGGAATGCATCGTGGCTGGCGCGACGACGAGAACACGCGAGAGAGAGAGAGAGAGAGAGGCAAAGAGAGAGAAAGAAACAGAGCGAAAAAGAAGGGGAGATTCGGAGAGCGAGAACGAGAGAAAGAAAGAAGGGAAAGAGAAAGAGAAAGGCAGGGACGCCCTAGAGAGGCAAGTATGCGCACGAAGAGACCTTCGTGTATACCTTGTGTCGTATACACAGACTACCGAGTCACTCGCTTGCCGGATACACACAATGACGGAAGAGAGTAGCGTAGCACCAGTCGACGGCGGCGTCGGCGGCGGCGCTCTGCAGTGCGTCGGCCCGCTGACCTTGACACTGACATTGACTAAGCGAGCGACTGAAAGAGAGTAGGAGAGGACAGAATCAAATAGAAACAGGCAGATAAGGAGACAGAGAGAGACTAGAAGGACTGACGTATCATTGGATGGTATATATGCACGATTAGGCGAAGCTAAACACGATACATAAACGCGAACAGCCACCTAGTAGTATACAAGTACCGTTCGCTTCCTCTGCTTTCTTTGCTCCCTAGCTCTCCTCGGTTGACCGCATCAACGATCAACCGCGTAACGAGACTTCGTCGGCCGTTTACGACGGGGTATTCCAGACCTCGAAACAGGTTTTCAGAGGTGTACAGGTCTGCTCCTCGTTGCACCTGTGCCCGGGACAAGGAGATCCAACGGGCCAACTAGCAAGGGAAGGGGATCGAACAATCTTGGATTGGGGAGCGACGAGACGCGTAGTGGAATAGAGACAGAGGGGAGCTAGTGAAAGAAGGACAGGGGAAGGGTAGAAAAGAAGACAAAGATAAAGGAGAGAAGGGAACGGAGACGTTGTACCCGTGAACAGAAAAGAGTGAGAAAGAAGGAACTAGGCGAGACGTCGAAGAAAAGGAGAACTGACTTTCGCTTTCTGTGCGCGACGCAGCCTAGCCACGGAGAGTCGATCAATAGCGCCGCGACGGTTGCACACACGTATACACATACAGGCACACACATGCGTGCCTTTTACAAACCCTCTATCCCGACTGGTCGCGTGATCTGTCTCTCTTTTGCCCTATCTGTTCATCCGTGTCTGCTTATCTGTATATTATCCCCTCCAGCTGGGTTCTCTGCACGAGGAGTCGCGTGTGTGAGGGTGGAATTATTGGGATCATGCTTCGTTGGCTAAGCAAGGGGTGCGAAGGAGGAACAGAGAGAGAATCAAGGACCTCGAGCTACCGATCAGCGACGCCCCTCGTTCCCTCTCCTTCCTTTTAGTCGGTTGCACGGTTTCGCATGGCCCTCTCTCACCCTCTTCATCTGCTGCGGTCTCTTCTCGCGCGCGTGTTCGTACGCTTATCGAGCATAGTACAGAGGCGAAATCGGCACGAAAGAAGGTGGAACGAAGAGACAACACTGGGCAGAGGTGGTAGAACGCGAGCGCGTGTCGCGTAAAGGACTTTTTACGCCGCTCGAAATGTGGAACTCGTGTCGGCCACCCATTCGACGCATAAAGTCACTTTAACGCGTCATGTCGGAAATTGCCACCCGAGTTTACGAGCTTGTAAAGAGTCTCTGGTACTTCCTAGAATACGTACGACCCCCATCGTACGGGGATAGCCTGATTCCTTCTGGCTATTCGTGTCCGGCTCGTACAACGATAAATTTTCCAATGTTGCCCTGGAAAAAATTCTTGCTCTCTCTCCCTCTTTTCTCTTACTCGTTGCATCCACGAGATACCGTGAGCTTTATGTCAGACCTTTAATCTACCTTTATTAAGCGCGCTGTCTCCTCCATTTGTAAGGCACTTGCTCCCAGTCGTAAACCACGTGCTCTCGCGAGGATATTAAACGCGCCTGATGTGTCTCATGAAATCAATTAAGAGCAAATAAACTGGTGTCCCATAAACAAGTATTCCTACGAGTTGCTCGTTTGTTGCTATATTTAGTGGTAACGTTATAAATATACTTTTAACCAGACTTCTTGTGTTTAAGTGAATATGCAGACGTTCCATTCATGCGAGCAGAATATACATTTTTCTCTTTATAGATTAAAAAAGGGTCATATCATACATATAATTTAATCTGATATTTCTAACTGTTTAGTTTAATGTTGTAGATAATAATAAGCATTGGTCGTTGAATGATGTGAAAATAATAATGGGATGTATAATTATTGTTTCGGTACTAAAGATATTGAAGAAACAGTAATATGTGTTTTAATTCATAACTTTCAAGAAATTGGTGAATGTTTGTTTTTGGAGAAATTAATTTTTGAGAACATTTTTGTTTATTATTTTGTGTCATGCGCTATTATATGCATCCATAAATTTATGTATAAAATAAATTTAGATTCCTGTTGAACCTTTGTCAGTAAAACAAATAAAAGCATACATAGATTATTATCTATTCATTTTCTACGTAATATAAGGATCTTATATTTGTTATTCATTTTATAAAATATCTAAGTTATTATATAAAAATTTAAATAATTATGCTGCATATTTCTAAATTTGTTTACAATAATATTTCTATAATAAATATTATATTCTAAATTTATATTTACTTAGCTTCTAACATTATAAATCAAAATAAAAATTTCGTATGTAAAGAATTAACACCCATATTTAGCTTAACTCGTTTATGCATATATTAAATAATCTGATTTGTGTAAAATTAAAATTATTTCAACAAAATTAGAATTAAAGTTCGTTCATGCTTTTCTCACATTACATAATGAGAGAAACTTTATTTGTCGCTTTTCATTCACGAATTACTTAAATTATTAATTGTTAATTAAATGGATTACAGATTAATTTAAACATTTTGACTTACCTGGTTTACCGATGCAGCGAGATGCTTCAAACTGTCCGCGTAATTTTTTAACACAGTATCGGTCGTCATGCAGCTCACCCGAAACTCGTAAAACATATCCAATTTGTATACGCATCTCTGACAAATATTTTTGGGCAAAGCGTCCTCTTTCGTTATCTGTGATAATATTATTGGTTGAATTTGAATTGTTTGTAGAAAATATAATTTCCAATATATATATAAACATGTTAGGTTATATATGTTTGAATTAGATATCCATACGCTTTATAATATTTTGTTAAAGAAATACAGATATAAATATAAATAAATATATATATAACATAGTTAATTGAAGTGAAATTCGGGAAATAAAATTACAATAGTATATTTACATTTCTTTAACAAGATATTATAAAGCGTATGAGTACCTAATTTAAGCATATACAATCTAACATGTTTGACTTGTCATAATTAACATTTTATAAATAATTAATAATTTTAAATTGTTGAAAGGTTTTCGGAGTTACTATATATCTCCCTTTTTTGTAAATAATCAGCTTTTACTTCCTAATTGCCCTTATTAGTATTACAATTAAGAAATATCACAATAACCTAAAAAGTGACATATTGATTATTATATGTAAGAAAACATCGTGTAATAATTATAAGTGTCAAAATGTAAAATCATTAAATCGATACGTAACCTAAGTTGTAATTGTTGAAAATTTCTGTATTTGTAAACTAAAAAACAGAATTATTATAACAGATCATTTAAAAGTTAGTTTGCGATTCTTCTTTTCAAAATAATCAATGAAAGTTCGTATTATTTTGTGAACACTTTTGCTTCCTATTTCATTCAATATTTTTACGACATAAACTTCTAATTAGAGCAATGATAAAACGTATTGTAGCAGATTTCTACAGTTCTCTATTTCCAATATCCTATGCGCACTCGTTCTAACACAACATTGTAACATAATGTTTACCAACGAGACAAATATTAGTTAAATTTAACAATAAAGACAGTAAATGTTAACTAATTTTACAAATACAACGAGAAATATGACTTACTACAGCAGGAATGCAGGAACGTATTTTAAAAAGTAATTGTCTCTGTTCGCCTTCTTTGTCGAAAATTTGAAGTTGGTGACTGCTCTTCAACGAACATAATCTACACAACTCAGTAAAACTGAAATCTTCGTTCATTGCCATTCTTACGATTCACGATTAAACACAAACGCTGAACAATTGTTAGGTTATAGTGTCTGTGAGGTGTATTTCCACACACTTTTTCGAGACTACGGAGGTTAACGAGAAACTGGCACACAATTATTATTCGTGAACGTATCGAGAAATGAAAGTTGGTTAAATTTTTAAATATTAAAAACGGAGTTTCTAACAAAATTAAAGTAACGCCACCATTTCTTTCTTGCCGTTTCACTGTTGTTCAGCGTGCAGAATGCCTGGCCCCACATTGCGCCAAAGCTAAACCATCTGGTGGGTGGAGAAGCTAACAACAAAGGGTTGCGTATGATGGTAAAACAGGTAGAAACAGTACCACAGGAGCAGTAAAAGTTTTTAAATAAATTATTTGACTAAAATTAAAAACTGCGATTATTTATTTTATATTTTTCTTACAAATTATATATAATGATTGAAAATTATGAATATTACTCTGAAATGTAGAAAAAATATTTACAACTTAATATTATAAATTTTTATTTGGTATTTAACACAAAATTAAATCTACTATCATGGTTCAATGATATTGTAGTAAGTAGTAAGTTACTGTTAGAAAGTCTTTAATTCATTGAATGAGACGTAATAATATAATAAAAATGAATAAAACAGTACTTCATTTTAGCGAAATATCATTTAGTAGCTTTTGCACATGTTTCTACTAAAATAGGCAAAATAGTAATGTAGTTGCTATGTGAACAAATAAAGTTTCTAATTGTAGAAAATATATTTTCATCCGAATATTTTTAACTGTGAATTGAAAACTGCTAATTAACCGTTCTGTATGTAATTTGTTATTTTTTGTATATATATAATTACGCACACGATATAGTTCATCTTGTCTCTATGTATAAATTCCAAGTTGTCAAATGATTCATAATACTACTATGATTAATTCATGTAATCAATTATTTTTTACTGACATACTTTTATTTACACAAATACTTTTTTTATATAAAGACATATTGCCTATTTAAAAAGTATTTGTACATAATTGTAAAAATAATATTACTAAAAAATAAGTACAAATAACATCGATCATAAGTATAAAATAATTTAAAACAAGAATATTGATTTGAGATTTTAGCAGATGATATATAAATAATTTATGTAATCGTTTATGTTCGTAACATGAATTCATATTCCATAATTGCACGAATGTATTATTTATTAATAACGAAAGCTGCAAGCATTGGAAAGTTCAATATAAAAACCGAATATATGAGAGTTTTCCTACTAATTTCTGCAAAGAGATTTGGTTTGTGCGCAAGATTGAGAACGCTGAAATAAATATTAGAATATACATATACAGAAATAAAATACGGGCATTATGTCTCCTAATATTAGACAAACTGATAATTTTAAAGAGAAAGATCGCAGTAATTTTTATAAAATGTGGTGTTATTACGGCTGTGCAATTATATGGATTATTTTTGGTTTATACGTGTCTCACACCGAGGTATTCTTGAACAAATTAATTAGTAAAATAACCGAGGTAAGATACACTGTTATACTAATTGAAATATTTATATTCATGATATTAGAATATTAATTTCTTCACTGTTATGAAACTATACATTATATCAATATCTTAATCTAAATATGGATATTTAAATTTTTGTATAATGTTTCTTTCGAGATAATGTTATTTTTCTTTCTTTGGAGACTGAATTTACTGTGTAAAATAAATTTTCGTATTTTACAAAAAATGGTTCTTCGTTTTAATGAAAATTGAATAGTATGAGCACCGTTGGAAAACTTGCAAATTATAATAAAATTACCTTTCAATCATCCTTTTAAAACGATGACACATTTGAATTCAGTATAATAAAAGTTCAAACATTACTCTCTCAAGATATGATATAATTCGCTCAAATTAAAAATTTGTATAATGCGTATAAGTTACACAGAATTTGCTCATGTAAAATAACAATTTACAGGCATTACCACTGCGTGAAGGTTCAGAAATATACAAAGTATGGACGTCACCTATACATTTAACTTTTACGTGTCATTTCTTCAATGTTACCAATCCCGATGAAGTGATGAGTGGAAGTAATCCATATTTCAATGAAGTTGGTCCATTTACTTACGAGTAAGAGATTAAATTGAACGAAAGTACTTACATTGTGTGTCTCGTGTATTAAATTTTAATGAAATTTATATTTTTCTAGCAATAAAATTGTATTATTGTTAACATATTGTTTCGAATACGCTATTTTATCATGTCTTATATTTCTAATTTATGTTTGCTAGGTAGTGTATTAATTAAGAAACATTATAGTATCGTAAAGATATTATATCTTGGAATATTTTAGACAAATAATATTTAAAAAAATGTGTTTATCGTTTAATTTTAGTTAATTATTTGAATACATATATACCGTAAATATTTAGATTTAATAAGTTTTTAAACATTTATCAATCCTTGTTAATTCGTTTTTTAACATGTATATTATAATACATTTAGTGAAATACTCGAGAAACAAATTATAGACGTGGACGATACGATGGATGAAATTACATATACAACAAAGTCTACGTACAGTTTTAACAAAGACTTGAGTGTGAAATTATCTAAACATGACAAAGTCACTATATTAAATCCTGCATACATTGGTACCATATCGATGGCAAGTATAATTGCACATGAAGATGAAAGCTCTATAACTCGTTTTTTAGAAATCTTCTCTTTTAATTTTAAAAATAATTTCTTAGTTCGACAATGATCGATTACGTAATTATTCAATAGTTTAATATTATTATATTAACAGAATATCTATAGTAATCTAATGTGTAAAATATTGTCCATATGTATAATTTTAATTAATTATGTTTGTATAGCTCTCTGGCTTACCTCCTGAATTTATGGAAAAATATGGTAATAACATACCGAAACTATTTCCAAACCGTAGTACCATTTTTCTAAAAGCTAATCCTAACGATCTGCTTTTCAATGGAATTAAAGTTTCGTGCAATTTAAGAAAATTCCCTGAATTGGATCTGATATGCAAAACATTGGGCAGTAATCCGCCACTTGTGTTGAGAGAAACCGACAAGCAAGATGTTTATCTACTCAGTATCTTTCAGAGGGTACAAATTGTTTGCAACAAGAAAACATGCAGCATATTTTTGTATTTTTAACACTTTGTCATACAAATTTTTTTTTTAAATTCTTAACATATTTTAATAATAAGTTTCCAACATTCTCTACTTCCAAATTTAGACAGTAATGTCAACGAACGCAGGAATTATTCAGATATTTTCGTAACAGCTAACAAAATGTTTCATGTTTCTAAGGTGTTCGAAAAATATTCATAGTAATATTTAAGTAAATGCGTATATAAATAATACTAATTTTCCCAATTGGTAGGTGAACTCTACTTTTCGCGGGCCATTTTCTGTTAACAGAGGTGTTAATGATATAACGAGATTAGGAGATATAACATCTTATATGGGAAAAAGAATACAAACAATGTGGAACTCTGAAGATTGTAATACAGTAAGAGGAACTGACTCAATCATTTGGGCACCATTAATAAAACCATTGCCTTTTGTTTCAACGTTTATACCAGATTTATGCAGGTACGACATTATTTTTTAAAGTATTATTAAAAATTTTATGTACATTCTCATGTAATACGAAATATTATTTCTTACAAAACGTTTAAACCATATATTTTTTGTATCTGATATCAGGAAGAAAGAAATCTTGAGAATAAATAAATAATTATTATTTAAATCGTTTATCTTGAAATTTGTTGCTACTTCATTACACTGGCCAACTGTTAAATAAAAATAACTTTATTTAAGTTAATATACCGTATCAGTTATCAAGATATATGTGTAGAACTATCGAAGCGGATTATAAAGATGAAGTTTCGGTACGAGGTTTAATTGGCTCGCGATTCGTCATGAAGGAAAGGACATGGTTTTTAAACACGTCGCAGTGCTATTGTTTATTAGAAAATAAAATACCAAAATGTTTACCACAAGGCTTAATCGATGTCTCAGAATGTCAGGTAACATTATAACAAAATAGAAATATCTTCCTTTAATTCGAGATTTAATATTATTACAGAAACTGCCGGTAATCTTATCAGAGCCACACTTTTTACACGGTGACCCACAGCTGTTAAAGTATGCACGTGGTTTAAATCCTGATGAAAGGCTGCATGAAACTTACATCATTATCGAACCATATACTGGAACGCCTCTTTCTGGGCAGAAAAGAACACAAATAAATCTATATTTGGAAAAACAGCCAGTAGAGTTGCTTTCAAATGTCAGCGAGGGATATTTTCCGCTTATGTGGTGCGAAAATGTAAGATCCTTCAAGACAGTTCCTATCATTTTATCTTGTTTACTAAACATATGATTTCACTTACGAAATGCAATTGATTAAAATAATGCGGTTCAATTCTTAAGGCACATCGTTCATTATGAATATTATACTTATATTATATTATATTTATTATGAATAGCGAATGTGATAGATTTTTCGATTTCAAAGTTGGCAGCAGAGTATTTCGCGAATGATAATAAGAAAAGAACTTTACTGAAAATTGAGTTTATTATGTTATGTATGTGTTTGTCCGTTTTCTTTAAAAATGAAAGTATAATAAACAAGAGTAAAAATATCTTAGAATCTTAGAGGCCGAAAAATTAATTATCCTCAACGGGTTCATAGTTGTGATTGATACTTGTTCAATCATTATATTGTGCAATAAAATAAAGTAATATTGAATTAACATTTATTCAACAGTAGGCAGGGAATTTAATTTCATAGCAACGAAGCTGATTTGATTTAATATATTTTATTCACTTTTCATTCTTAAGAAAGTCTGATATTTCGTTGTCATTGGAAAATTCTGACAAAGAAATCGAATAACATTATACATTTCTACAAACAGATGTTAATTTATGAATACAATCTTTCATTACATCATGGTCCAGATCACATCAAAATGTACAAAATATAATCACAATTTTTCTCAGATATCGATAGACGAACTAATTATCTAACAAATATTTTACAGGGAAATACGCCAACGTTGGCGATTATAGGATTCACATATCAAACGCTTCGTCTAATAAAAATTTTTCGGTATATAAACATAATTCCTTTGATGATTGGAATTCATTTGACTTTCGTCGCTGTAATGTATTGTAATTGTACAAAACGCAAAACACAACCAACATTTGCAGAGTCGTTACTAATATCATCAAATTCACGATCCGATAATATCGCACAGGGACCCTCACGTGCACAAGCATTTGAGGCATTTCAATAAATGTACACTACAGTTCACAAGTATTCTGAAAATTTAGTTTAGTTTAGTTTAGTTTCTTTTTACGGCTTAACCATTAACAAACGTAGCAATACTACGTTCATCTGGTTATTTACTACATGTATACGTTTAGTATGTAATTGTTATTTGTATTAACATCCAAAGGTTTTTTCATCAAGTTAGAAAAATCATGTTAATCCGACTTACAAGTCAGAAATTGATTTGAGAATAAGAAGTTTCTCAAATAAAAAAATAATTCTGAAAGGTTTGACAATTACAAATGTCAGTTTTGTTATTGCGTATCACCATTTACAAGCAAATTTAATCGCATCATCATATTCTATTATACACAGCCATGTCGATTATACAAAATAAAATCATTACAGTTTGATTTATCCGGAATTTTATGATTAAAATATGTGTTGTCAATGTTGAACAAGTGTTCGGATGTTTTTGAACAGTAGACACGATGCTAACGAAGAAAGTTACAGCTCACTAGAGTACTTAAAAATGATTGATTATTTCTAAAAAAATGCATATAGATTTAATGTTTTATACAGTGATAAATTTACAATTTACGATGTTGCATACTGTTTACTCCTACAAATTTAATGTAATAACAGTCGCATCCGTTCGCTTAAAGTAAAAATATTAGATTATTTATTAAAATTTATACACATAGGCAAGAAAATTACTTTTTCGTTTATACAAGTAAATAAATAACAGTATATTACCTTCTTTTTTAGAAATTTACTACGATTTTAAAATGCGACCACTACTACATTAACAATAAGTCCACGAACGCTAATCTACTTTATTGCTAAACTCATATCTAAGCATACTACATAGTTTAAAAAATACTGTATCTCTAGCTTGAATATTTACAATAAATACAAAACACCTATCTATTTATCCTCTTTAAAATTAGATACGCTTTCTCGATTTTTCTTCCATTACGATCTAATCTTATGATCGCCAAATTAATTATAATACTTCACGATCTTACAATATTCTTTAAATTACAAAAATGCTTAAGTATAACGCAGAGATAAATACACAATGTACACGAATACTCTTAAAAATAAATACTCTATGGGAATGTGAATTACGTTAATGATAAATAATGATAGCTAATATGTCACGATGACTGTACAGATATTCGACAGCGTCTTAAAAAAGATCTAGTCTTAATAACTTCAATACATTCACTTCTCATCGAATTTCTACTATTAATAATCTATGCTAACAAATAATTTTCGTACAAAATCGATTTTTATATCGTATACACTTATACATATACGTTTTTTTACATAAATTATTAAAAAAGTTTCTTTTACAAATTTCGCTATCTTTAATTTGTATTCTACGTCTGATAAGTAGGTATCACATATATCGTATATCGTAAGACTATATCACAATTCATAAGTATTAGAACATTAACGAAAAACTAGAAGTTAAATAATCATAAAGAAATTATTAGAATCGTTAAGAATTACTACCTCACTTAAAAATCTTACACGGTAAGGAACTCGTATGTGAAACATTAAAATAATATCCTCGACAATTATCTCAAAAATTTCTTTCGTGTCATCATTTTTCCTGTACGTTTATTGTTATCTGATTCTATGAATACTATATATTCTTAAAATCAGTTCTTAAAATAATTCTTAAAATCGGATTTTAGCCACAGTTTCCTACTTATAATAATTTCATTCCAAATTTTTTCAATGAGCTTCTAGTTAGTTTAGTCATTAAGTCTAAATTTTTATCAGCCCCATTATGTGTCTTGCATCATTATCTTTCGTGAATACAAAATTCGGTCCTTTAAATTTGAAAAAGACGAAGTAATCGTTTTTTCGATAATCTACATCAAATATTAATTTTCGTACAAAACGAGCAGTATTCTGATACTTATGAACGGGGATATGTATGTTGACTCGGATACGAGACGTACATAGTGAACGTGTTAATTTTGCATTAAGTTCTTTTTGGATACGCAATTATAAATAGATTTAGGTCATTACTTTATTGATACAATTTGATTATATCTGTGATGGAGATCCATGAACCGAATACTAGCGCTAAGAGAGAAAATATTAAAAGTCCACCGTTCTTCCAAAGTCTCCAGTTATACTTACCCAAGTGGCCATCCCAGCACGAAACTGTTTCCACGACTGCTGGGATTGTGACGCCAAGGATGGAGAAAAATACTGAACCGACTAGGGAAATAAAGGGTTCGAGTTTTGGAACCAGACATGCCACAGCAACTGAAAGGAAAAGAAATTATTAAATAAAATTCTATAAACAAAAGTCAATACACTGAAACATTTAAAATACGTATTTATTGAAATATATAAGAGAAAAGTGTAATTTGTTCGTCTTGATATTTATTATAAATACACTTGTCGTTCTTCAAATCAAAAGAATAATCTATGAAAGGAGGCAACATTCTATATTTTGCAATTCTTACATGATAGTCATCGCAGAAAAATTAGCTAACAGAAATACAAAAATTTAATGATTGGTTAAAAAATTCAAATTCATATGTATGAAAATTCTATGTATTCAATTTAAATATCGAATATAGAGAAGATTTTAGATATTATATTATAAAGTATTATGACAAAATTGGGATATACCGGAATTTAAAAAAGCTGCGAGAAAGTTGCGTGTAGCGAATACTACGCATAAATCAGTGAACTAGTGTATTTAAATTCAGTTGTTTGACAAGCTTATTAAGTAACATCACAGCCGAGGGAAATCACAGCTTGCATTATAAAGAGACAGAGTTATCACGTCGAAAAGTCAAAACATCAACAACGTAAACAACAAGGACGTGAATATCAAAGTGGTGGATACTCAATGAATTAAATGCGAACGAGTCATTGAACGGTTAACAGTGAGTCATGCGGTTACGAAGCCAACAAGTATTCCCCTAACCTGGTCTACGTCTTTCTATTGCAATTCACGTTCCTCTTTTACTTCCTTAGGAAAACAACACACATGTCTGGTACACACTCAGTGGCGTAAACCGGTAATAACCAGAAGGGTAATCACAGCTTGTTATCTCGGGAATATCAAAACGTTAGTCCTTTTATCGCGGCTCTGCTTAATAAGAACAATTTGTTACGAAAAAAAACCACATGGAAAATGACAGCAATTTGTGATTTAATTGCGTCTTAGGCTCTTCCTGTTAAACAGTGCCGACATGTTCTACGAGTAAAAGTAAGTAAGAGAAAAAAGAATATATTGCGTCTTGTAACTATATAACTTGTGAAAAATCTTGTACATATGTATTGTAATAAATTGAAAAGTAGAGGAAGGTAACGTTATAAATATTCTTTCTTAACAATTGGCCTTAAAATTTATTATCGTTTCCGTCATTTTCCTCCAAATCAGTTTGTAGGAAATTAGTTCAAGTTTTCTCAGATTATAATTGTTTGGAAATTAAAGCAACTTACTTGTAAACAAAGCTATGAACATTCTTAGTGCTGTTTCAGATATTCCTTCATATTTATGACTGAATTTCTCTTTCATTAATCCCCATATTATATCGATTGGCACGGTAAACTGCAATCCGTAGCTAAACAAAACCGCTAGAGCGATAAGTAGTTTCACCATCTGTCCTGGGCTGTAAAACAATATATTGGCTTATACAAATTTTATTTCCATTTAAGAGCATTTAAGAACATTTAAATATTGTGTATAAAACTATGATAAAGTATCCTCTATGAAAAATTCTGCGAATTGTAGATACCTCGAAAGCTATCCATATGTGTAATATTAAACTCCAAGGATACAATCATAAATTCTTTCCTCTTGGATAACTACGTATGTTTCATGAAGCAGTTATAAATCACTTATAAATTGAAATTTATTTAGAAATTCGATTAAGTGAATTTTTAATTGAATTTAGAAAGTCGTAATTATTTTATTAAGAAGTAAATATTTTACTTTAATTCGTAAATCTTTATTGAATTGAAGATAAATAGCAAATAGTAATGTTTCGTATACGTATATAGTATATACAATGGACTATCTACTTTTTGAATTCAATAACAACCAATTTAATAAGTATTTGATTCGTAATTGTACTTACATTTCTGTTATTGGTATGTTCAGCGTGATAGTTGCGTCAACTGCTTCCCCGTATTTCAAATAACCGAATACACCAAGTATAGCGTATAAAGATACCACTATAGTCATCGTTATATTCAGGACACTCGGGCAACCAAGAAAATGTTGCGGATTCCGCATACTATTTTCAACAGGCATCACCTAAGAAATTAATCTTTTTATTACACTATTACGAAATCTGTAAAATTCTATATTTATAAAATTCATACCACTATAACTGAAGTGAATAAATTTCAAAGCTTTAAATTTCAATGAACTTATCATGATAAAAAACTTTGCTACATATTTTAATTAAATGTCCTGGACTTCGAATCTGTGTTAAGATTTCTGAACTGTATTAAGAGCAAAAAGAGCAAGTATCATATAAGAATAACATTATTATATCCAGAATGTTGCAGAACGCGCTAAAATGATTTCCGAAATATTTTATTCATTACATAATAATGTTTAAACTATGGGATCTTTAAAATTTTGTATAATTAGAAATTAATTCATAAAACATTCGTAGATAATAATAAGAAGAAAAGAGTTATATTTCCAAACGATACTATCTCATACTTATGCTATAATTTACAGCTATGACTTTTTTAACAAACAAGTAGTGTTTAGTTATCGTTTCAAACTTACAACGCCGATGCCCTCGATGGCGAATAACACAGTAGCGAAAAACACAGGCAAGTGTTCGACCGACGCTATCAGCTTTACGTTCTGTGGTGGTTCAATTCCACTGAAGATGTAGTACAGAGTTATCGCAAAACCGACCATCATGGAAAGGTTGGCCAGAATGGAGAATGGTACCAGATACTTCAAATTTCGAATTTGTCCCAGCAGCAACACTGCAGGAATCAACGTGAGCATGTACATGCGAAGATGTATGTCCATGCCGGTGTGGTAGTCCACAACCTAAAACAGAACCACCAATAATTTCGTAAGAAAACTTTTATTACAAAGAGCAAAAATTAGAAACGAGTCATTTTAAATTGAATATTCAAGTTCGTCAAAATCGAATTTGAAACCTCGAGAGGCCTTGAAACTTTTGGACCTCAGAATACTTATTTTTTCTAGGAAGCATCTATTTTGCCAGGCACTAAAATCTTAATAAATTCATTCATAAAAACTAAAATGATTTAAAATAGAAAATTCAAGTTAAAATGTGTGTAAAGATTGTAAAAGTAATAAAAGTTAGAAAATACGAAAATTCAATAGGAACCGAGATTTATGATAATTGTATCCTGGAAATTTTTTATTCAAAATACGCTGTTCGTCCAAATTTTGCCATAAAAAATTTGCATATCGTTTGAGGGAAAAAATTTAACTCGCATAAACTATTATCACTATATTCGTATAGAGTTTTTCGCTTTTTATTTCATATTTTACAAGTGAATCACGATATTTAAACTGAAAAGAAATGAAATATTCCAGATACAATAGAATTGATGGGACGTCCTGTCTTATTTAGCGTTGAATCATCCGATTAGTTAGTTACAATCTATTCAGACTGTAATTTTTGTTCACGGACAAGCAAACAAGGTGGACCCTGCAGGTTAAACGAGTCAGAACGAGTCTTGAGGCTACGCGTTGGCACAGATTTTCAATTGTGATCAAGGAAAAAAGGAGAAAGATGCACGTGCGACGATGAACGAGGACAAAGGAAACGAGACGATCGCAGATTAGAGTGGTTTTACAATCTACATTTTGATATGGTTAAGAAGATGAATATTATTTACAGATTCTACTCGTTTGTAGATTATAGAACAATAAACATAGAGAGAGAATGGTAGATTATTAATTTGATACATAACTTAATCATAATATCGTACTTACTATGTTATATTGTTAAAAATAATGTTTGTTAATTCTAATTCTAAAATGGAATCTTTAATAACCATTACAGCAATATATTATAGCAATATCTTTGCTATCATATTTCGAAACGAAAAATTCGAATTGCTTCTATATATAAATATTCACAAACAGCACAATGAATAATTATTAGGCAATGAATAATGAAATATGACTAGTTGTCTGGACAAGGAATTATTGTGCATATATTTAAGTCAACTTCCAAGTTAATGGCTCGTAAATGTAACTGATGCGGTGATTCACAGAACACTTGGAAATAGAATGGAAAATTTTTAATAAATATCTATCAACTATATGAAAATTACAAGGAACGTGATAAGTCGCATTTCATACTTTTTACAGAGAATTCATAAGGTTTCTTTAACTGTTCAAATACTTTCCTGAGTCTGTACATGTATAATTGGCAGATATATCGAATCTTCAGAACAGAAACTCAGCCTTCACGAAAAAATTTGTCATGTTAGCATCCAACTGCTGGTATCGCCTTTCTTACAAACAAATTCCTATATTTTAATGAAAAATTACATTGCAAAAAAAAATGTTATAATATTAATATATCAATGCAGAAGATGATAACATGAGAAAGATATTTTCGCGAGATCAGCACGAAACGTATTAATATAAGACTATTTTACGATACAACCAATTATTTATAGTATACGTTGCCAATAACAGATACCAACATAATGAATCATTTTAAATTTCTCCAAATTAGAGAAATAAACGACAAAATGATAATAGCCGAAGCTAATAAATAAATCCACCGATATGAACATTTTTCATTAAAAGAACGAACAATTTCACGTTTATTAATTTGTCAAAGATGAATAGTAAAAAGGAAGATCTTATTGATCGCAGCGGAAAATTTATATAGATAGATAAAGTTGTTCAGTTGCGAATTTTCCACTCGTTAGTTAAAATCGTGGATAACAAATGTTTCAACGCTGAAATAGCGTTATCGGACTGATATTCAAATTATCGGTATTTTTCGAGCACCGACACGCTGTTTCAATACTCAATTCAACTGTCGTATTTTTTAAATACAATTCATTGATATCAATGCTCCGCCAACACTTCAGCTATTTGTATATCGGAAATACAATCGGAGCATATTAATTTTTTTAAATTTAATATTTTTAGCGGAGTATTATATTTCACTGTCTTTTTGCGTTTTAAATTTGTCTGAACTTCTACAACTGGCTATCTTTTATCGAACGACTCTTCGGTCAAAATATATTATTTGCTTTGTTAGCAGGGTATTATGTACTTATTGCTTCTTTAACTATCACGAATAACAAGTGAGCACAAGGAAACTCGTTTTACATTTTTCTACTGCCATTGTTTTTTTCCACGACTGAACAATATGACAGACTGCTATTATAATAACTGTTGGAAACCAGCGTGTAAGACTTACCTGTTTGATCGAGGTCGATACGAATACCACATAGACGCACGTACCGCCCACGTAAGTTGCACACAATGCAATATTTACTAATATTCGACTTGCGTTCGCGAATGGCCTTAATGTTTTTGGTCCATTAAAAAACGCAGCCTCCGCTGTCTCGGCGTATGTCATCTGTGGTGTTTTCGTTTTCTTGCATAGCACGTGGGACGAACGAACCAGTATGTGGACACAATGCGCGCATATTATACCGATTATTATAGTACCGATTCCACCGAATAACACTCCGCCATTCTTAATCGCATTTGGCATAGCAAGGATTCCGGTACCAAGAGACGATTTTAATAGGTGAGCTAGAGCACCGAAGTCTCTGTAACACGAACAATTTGTGCATTTATTTTGATGTACATTTCTCACGATTTCTTTTTGTAATGATAGTTCTTTTCTTAAACAGTATACTGCCGGACCAGAGTAATAATAACCAGTGACATTATAAAAGAAGTCAAACAAGACGGTAATTAATAAAACTATCTTTTCAATTATTTTGTACTATTTCGTTTAATATCAGATACTGTAATTGAATTTAAATAAAATATATTGAATTTACCTATATCGTAACAATGAAGTGCAAACGATCTCGAAATTCACTGGTCAGCAGTATGACTAGATTTTATGTACTGATATAAAGAAAAAATAACTTACGAATTGGAATTTTTCTTATCACGGTGTTCGAAGGGATTGTATAGTTCGTCCTTCTCATTGTATTCTCCAATCATGACAGTAGCTATTTTCGTACTGATCACAGAAAAAGAAATACGTCATTACATTATGTGTCGAAGATACTATCTTGTTTCGTGCCTCTTGATACTATCATATATTTTTCAAAGTAATACAGAAAATGGGAGGTTAAAATGGACAATTGTATAATATTTTACGACGTAGAAACTTATCAAATAAAACCTTTTATTCTAATTGGAGTACATTACTCATTTATAATCTGTTTGGAAGATTCTATATTTTTCAATTTGGTTATATTTATTTATATTTGGTTACATATATATCAGAAGAAACTAAATATAAATTCTTTTTTCAAGTACCATCAGTCATACGCAAGAAATATCGTAAAAGTATCGTACCATATAATGAAAAATATGAAGATTCTATAATTAATTCTAGTTACTATGTCAGTTCGCCATAGGTGATCATCAATGATCATTTATCAATGGAGAATAGGGTTTCATTAAGTTTTAACAAATAATTGACATAAATATAGAAATAAACGTGTAGCAACATACACAGTACACAGTGCCTTACGTTAATAATGATTGATAACAGAACGAAAATTTTATTCAGATTAGAATTATCAATAAAAATCCAAATTCACTTATGAAATTAATGAATTTAATGAAAATTAATACTAATTGCATTATCAAAGAGGTTCTATGTCAGAATAATTTATCAATAAGAACGATAAAATTAATAAAATCTACAAAATTGTCAATTTAAGATAAATTTAATTTGATTTTGCACATTGAAATAACGTGAATGAAATTGCAAATAAAAAACAAGTAAATAATCCATACCTGCTACTAAATTCCTGCATAGGACTTTCTGTAGGTTGTGACTTTGTACATTTCCCCATGTTGAATCTAAAACAACATATATACAATTATCTGATTAATATCGCAATATCATTTTACTAGACTGTAGCTACATACACGCATAATTTTTAAAATAATGATCTCCGCACCTTAAGACTTAAAGTTCAACTTCTTATATAGTATAAATATGTGCCCCTTTTGTATACAAATATTGTAGATACTTATAAAACTAAAACGAACATGAATAAGACAAGAGAAAGAATACTTCCTCAATTGTATGCAAATTTTTATCTAGAACTTTCACGAAAAGATTAGGAGTGCGTTCACACATGACTCGTAAAAAGAGATAAATATTTAACATTATATAATATGTAACATTAAATATGTTACATTACATAATATTAGATAGTAACATTATATAATACATAGTATATTAGTGCTAATATCTAAAAATCTTAATTGTATATATTATACGTTATAGTACTATGCAAATAATACTTTCGATAAAATATATTAAAACTTTGCGTAATAATTAGCTTCAATATTTATGTATCTAGACGCATTATTGTATTTGCAATAATTAAAAAGCACATCAGATTTGCAAAAATATTTCCTAAAATCACAATTAATATATTTGCAACTAATCTTTGATGTTTTATCGATCGTCTACTACAGGAGTGATTAAGATAGAATCTTTGTGTGTTGAATTTCGTGGTAGCAACGTTTATATCGTTAAAATAGATAATCTAACCAGTAATGATTAAAATCTACACGATTGCCTATCATATGACGTCACAAATGTCAACTTCAATAATGATGACGATCTCAATGACAATGTCTCAAGTTTAATTTGATTGCCATTGATAACGAGGATGTTTGAAAACAAAACGATTTTTAAGATGGTACATAGGTACTTATGTTATACTTAAGCACGGCACCAATGTAACGATCGGCGAAGGTCTTAATTTTATCAATGAAAATTTTCCATACGGATATGGATCTCCATTTCTTACTTATCATATAGATTATTTCCATGACTTAAAAGAATTTATGTCTGTTAATTCTGTGATCGATTATCTTAAAAAACTTTAAGCCTCGTTAATATCACATAGTGCGTTGTTACTTGAACCCATATGGTTTCGAGTAATTTTATTGGTATGAATTTCACTTTGCATTACTGACTCATTATTCACTTTTATGTTTGGATTCACTATTATATTTATTAAGAATTCATTATTATGGTTTATTGTAATGCATTACAATAAATTTATTTATTTATCTAATATTTTAATAATAATGATACAATATATTTAAAAGTTACTGGAATTCATGTCACTTTGAAAGTGTATATATAGTTTGTTCAGATTAGTCGAATTACTTAGATTCAAGGCACTTGAATTCAAGTAATTTAAATTCAAAATTGTGTTCATATAAGTCAAGTTACTCGACTTGAAATTATATTGATTCAAGTAAAGCGACTTCAAGTGGATACCAAATTTAAAATGCACATTTGAAGTGGCATTGAAAAATGCGATTACGTATAATATATACAAAAGTTAATTATGATTATAGACATAACATATTCGAATTCGACTTGGTTTCAGGACATCAACAAACACGAAATTGCATATAGTGTTAAGTTATCAACAGCGATTGGCTACAAAATAAATCTGAAAAAGGACAAAAAATAGATTAAAAGTTAAATGAAAGAAAATTTTATGCTATCCATTTCGAATCGACATTATACAAAAGAATTTCATGATATTATGCAAAAAAAATTTGCAAAATGTTTTAGACGCAATATCTCAGCTCCACAATAGTTACACTTGCATCTGAATATCGCAGGACGTACATTTACACTATTAATGACAACAATTAACATAAGCGAATTGCGAATATAGCATACGATTCAACATTTATTGTCGCATTGTATCAGATAATTCATTTACAAAATGGCTTTTATTGTTATTGTATTATAGAAAAAAATACATGTTCTTCCTCATACTAATATATGTTAATAGCAGGTGCAAATGGCTGGCAAACATTCGTCATGTAATGGATAAGATGGATCAGAATTACGTTGCGTAACATTCGATGCTACGACGCAAGGTTTAATTCGATCATTCGATACAAAATAGAGCTTAATGTCCGCATTTACGTACTTCAATGTATTTGTGATAACATTTTTCCTACTTTACGCAAGGTTAGTAAACGATTATTATCGTCGATTGAATAAAGCAAAGAAAGAAAAGAGAATTTTACGACGAAGGACAGTTGTTGAGAAATCGAGGCACAAGAAGCATAAACTTCGCAAGCCCTTGCAATTATTTCGTTTTTATCTGTCTGGTCACTTTTTTAATGACACGATGATACGAATCCAATGTAATAAGAATTTCACAATATCCATCTTTCTATTTATTTTTCCGTGATCATAATGATGTGATCCGTTAAACCCGCAAGATCGAGGTATCGACAAGACTCGTTAAGCAATCGACCGATCCTACGTACGATTACAACGTTCCAGCTCAGACATATCCTTGAACGCTTCCATGGTACACAATCTACGTGGGATTTTCTAACATAGGGATGCAAAAACAGCTCACGATGTAGTTAATAAATATTCAGATGTAAGCAAGAGACAGAAAGGAGTCACGAATAACCATAATGCTTTTTAAACGTAAATTATGCTTACGATTAGGCTCTAGGTATATCGAGCTCGACGAGTATGGTTAATCCGATGGGATCTAGAATCTTGGACTGAAAATGTCGATATCTCAGGATAATGTCTGCACGAATTGTCGTGGCCGCTTTGTGCAAATTCGCACGATCGTGATTTACGAAAGGTCACATTAGAATTGATTTCCTCTTGTCGTAAAATGTTGCATAATGCGCTATTATTGTGCTTAGAGCTGTTCTATTTCGTACGACAGTACTTTCATTATATTTTAATAACGCCGTTACATACGAATATTCCGTTACTTATTGCAAATTTATAGGCAGACGGTCTCACTTACAGATTTATGATAGAAAGTGCAAATGTGCGCTTGCGAAAATTTATAAGCAAGGAAATCGATACGAAAAACATTGTTCATTGCCGTTATTAAACCAAGTGATTGGTAATCCAAATGACTAGTTAAACAAAATAATAGGTAACAATTTTCTACTTAGAAAATATTGTTATCTTTTCTTATTCTTTTTTATTATCTATAAATTTCTGAACATTTTTATGAAATCCCATCATTTTCCGCCAATACGAGGATATAGACGACATTATATGGCCCCGAGATATCTCGTCCAAAGTGTCACGTGAACGACATAGCCTGTTAAGATATTTCGTCCACTTATGCGAAAGAGTTAACTCACAGCGTAGTAATAAAATTTAAAAATTGCTCATCATAAGTCCTTATCGCGTGCATATACATATGTAATTGCGCAGATCTCAATTATCCTGGAATACATCGTTTCCTATTTTCCCACCTGTTAACCACATTCCATGATAAAATCACATTTCAGTGTCCACCTGATACACTGTTGCACGAAAGCAATGATAGTTGACTTCCGGTACACGCGGCAGGCACGCGACTCGTATCTCGAATTGAAAATTTATGAATTTATAATCAAGCAATATGGCCATTTTTTTACCATTTTATACGTATATTGAAAACTAAGTTCTTTCAACCTTCTTCTTATTTTTGAAGAAAGTAGATTTTTTAAAAAATATTCTTAACCATTTCTTGGAAAATATAGATTTCATTTATGTTAATTGTAGTTAGTCACATTAGAATAATCATATGTATAAGTCTGCAAGAAGACTGTGAGTCATTAAAAATAGTTTATATCAATTAATCAATTTTCTATTTGTTGTTATATAATTTATCTTAAATTATTCATTCAAAATATCTTTCATATTGAGCAATCAATTATTCAAGATATCATTCAATGTAATGTGTTATTTGCAAAAATTCACGAATAATTCTTACGTTGCTACTATCGACAATTTTACATAATTTTAAATGCCGTTTGTATCGAGCGCTGAAATTGCCCGATTTTATGTGGTGCGCAGTTTCCAGGAAATACATACACGTATATTGCGAACAAAAAGATTCGTGGTTTAAGAAAATCGTAGTGGTGAACTTTGAATTACATACATTATTGCGAAAAACATATTAGCGTCAAGATTTCTGTTACAGCAATTAACATGAACACAAAAATGTGCCTTCCAGCGATACACATTCTATCGCATATTGTGGTGAAAAACAGACATTTCCTATAACAAATGCTCTAAAACGATAGTTTCTAGAAAAAGAGATACTTTGATTTTTACGCAATTTTCCTCATATATAATAAATAATAATTTTATAATAATTGAATATTTGGATAAGTATATTAGCATTTTCAGTAAAAAAAAGGTATGTTAGCATTTTATTATAATAATAATATATATTTCTATTTTTTAAGGAATAATAAAAATTTGTAACATTTTCTCTAAATTATCATTTAAAAATAGCTAATAAAATACAAGTTTATAATTAGCGATTTTACTTGGATTTCAATAGGCGAAATGTTGAATAGCGAAATGTTGCAGCTCTACGTTCCACTAAAATACAAATTAATATTTATATTCAATAGAATTGCAATAATTTGGAGGTTTTCTAAGTTCTAGTACGTCAAAAATAGTTGCACTAGATAAAGATTAATGCACGTATAATTTCATTTTAAATTCTGATCTTTGTGATAAATATATTATATATAGATTTTAGAAAATAATTGAAAAGGTAGAAATGCCTTCTAATCCAGTTTTTAACAATTTTAATTAATCTTTCTCGTTAAATTTCAAACGTGCACAAGTATACTAACGTATGGAAATAAGCAAAACCACTTCAGAATCCATATCAAAATATTGCGAAAATGTATTTCACGGCTACACGTTGCAGTGTTTACGTAACGTGCATTCATTTCAGAATCCATAAAAATAAATCCAGAGTCTTAAATATGTTCCTCTAAAATCGCTTGTCTTTTCAAATAGCAAATGAACAGACATATTATCTTTACAACCTGCTCTTCCTAACTCATCTAACAATTACACTTAAAGAAACATAATTGTACTTCAGCTCTACGGATTCAATCATTTCCTCGATCAATCTCGTATACCTTGAGCTCTTTAAACAAACAAATTAAAAATATCTCGAGATCTACCGATAGAAAATTAATTAACATACGTTCGTCGTAATCTCTATATAAAATCTCCTCAGGTGATGATTTAAAAACGATTTGAATAGGAAGCACAACGAATCGTTCGTGTGGGGCAAATCTTATCGAAATTCTGACGCTCCAAAGTCTGACTTTCGATTTAGCGATATCCAGCCCATCGGAACGCACTAATTATCAATAAACGTTGCCGATAATCGCGAAACGAATATCGCTCGTTGAGAGATTGTTTCGTCGCATAAGGCGAATTATCAACAGCCACTTACATATTGCTTTAAACGATTCTTTTTAGCTTAAAAAATATTATTAACGCATTCAGCATAAATGTACTTACCTGTATTCTCGATCGTTAATTCCGAATTCTCTTGAGAAATTGCTGATGCCTTCCGATTGTTCTGTCAAGAACATAAATAAAACAGTTCGATCGTTGATCAACTTGCAATTCACATTCTCGAACGAGCCTCTTGGAAAAGATCCTTCTTCCTTGAATCGTTTTTTCACCGATTCGATCCTCCTGAAGACTTGAATTATTTCGGCCTCCTTACCGTATCTTATTTACCTTTCTACAGGCAATAGTAATCTCGCAGGAGATAGCGATTTATCGGCAATTCTTAGATGAGTCTTGGCTACTGTCGTGCAGTATGATTTATTGATTCATTGATACAGCGCTAGATGATCCTCATACACGAAACTCGACTGTAAGTGTGCTTCTGTTTCCATAACCCAGCCCCTCGATCGTCTTTCGATGATTGATATTTTATTATCACCGTTAATTACTTGTTTATACTAGGTTTAAGATGATTTAAGGGCAATAAAATTCGCACAGCAGTCGCGCTGTCACCGTTGCGAAGGAACGTGCGTTAAACGTATACAAAAAACTGCGGAAATTTGTCAATTCAGCGAAGAAGATAGCGTTGTTGATGGACACAGCTCGATGAAAATATTGAAACTTGAAAGTGTTAAACTTGATGAATTTGGGCTTTTCAAGCGACCGCGTTGATGTTAACGTCGAGACGTTGTCCTGGCGTTGTACTTACTTCGTCACTGTCAGTGAACGATCTGTTCTATCGTTTCCTTTTATGCATCTCGCAGAAACTCTAAATTCCATTCATCCCTTCAACTTTTTCCATATTCCCTAATTCTTCGGGCGTAGTTTAATTTACTTTCTGATTCTTACGTTTAAAATATCTTTCCACTTCTACTAACGCCGTTAGTAAACTGTAGACTGCCTAAAAATCTTTTTCCTTTGAATTTGTCAAAATTCCTCCTAAATTACAGGAAATCCTCGATTTTTCTTTAATCAGCGTCTTCTTTTCAATAATCTGGCTGGAGAGGTTCTCGCAGGAAGAATGAAGGATATCGTCCACGAACGTTGAAAAAGTGTCAACGTATTAGCAAGGAGGAAACGCGGCGCAGGAGAACTCGCGCGTGGAACGGTGACAGGCGTCGTACACGACTGGCCAGGTTTTTTCGGCGTTACGCAGGTATATATACGAGCCGGTGTGTATAGAGACAGAGACGCGTGATTCAGCTCGCTAGTGTCCCGCTAGAATTGACGTCGTAACTCGTGGGAGGGGAGATAGAGGCCGTCCTCCTAATATGTTCTATCGAACGTGCTCGCGAAAAGACGGTTGTCGTTCGAGTGAGTCGTCCTTAGCATCGTGACGATCGCGCGTACCGAGGGCCACTGGAACCACGCGAATCGACTCTTGCTCTACCAAGCCGATCTCGTATCGTCTGTATTTCGCCTCTTCCCTTTCACCTTCCTTCTATCTCCTTCCGTTCAAATCAGCTTCGTCTTTTCGCCCAATTGAAACGACCATTCCCTCCACCGACCTACCCTCTCTAATGTCACTGATCTCCTGAACTCTTTTCCCTGGCGACGCTCTTTTTCCTCCTGTCACCTCTTCGCCGACCCACTTCGCGATTTCGAACGTTGCGTAAGTGGCGCAAGCGGATGAATCACGCCGTGCTGATACAGTTTCGACGTGCGAGAATGTCGAAGAATTTGGTTTATGGGGGAAATGGGGTAATTAGTGATAGTTCGCGAGAAGAAGATTGCCCATTATTAGACTGCGGATTTTTATGAACTTAAAGGAAATTTGAAGAGAGAAATGCACAGAATGCACGTAACATGCGAAGATATATAAAATATACGAAGTACAGTAACCTTTGCAATATTTAATAGACAACACAATTTTCCTCGTAAGTCTCACTTTGTATATTATATTTATAGAAACATGAATTTCCATAAATATCCATAGTCTTGAAATTACTTAAAAGAAGAAAAATTGGGAATTACTAAACTGCGGATATTGATGTATTTATAGATAATTTAACTTATAAGTGTAAAAATATATACAATGCAACATAACGTTCAGAAATGTCAAAAATTTCTAAAGTAATACACCTGTCACAATATTTATTGGATTAAATAGACCCTTCTACTTAGATTCTATTTCTTTGACTATGTTCACAAAAATTCAGATTTACATGAACAGCAAATATTTGCAGTCTAGTAATTATTTAGAATAGGGAACACCTCGCCGATTTTAATGAAGTTGAAATATTTTGTCAACGTCAATGTACTTAATAGTTTCCCCATGTACTTTAATTTACGAGTTACAGACAAAAGTCCCCGCGATCTAGCACCTCATGAAAAATAGACTTCGTTATTGTTTATATTTATATAGTGTTAAATATTTATATGGTTATTCGTAAATAATTGTACGTATAAATAGTGATGAGGAAATGCCAGGATTGGCAATAATATTATAAATTGGCATTAGTAGAAATTTGTCTTCAGATTTTTGCCTCTCGATAATCGTGTTTACGTAACTACATTAATAGGCTGATTTACATTTAGAAATGAAAGGAATTTTGACTATCTTTAATGATTAAGAATAAAATAATTAGTTGTTAATACTAATGATAAGAGATTAATGACGTTATACAGAGAATGGTAAAATGGTACGAGATGTTCTACATGTAAATATACGTAAGAAGATGTAGAATAGAATTTTTCGTTCAAGGCCTAAAGACGAATATGAAAATTCGTGGAATGCGAATAATTCGGCTAACTCTTAAATAAATGCATGTGTTTAAACACGACCTTCTCGAAACAACAACTTTAAATGAAACAAAATTTCAAACAAAGAAATGTTTATTGTATGCGTACTATTAACAGTGATTAATATAATTTAAATTACAATAAATTTTAATTAATAATAATTATTCTTGCCTCACAATTAAATATACTTATTTCTATATCGTGAAGTTTAAAAGTGAACTTTTCGACTGTTTTACGAGTTAAATTACATTTTTTTTTATAATCAACCAATGAATCCTTTCGAAAATATTTTCTATCAGTGATCCCTTTTACATATATGACAGATGCAACATTTTTCGAATGAATAAGTTGATTTATCGCTTGCTCGTATGTTAGTTAAGGTTCTGACTAATTAAAATGTCTAACAAATGGAGCAATCAGGTATATTCGCGACAATCAATGATGGTTTCATATAGACGGTATTAATTCCTTCTACTTAATAAATCTTCTACTTGAAATATGTTCAGGTGAAATTATAATCGTAACTTGGAACGTTGAAACAAAATGAAGATGATGAAATTACAAAGATAAAACTCATTTTAAGCAGACGCATAATTTATACATTTAGATAAAATGTTGACATTGAATTTCGCTTTCATTATTCAGGCCTGTATCTCGTATTAAGTAAGTAAATAAAAACTCTTGTTAGATAAATTTACCACTAATTTATTGGCTTTACGAATTATAATCCTATATTATCCATGAAATAGCATAACAATAACATATTTTACTATTCATTATGTGTACTGTTACATATACATGCATTTACTATTTAAATCAGTGATTGTATTAATATCAAAAGACCTGTTTAAGTCGTAGAAATCTTTTTATCAGTTTAAAAGATTCTGCAATTTTGATTTATAAATCGAAAATCAAAAGCTGAAGATAAAAGATTTATCAAGCAATAAAATATTTCTACGAGCTTTGACGATTACAAACTATAGCTTTATTACAGCACACTGAGTTTTAGAAAACAATTTAATCGGATCATAACATGTTATCGTATGTAACTGTGATGGTAACAAGGAATGTAATTATTGCAGTTGGATTTATCCGTAATTTTATAATTAAAATACATCTTATAAAAAGCAACGATATTAATTACATTTTTCTGCGTACTTTCGAGCGGTAATGTAATTGTAATGTAATTGTAATGTGTGTATATATATATATTACATGCAATATAATTTTTATAATTTTGTAGGTATAAAAAAAAATATATATATGAAAAAATTCAAAGCGGAGAATCATGCCTTTTTGGATAAAAGAGCGTTAATGGATAAAACTGGGAGGTCCACATATTTTGAACAAGAACACGAACATAAAGACGATTAGCAGGAGTCCATTTGTATACCTACAAAATTGTTTGCATAAATATTCAAATCTCTACGCTTTACATATTAAATTATTCATGCTGATTCAATACACATTCGTGTCAGTACGATCGTTCACACTCGCTATCGACTAACTCTCGAGCTCTAACTTAATGCAGCAAACAAACTTCGAAATACGACGCTTCGTAAAAAAAAACAAAATAGGAGCGCACTTAGATTTGTTTGAGAATTCGTGTTTAGTTGGTGAAATTCTATTACAAACTAGTGGAAAAATGATTAAAGTTAGGCACGTTGCTGGGGATGGACTCTCGAATTTCCTGACTTGGCATTTTCTCGAGATAGAGGAGGTGCATAAAATAAGTAAGTGATGAACACATATTTCGCGGAAAGAGAAGGTCCCACCCTTACGTACTGGTTACTGCGTAACGCGCGACGTTGGAATGTTCGATTAGCGATTCGCAGGCAATAAAATAATGAATTGCATTGAGTTTAGGAAAGGGAGGAATTGGTATTTTGATTAAAAAAAATTCGATCATCACTGGGTTTTCCCTGTTTGTAAACGGTTGTCGTCAGTTGTTGACCACTTAAGTTATTTCTAAAGACTCGATTTTATGATCTCACCGTTGCGCTACGGCAACATATATCATGCAAACTACATCTCAATACATAATTACTTATAGAATTTTCTCGTTAGCGGCATGCTTACATAAGAGTTAATATTTCCGGAATTTAAACATCATGTCTTTCTGACGATGCTATCAACTTTGCAGTTATGTGGAGAATTGGTTTCGATTTATTCCTGTAAAAGTGAAAAATACAGAGGAAATGAAGAGTTTACGTAAGATTTTATTCGAATACTCGTCTTTGTATTATTCTCATATTGTCATTTTGAATATTTCTAATTCTTTTCTGTGGTATTATATTAAGCTTTATAAAATAAGTAATTAATAAAAAAACAAATATCAGAAAATAAGTTTACGGAAGTTTCAACTATCACGTAAGAAAGATTTATATGTAAATATAAGTAGTTTTTATGAGATACAAATCCATTGATTTGTAAAACTGTTTGAGATCCCTTCAAGTTCTGGCAGAGAAGCAATAGAGCAAACTGATTCGCCGTTTTCACTAATTAACTTCAATAATCAGCATCCTTCCTCTTTCACACCACCATATTCTTTGATGATAGACAACATACTCTCGATTGTTCCAAAAATCTGATAAAAGATAAAAGGTTGGAAAATTATTCGATATGAAACACAGGTCTTTTAATCCAATATCAACTCATCCATTTACTCATAAAAGTCAATAAACAGAAATGTTCTATCATCCAAAATCTATTCATTCCATTTGGTACGGAAAGACTGAAATATTTTTATTCTGTTTCGTAACGGAAAAAAGAAAAACATAAATATTTAAAACAATTTAAATTGTAGAGTGCAGTAAATTTTCATCTATAAAATCTGCCACATTATATCTATGAGTGTTCAGTCAAGTTACTTAGTTCAAGTGAATGAACTAAAAATACGGAACATTAAATCATTGAAACGTTTTAATGGAAACATTCTAACTTTTACTTCAAACTGTAGAAACTCGACTGGGATAGAATCCAATTGGAAAAATAAATGGGACTAAAAAAATTAGAATGCACACGATTTCCAAGTAATATTGAATTGGTTATGCATCAAATGGGAACCTAAGCAAGAATCTACTGTTAAATTATAGATTAGATTTTGTATTTTGTTTTATAATCCAGCAAAGAAATATGTAAGCAGTTGAAATGTAAGCGGCTAGCGAAATATACATTCTACATTTTGTACGTTTTGTACTTGTACATTTTGTATACTTTATTCATTCGAAATGAAATAAAACATAAGAAAAATAGGCACAGCAAGTAACATAAAGTGCAGGAAATTAACTATCGCACGATGAAGTATGAAACAACTAGGCCTTAAAATTGTCGTAAAAAAATAAATGATAGCCTTTGTATAAATGTTTGAACTCAAAGTTCGTCATTTCATTGCATAATTGCCCAGCCGTTAATTAGGGGAATTCCTCAAACTGTTAAAGTTCTATAGTTTTATGGAGTGGATAATCAATTTTTACTAGAAAATTGATATCTGTATTAAGTTTCTTATCTTCCTTAATGGTTTTGTTATAAAAATTTACATTAAAAATAAGAAAGCATTATAGATATCTTCTCATGATTGTTTGTAATTGATAAAGCGCCATTTTGACGCTAATAATTTTTATTACGATACTAATCTTAAAGTCGTTAGAATTCCACCGTTGAAGGAAAATTTATTTCATGTAGATACGAATTTTGAAATATTTTAAGAAATATTGTGATTAATTAATCAGTTAGCTAATTAAGATATTATTAATGTTACAATTAATATAGTACTTCGTAAGTTTGTTACTTTATTATAACGATTAATATTAAATACAATTAATTAAATAATAATAATTTGGTTACTATACTATTATTCACGACGATAATAATTACTTAATTATGTACATAAGAATTATGAAATAAAACGTAGTGCTATATCTATTTAAATAATGGTATAATTAGGCTGTGGATGCTTATGCAATCTTGTACGTCTAGAAACTGAAAAATAAGAGTTGAATCGAGCTTTGTTTCTCCTACTAAATATTATAAACAGTACTTTACTTTGTATATTTTATATATTTTTATACGCAATGTATATTCTATAAATTTTTGCATTTTCAAATTTCTCATAAATGCAAAAAAAATCGGCAGTCGAATTACAATTAATTTTAGGATTATCGTATCGACACGAGTAAAAAGGAAGCAATCTAACACAACAAGTCACATTATTAAATGGTAATGAACTAGTGAATAACGCTTCGCGTCAAGCGTGGTATGCTAATTACGATCATCATGTTTATCACTGGATACACGCATCATCGACATCGTTAATTCGCAAACTTTTAACTCGTTCAATGAAGAATCCGTATTACGTAACATTGATGATTGTACAAAACTCCCAGAAATTATGTAAAATGCTCAGGGATTGCGTAAAGTATGTTGAACGAGCGAATTATGACATTCACTTTCGATACTTACCAATAACAGAATCCAGATCAGAGTAATACCGATGTTTTTTACGAGAAGAAATCGAGTAGCCTGTTCCCATTTTGTTGCAGTTTCTATCACCACAGGAATCAATAACATAACTGTGGTCATACTTAATGCTGCGAGAAGGCTAAGTAGTGGAACCATTTCCGGAATCGAAACTGCCAGTATTGCTGTGAATATTTAAAAAAACAAAGAGTTGGTAATATCAAATAAAATGTCGAATAATGTTGTGAGATTCGAGAAATTTTAAAGATAATAAATTTATAATGTAAGAAATATATGCGAAAGTTGATGATATGTGAAAGTTTTGAGGTTGATAACAAAAATTTCAAAGGAGCTATAATAATATTTTACTACCATAATGTAATATTCGTTTTATTAATAGATATTTTAAAATAAAATAAGGATATACAGTCATATAAATAAAATAAGAATACTTCAAAGTTATGTACTAACGATAAGTATGAAGCAAAGAGAAAGAGAGGCGGAAAGGAACAACAAGACCAAGATTAAAGTATAAACAAGTTTTAGTAATTAATATGAAATAAATTCACGCTTCATATATGTTATTTCATTAATTGATTTAGCTTACTCGTTGCAATTACGCCGCAAAAACGGAATACCGCTTCTCCATAACGAACCATTTTGTTAAATTTCGACCGAATCATCGGCCACAATATTGAAATTGGCACATAAAAGACCAATCCAAATGAGAACAGAACAGACAAAGAAATGGTTATTTTAATTGATTTCGCGAGTCTGAAATAATAATAATGAAATCATTTTTAAATAAAGTAATTTCATGTGAAATATTCGGTTTAAATACAAATTCAAATAAAAATGAAGTAACAAGAAGAGTTTGATTTTTATATAAAAATATGGAAGCGAAAAATTCAAATTTATAGATATATTTTATTTATCCTATTCTCACGTCTGTTTAAAAATATGCGTTCTGAATTGATGGGGCCGCAATTGAAATATGGTAAGGATAATTTATTATCGAGTATGCATGTACGCATGCTTTAAGCTCTCGATACTACGAGAATGGAATTTATTTATTCATGTTACAATAACGTGCATTCTTCCGTCGCGAATAAGAAGAATACTTTCTTCGAATCGCTTATACATAACTCGTGAATGTGACAGATTAAATAAAGAGCAGTCGAGCAGTATCTGTCTCAATAAAATAAAAAATATTTTGACAGAACGTTGGTAGAGAATAAAATATAAAATAGGAATGCGATAGTAATGTTAATAGTCAACAGAAATTTCCCACAAACCGTAACGATCGTGATAAATGAGTCTTTTTAACGAATGAATAAAATATAATGTTTGTGTGTATTTAGCAATATTTATCAAATTTACACTGACAATACTCTTATTTATCGTACAAGGATAGTAAGATAGAAGTGATATAAAAATCGTGTATTATCTGAAAGAATAAACAGAAGCGTTTGTCTAATGCTAAGTGTCGACTTGAGAGTAAAATTATCGCGTGTTGCTCTCGAGAGCGTTCTTTCATGTGGACATTGCATTTAATGTTTAGTTACATATTGATATTTACGACTGATAGTTGCGATTTATCCTTGAATGGTTACGAATCATATTACTATCGGACAGTTACTCGCAGCAGTTTCGAATTCTTGAGAGAACTCTCGTGCGAGCTGTCACTCGAATCTCTCTTGTTCTCAGGTAAAACAACGGGAACCAATATCAATAGCTAGATCAATAATCAACAGCTAATGCAAAGACATCTTGCAAACTATGGCCAATAGGGTGGTTATTATTCTCGGCTTTCGAATTTTTATCGTACTACCTCCCAAAATAACTCCAATTAATAAAATTTATATCAAAATAAAAAAAAAAAATATATATATATAGAAAATCAGCATATGACTCGAATGGCTACTAGACGAGTCTCAAATTTCTTTTTTAATAATTTATTATAACTTTACGATTTGTCCAATAAATATTAAGCAAATTTTTATACGCTAGGTTGGTTTACGTAGCCCGTGGATGACAATCGCCTGCATGATGCCATTTCAGGATGGGTTTTGAATCTCAAATGAACACGATTCTGAGAGCTCTGTCTGACAGGAAGTTCTCGGTGAGTTTTCCATCGCCTACCTGAGAGTACAAATTCCAAATTTTACTTTCCAATGGACTCTTAATTTGACAGTAATTTCGCAAGAAACTATCAGAAGTGGATACTTAGCATAAAGCTGTAGACAATGTCACATTATTCATTAAGAGAGATACGAGTTGATTGATACGAGGAAAATTATCTTCAATTCAGATATCATAACGCTAAAATATTTGTTTATTATTACCTTGTAACAGATGACATATAAACGGGGATCACATTTAAAAGCTTAATATAAAAGAAGACAGAACGCCATGTTTTCGAGATCTTATTACGAAACTTGTTCAATAAGTATCATATTTGAAGTTAACAAGTGTCTGGTAATTTATGAACGGGACTATAACTAACAAAAGTCTTATTAACAATGAATGTTAGCAAGTCAAATCATTTGATCGAAATAATTAAAAGATTTGATTGAATTCGTTTTATTGAAATGTTTATAGCACTTTCTTATAAAGAACGATCGATTACTCTTCTACGTCCATTCTCTATTTTATCCGTATACCAAGCGGAAGACTAACAATTAATTTCGCAATAAAACCTTTATTTGCGACAAATATCATCGATAATCAACATGATTATTATAAAGCAGCAATCTTGTTAACGAAAAAATAAATTAGACTTAACATCCTTTCAAAACACAATTGATCGATACATTTTTAATACCAGTTGCGCGGTTGAAATTAAACGTCATCATCACGATCTTTCTTATAATTAATACATTGAAAACGTGTGAATTAATGTTTCCCATTTTTTAGATATCAAGAACAAAGTGCGTTAATCGACGTTTTCCATTTTATTTTATTTCACATATCTCCCAAAAATATACAGAAACGGAGGTAAAATTTATTTAAAAATATGCAGTAAGATAACTACGTCTAAGATGACTACGTTTTTCGTAAAATTAAGGAAAGTACACAAGGAAACAAACGAACGACAATAACTAAAAGTTTCGTCTCGAAATTACGCTCGTTTTTACGTAGAAAACGCATCATCGTGCTTGTCTCGAGTACGAAACGTTCCTTGAACACGAACAGATAGGAAAAATTCATCACTGATAAGGAAAGTATTCGATGGAATGTAGTACTTGCACACGTGTATGTATACAGTGGGTACAAAAAGTATTTGCAAATATCTTTATTTTTCAATGCAGTATTTTTTAAATTATTTTTTTATTTTTCCATTATTTACGTTTCATTTCCGTAATATCAAACTTTTGTAAACTTATGAAAATATTACCACAGGTAAAGTACTATCATAAGAATAATACGAACTTTATCGTAATTGTATCTAATTAATTAATACATACACACAATTGTGGACAAAAATAATATATAAAATAGTGAAAAATAGAAGAATAAAAATTAAATAGTAGAAGTGAGTATCAACGAAGTTTAATCGAACTAGTATTAGTGTTATATACTTAAATCATATTTATTATACTCTTATACTCTTATAGTACAAGGATTAATTGGTAAACAATTGAAATTGATATTTACATTTTTATGTAAGCATTGTTTAACTAAATTTCATTGGCATCTATTTCTATTATCTATCCGCTTATTTTTATTCGCGACTATAAACGTAGTAATAAATGCAGTGATACAGGTATACAAACATACTTTTTGTAGCCACTGTACAAATAACAAAGCGAAGATAGATAACGAAGTTTGCATGATAAGGAATGCCATGGAACACGTGGAAATTATGGTATTGATTGTGCGACTCCCGAGGGCATACATACGGTTTACATACCGAAAGATTTCACGGATTTATCACGAACAAGTCGATGGAATTTTATAACATGTCTCAAAATTAAAGAGTTAAATGGCTACGAGGCTTCCGAAAAATATTTCCATTGTTCTTATATTTGCAATTATTATATAGAAGACGAATATTGCTATCGTTATCGCAGTTGTCCTTGTGGAAGAAACGTCATGCTTGTACTATTGTGTTTCAATAATTGCTGATTGGAAATTGCTTGATATATAGTGTACAAATAATATTATGTCTGGAAAAATGATTAATAGAGGTGCAAAGGTTTCGTGGAAAGTCGCGAGGATTTTTATACAGTTGTGCTTAATCCCTTAACTTCGATATTGAAGTGTCGTGAAAAACGTTAAATATCTTATTTAAAAATTGGGATTGACAAGTGCAAAAATGTACATACGAAATGCAATATAGAAAAATATGAAAAATATTCAATCTTGAAATGAATGAATATTTATGTAAATCTTATTGCCATAGATATGTTAATAAAAGTATGAAATTACATAAAAATCCGCAGTCTAGTGATTAATATTTGAATATTTAATCATTGAAATTAAATATCACGACAACTTTTGACTCAACCTTAGAATTTAATTATATAGAACAGGTATTTGATAAATACATAAATTTTTATCTATATATGTATTTTTTAAATATAACGGAAGAATTTAATAAAAATTACAAAATTTGCAAGAAATGACACGATTCTTGTTTCATTCGAAACAACATTTTGCATCCTTACTTGTTCGTACTATTCCACTAACAGTTCTTCTGATAAATTACAAGTTACAACGAATTCGGATGGTATTACCCTACAATTAGTCACTGTCAAAATGCGGTAAAATTACCGCAATCATATTGCGATAACTCTTAGTCCCTTTCCTTCCATCATTTCATCATTTCTATTCAATGCGTTATTTTATATACGTTAAACATCACAGAACAGAAAACAGCATGACAGAAAAGACGTCAATGATGTTCCAAGAACGTAATGTTACACTGGTTTATGGAAAATTACCGTAACTTACTGCAAATAAACACCTTCGATTAAACACTCATAGAGCCCGCATAATTCATTCTTCTACGTTAATCCATCGTAGATGAATCAAATAACAAGTATGTATCAGTACGTTTTGCTTACCAAATACGATCCATCATTTCGTTATTCTAATTTCTATCGATAAAAGAGGAAAGTTGTCGATAGAAATACGTACTCGATGCCATACTTCCCGGAAATTAATACTCTCCTATTTATGCTCAATCTTCCGGTTTTAAGATTAATTGCGATCACATACCAGAGAATTCGCGCACGTTCGTTTCCATTAAATACGGGTTATTATTAACATCGATAAGATATATCGCGTATGTTACGCAAACCATGTTTTGGCTAGGTGGAATGCGAAATGTTTAATAACGGGAAACATAGTACGAAATAAAACATTATTATGTGCTTTGTCTAGACAGATATCTGTACGTGCTAATAATTACGGAATAAATATCATAAACGATGTAAGCATATATAAAGTAAGTATACGTAAGCAATGATTTTTAACACGAAAAAGTTGCAAATGAGATACGTATAAATATAATAAGCATAGATTATATAAAAGTGGTAAAATGACCTATTCTTACATTCAGGGCTACTGCGAAATAGAGCATTAACACGTATAATCATAATAGTTAAAACTATAACGTGATAGATAAATTTAAAATTAATCCGATACAATTTTTACCTGCCTCTAAATGTATATATTCTCTTCACATAGGTGATAAAAGCTGAAAGTTCATGGCATGCAAGTGTTAAACGATATCAAAATTAAGTGTCAAAATTAACAGAAATACGATTTTTGTTTCAATTAGAAATCTTCGCGTTCTGCATTTACTCTTACCTTTTCGATTGCAAATTGGACGAAACTATTTGCAACGATAAATTCTTATCAAAATTTTCATTCAGATTATATTCTTATAAAAGTTTTGCGATAAAACGCAAAAACAGTAAACGATGAAGTTTTATATGGAAATATGTATTTGGTTAGCAATATATCAACCTCTTAATACACAAAGACGTCTGGGAGACGTCAATTTTTTTCGTATGTCATTTTAGATGTTGACGTCTCCGACATGCCAAGAATTGTGCATAATTTTACATTGAGCTGTATTAAATGGTATTTTTAGTACGCATCGAGCACCTATTTCGTTTGTATTATATGTCATATGTTGTTAAGAGAAGATGTGCCATGACATTGTATTAAAAAGTATACATTAAATACGTATCTACTTTGTTTCACTACATCGACTAATGTTTGCGAATTTTTCGCTTGATATACGAAGTAGATAATTTCAGGTAGATATAACTTGGCCTGGATTAATGTATTAATCAAAGCGATATCGTTTATCTCTTCATATTTCCTTATGACTATCCAAGTTATCACTTTGTAAGAAATTGAAGCGTTTATGAATTTTTCCTTCTTTTTATTTTCGTTTATATTGAAATATTTTATCCCGTTAACTCTAAATTATCATTTATTCAATTTTGACAATAATTTTGAGGAACATTTAAGGATGAAATCTCATTAGTGAAACTTGAAGAATACTTAGATTTCTGTACGCGTTGTTGTTCCACTGTTTTCTTTTTTTTTTTTTTTATAGATACAATATTACGCAAAGAGTTGTATTCTGCATAATAATAATAATAATAATTTACAGTCTAATTATTGAGATTTTTGTTTAAGGAAAGATTCAATTAACACGTTAGGTCTTTAAATGATTCTCTCCGAACCTATACTCGACTACGAATATATTCGAAGGTTATTGCAATGACCAAACACTACTCGTTTGAGGATGCAACGTATTGCAGCGCGTATTTGCAAATAAAACGATCTGCATGCTACTTCCGTCGTCAAAACACGTCCTTACGTGCCACTTTCTTAACACGTATGAATTATGTACGTTGTGTTTCATTCACAAACACAGGCTACTTATTATTTCACGGAGAAATTTCGGTAAACATGCGACTCGCAAAAGGCACCGATAGTTTTTCGAGAAAATAATATGAATATCCTGACGATGCACCGAAATGGCAACGAGGAACATTGCAACAAAGGAGCCACGAATTATAGAAACGTAATTACGTTCGTCGTCTGTTTGAAAACATGTTTATGCAAAAAAAAGGAAAAAAGAACGTAGCCTTTCACGATTGATAGATGATGATGAAGAATGTTTTAGCAAATAAAATTTCAAGTTTATTTACTTTTGGACATTTTTTTGATTAATATTCTTGTATGTGTATATATTTTCTTTCTTCGTTATTGAAATTATTCGGGTTTCTGTAAATCACATTTAACAATATTTTTTCTTTCATACAATATCAAATTAACGATTGAAATGCAAGGAAGCAGGAAACGTGAATTCGAGTAAATTGATTTGAGTTACCGCTCACGATCTATTCTATTGCAAATCATGTACCTTCATTGCCACTTACGTATTTCTATGAAAAAAAAAGTACTCTTCCAATGACGATAGACAACATATGATATACAGAAATGCTATTTTTACTATACACAGAAAATATCAATATTATCATAACTCCTCTCTTTACAAAAGTCAAGTACCTTGAGCACGTGTGGCGTACACTGTGAACAAGTACGTATCGTGCGTAGATCAAATACAGTTTGGAATATTATTGGAGGTAAAATATATTTCATGTTGTGAAATTTTATCTCGACGATATTGTTCGTAGTATTTGAGCGTATTTGATAAACGTTTTTGCTGTTAAAGGTATTCATAAGTTTCGTTCCATTAATTACATTCGTAGCAATTATAATTTGTTTATTACTTGTCAACAGGATCTCTGTTTTATCCACATTAAAATGTCTTATAAAACTGTATCATACCTTACCAAATTCACATTTAATAATTTTATAAAATTAAATTCGTCTCATTTACATTATTCTTACCATCCCTAGCCTACGATCTCTAGCAAATACATATTACGAGAAAATTTACTTATCTAGCAGTATGATTAAATATTAAGAATATGTGCACTGATGTGCAAAATAGTGTTGTACTCGAATAATGTACGCGTGGAATACGTTTCTCCGAAAAAATCTTTCCTTTGATTATTTACTTGATGTGTATGGTTACGTATTGTCAATACATTAGGTGAAAAATCGAATCTCAAGAGAAGACAGAACATAGTGAATGCAGTGGAATTTAATCTCAATTAAGTTTATCAACACTGTATGTACATTGTACATTATATACTAGTTTATCAATGTTATTTAATCATCAGCTTTCAAGAAGCTACAATACCATTAGACGATCTTAAGATTAAGATCTTAGACTAACTTGACTATCGACGTGAGTTAGTGATGAATCTAGTCATTTCAGTAATATTTCATAGTTAATATAGTGTTAGTATTATTTTGGATTCCGTATTACCTATACTATTAAACAGAAATCAAATTTTGGAAAAAAGTGTGACAATTTCTTCTCAATTCTTATTCTGATTTCACAATTTCTCTTACATTTTCCTTAGTCAATTTTCCGATACTCATTCGCCTAATCAGTATTTTAATAATCGAGACTGCCTTCGTTTGTTGTTAATATATCCTATCTATCGCTTCAGAATATCCGAAAACAAACAAGTTTTATCACTTTTTTATGGCGTGTTTGTTTTTCTTCGTTCAGTTTAAAACATTATTTCTTAACAGGCTATACGTAGTATACCATAACTTTACTTAAAAGATAAAAATACTATTTGAAATATTATTCAACTTTTTCGTACTTTAGATACTTTAACGTACCTTGAAAAGCGAGAAATACTAAACAGGACATTTTAACTACGAACGGCGATGTACCATATTTGACATTGCTTTTTTTTTCTTTTTAAGTTGAAAGGATCATTGAGAAAAATCACTTACGTTTTCTCCAGCGGTAAATTTTTAATTACCGTGTCGCAGGTATTCTTCATATACTTGTTATAACCAAGGAAGCCAAACATCGTGTACAAGCAGGTGTTAAGCAACATGTTGCATGTTATCAATCGTGGCAAGTGTTCCGGATTCTTCATCGAGTTCTCCAGTGGTAGGCACAAGGTCACATTATGAAGTGCGTACAGGAACAGATTGCAATACATCGGAACTGGCAAAGCTTGAGTAAAAGCTTCCAATCTTGCAGGATCGGGGAAATCTTCGAAGAGATAATACAGGGTAACGGAAATACCAATTAACATAAACACAGCACCAACCACGGAAAATGGTGTCAGATATTTCAAGTTCGCAATGAAACTCAATAGACAGACGAAGGGAAACAATGCTAGTATGTAGATCCGATCATCCATCTTAACGTCGAAGAAAAATTCAATTAGCTGAAAATGAATAATTTTTTTTTAGTAATTAAAAATTAACTCTTCGGTAATGAATAATTTTGCAATTGTATAAAACGTAACCTATAATGAATATCGTGTGGTTGTAAAACTCGTACGAATGTAATCACAATGGTATGATAAATAACGTGCATTGGATGCGTTGTAAGAACATCTAAACGAATGGAGAAAGGATGGTAGTTTGTACTTTTCTGAGGTATGTACGCGTATATACGTTGTACGAATGTAAGATAATATGAATGATTGATCAGATAAAATATGCAACATATGATGAATAGGTTCAGAGTATGTGATCATCTTCGAAAGATGAATTGTTCGGGTATATCGTACGAATTGCTTAAGCTCTTAATGTATGAATCTTTCTTTTTATTTAGTAATGAAAAATGAGTGGACCTTTTACGTTAAAAGACGACTAACGAATGAAGATGCACATCTTTCATATATCTTTTCTAATATAAATGGTCTAGGGCAACGATGATTTAGTGCTTGAATCCATAAAGATCAATGACTAAAGCAATCAGATTGTTTTTATATCTATATTACAGATATGTGCGTTAGGTGATCAATTAATAAGATTTTTCGGTATAGAAGAGATTCTACATTAAAATGTTTCATTACGTAACGAACTTCTGATTTGCGAATAATTACGATACAAGAAATACGAGGTATGTTAATGTTCATATAACTGGTGAAAAACAAAAGATCACACTAAAATATCACAGTTATCTTCCACATAAAAACTCTATTTGCACAAAAGGACTTAAGGTGTGTGTAAAGCATTTATTTTTACAAGCTTGTGCATAATAATAGAGTGAAAACGTCGAAGGTAAATATTAAATTTAAGATCGCCAATCAGTTATCTCAGTACCTAAATAAATTAATGGCGAGTTGAGAATTCTTGAAGTACTTTTAAAATATAAATAGCTAAATAACAATAGTAGACATTTATGCTTTAACTTATGCTTAATTTATGCTTATGTGTATTCAACTGTCATTAAGTTATATAATCAGAGTTCAATTTTCTATATGAATTTCATTTGAAATTTAATAACACAGAGTACTGCCAACTGGTGATACAAGATGAAAGAAAATAAATCTACATGAAAATCATGTCGAGAATGTAAAGCAATATTTTTACAGGAAATTCTATATATTATATTGATTTATACATTACACATTAGACATTATAATGATAACCTAATCCTAAAATAAATTGCCATACAGATGAGTTTCTATATTTTGATCTCAATAGGTCATTGACTAAAATTATTTCAAAGATTCATGGTAGGTGTTATTTACATTATATTTTTAAAGATAAAAAATTATGATGAAATCTAATCGCCTATTTGCTCATAAATATTACGACACCTGCTGATCTCATATAGCACATGATAATTGATCTAGACAATTGAGAAACTAATTAGTCCAATAGAACTCCGTACTTGTATAAGATAAAAGTTTAATGTACGTAATAGAAAATTGCGAAAGCTATATATAAAAATTCTCAAGAGGAAACAAATTTGATAATTATACGATGGTACTTATACAATTCTCTAATCTAAGCTTCACTGAGAGAATTTAAGATAAATTAGATACATAACTCAAACATTTGATTTATGGAATCGTTTACAGAGTATGTGATCAAATAACGGTATGTAAAGCATAACAGAATATCTGATATAAACGTAATCAAAAACTTAATAACACGAATGTCATAATTGATTAAAACAATAATAGAGTAAATGATGTAATAAACTAAACAAACATATCGTTTGATTCTACCGTGCAATTCTGTCTGGTATTATATTGAATATGTGAGTGCTCTGCAGCAGTTTCAAACGAGATTTAGTAATTTGCTAATAATTTACCAGGTTTGCCTTATTTTGCAGTAAGTGTCTTAACACTTGTGAGGATCAATCAGACTTAGAAGTGTATCGATCAAAAAAGAAGTAACAGTTTTCTATACTTCTGCAATTTCAATTGTACGTTACAAAAAGTAATATTTATTCTGATAATAATTTAATCTTCCGTAATTTTGTAATAATTTAATTTTCTCTAATTTCTCAATGCTGTAAATTTTGAAAAGAAGAATCACAACTAAAAACTGTGTCATCGCTACGAACTTTAATCATACAACGTATTAAACTGTTTGAATGATAGGATTCAAATGGATGATTTACGAGAAGAAAATGTATAGCTGAAAGTGCCAAGTGAAAATTTTTATGTATTCGAAAGACATTTTATGATTCTGTAAATCTAATAAAAATGACTGTGATCGCAGGGTCGTTCTTTCGATATGCATCGGCGAATCGAAAGAAATAAGAGACATCCAACGAAAAAGCAAGGCTGAGTTCGTTGAAGCAAGGAGTTCCGCCTGATATTCTTCAAATTTTGGTCATTTCTTTGTACTGTAACATTCGAAGATAATAAATGGAGAATGAATAATACAGAAATTACTAATGAAACTGCATACAGAATTTGCAAGTTATTTACTAGAAACACGACAGATCATACACATAATTACTGCTAAAGTCAGTCCCAGTAAATATTCTGCTTCATTAATGTAATGCAGAATTATTTAAATATTTTGCGCCTTCCGCGAAGTTTATAATCATAATAAATATTTTCTACCATTCATATGGATGTCACATCTATTTGAAACATTAGCAATACAATTATGGTAATCGTGTTTCGTTACAGCTCCAATGAGATTCCAAAAGATTTCATTTGACAAACATATCTATCTATAACAAACTTTCACAAGTGTTTAAATAATCTTGTTACCCATTAAAATTTGCATTCAGTCGCAAAAGCCTCCACGTTTATACCTCTTATTTTTAACATAATTGACGTTGATAAAATCGAAGGTTACATAATTTTTGACGTAAAATTTTTTCAAGCTTGTTGTCTTGACTAAAGCTAAATACTCGTAATATTTTTAATCCCTCCTGTGAAATATTCTAATACATTAAGTGAAAAAAAAGTCATTATTCGATGATACATAATTGTATCATACATAAAGTGCATCTTTAGTTTATTTCTTCGGATAAGTCAGATGCACGAAACTCGGCGAGTGTGCATAGACTTTTGTGTCTGAATATGTCACAGGAAAACTTGGTAAGTCGAATATCAACGATCAAACTCAACGACCGTAAGAAGCAGGAGACAAATAGCATATTCGATTCGTCGATGATGAAAAGAAACGACCCCTCGAGCTCGATCTTTGTAAATGGAAATGCTCCTTACGACTCGATCCTCACTTGCTGAAACGAAGTGGAGACATAAAGGATGTATATCACTGCGGCCTGAAAATGCACGAAACAGACGATCACGTTGGTCAGGATGCCAAACGTTTTCCCGTACTTTCGAATCTCTTCTGGACCAGTTTGAAAAGACACCTCCGCCGTTTTCGCGAAATCCAACATCGGTATGCGATTACGTCTGCACAACACCTGAGCGCATCGCACCTGCGTTCAGAGAACTCGTTTTCAGTTGCGATTCCGCGTCGTGCAGCGATTTCCATGGCGACCGACGCTTTGTAAACAAGGCACGATCTTTCCAAAGGGAAATATTTGAATACGGGAAACCGTGTAATTTTTCACGATACCACTTTCCAAATATTGTTCCTTTTCGCGTGATGTTTTCACGTGTACTCGACAGTAATTGGATCTGATATTTTGAAAACTAATTTCGGTGCCTTTGTAGGTGAAACAATGTATTTTTGAATACTTTAGTGATAGAACGCATCAATCAAGTTTTTAAAAGCTGCATCTACTTCCTATTAATTTGTCGATCGTATTATAATACATATAATTACAGATCAACTTCCCAAAAAATAATTACTTATCTCTAGAGGTTTATTTGTCAATTTCCTGTACGCTTATTTCTAGAAATTTGGTAATACTTGTAATTTTGTAACGTTACCAGTCCTTTTTACTTTTCAATTGTTCAATTTCAATGATTTTCCAAGATTTCCTTGCGCAATTTAACTGATATTATTAATGGAACGTAAGTTTTAAGTAAATGGGAATAATTAGTACTAATATTCTGTTTTACAATCGAAACAAAATTGATAACGAAAGAACAACGAAAGCATAAGAAATCAATTTCATTATCCTATTTGATAGCGAAAATTTACAAAATTGTAAAATCGTAAAGTAGATATAGAAATAAGTCTGCGTATGACCGACAAACTGTAACTTATCGATTCACTAATATCATTATTGGTAAATTATTGCGTAAGAGGGCTTTGATCACGAAGAAAACGAGATGTTACATCCGTGGCTATAATAATCGGTAATAACATATCATTTGCAATAAATGAAGACCTTCAGTCGTAAAAATTACGAACGTTTGTGTTCCACAGTTATTACTTTAAAGATTGGTTTGGTACAATAGACGCTATGTTTCTCCAAAATTTGTTTCTTCCTTTGGCATTTCTTTGTATTTCCTTTAGAACAAATATTTCAGGTACAAATAGAATAACTCGTGTGATTTTTTCATCCTATGTTATTTAAAAGTCGAGTATTATACGTATCTAAGATCTATTAATTACTTGTCAACTATAATAACAGAATAATAGAAAAATATTCTGAGATAGAAATGAATGAGTCGTAACGTCCTTCCTTCTGAACCAAACGACACTGATTTGGTACATTGTTTTATATCGGTAAGGATGATTAAGATACTTGACTTCGCGGCATTCTTTTAATCACTTTAGATCCAATTACGCTTCTTATTCTTATCAAGTTTCTTGAATTGGAGGAAAGTATAGGATATGCGTGTTTTATTGATATGCGTGGTTATAAATGTATGGTAGTGAACATTAAAAATCAATTTGCTCATCAAGACAAATGGTAAGACCGGTCATAAAAATTCGAGAATTACAGCAAACTAAGATGTTTACAATAAACGAAACATTTTGTACATTAGATTTGAATTAACAAGTATATTATATCATAGATTATAAGTTGAAATAAAGTGCTCATGGAGTATGATCATTGACATTTAGGAAATTTAGAAATGATTCTACGAAAAAAACATATCGTTGACGTATTTGTTCAAAACGATACAATGTATTAAAGATTGTTTATTCTTATAATATTTCCGTTAGATAGAAAATTAATTCGATTTGAGGATTATTAGTTCTATTAACTTAATAAGCATTTTTTAAACGCTATAACATGGAATCAATAACGCATTAAGTAATTAAGTTCTTTATATATATATATATAAGTGGATTGAAAACTGTCCTCCTCTTTTTTATCAGTACTATTAATATTGTTTATCTATGATTAAGACCACACATTCCCAAATTGAATATCTCATTGTATATCGTAGATAAATACAAACGTTTATGATATTAATATTTCTTCCATCATAAAATATGTGTAATGTTCTAGAATTGTAATCATTGACTTTTTATTATTTAAAGTTATGGAAAATAATTTAAATAACATGTCATCTTATTTGGCCAATAATAATTTTGAAATAATTATGTGTTATGTGACTTTTCTCTAAATTAATTCGTTAGTTGGTTATCAAATAAAAAACAATTCTTTATTTTATTTGTTGTTTGCACAAAGCTTTTTTTTTTAGATAATTTCTTAAACAATTTCTAATTCTATGTCAACTATGTGAAAAATTTTCACATGTATAGATTCCTACAATTCATATTCGAGAACAATTGTCACGAGAATAATTCTGAGAACTGCCATATTGTAATATAACATAAATTGTTTACTCAACTATTGTTTACTATTTATTATTATACTTGAATATATCAATTAGTATGAAAAATGACTTGAAAATGATTTATTTAATCTTAGTATAATATGTAATTGCTTTCTTCAATAAAAATAAGAAACTGATTAAGAAATTCATTCACGCCTGTATTCTGATTGTAATAGATTTAAAAACGCTAAATTGTGGGGAAAGTGATTTGTTCTGCATATGTTCTCTATACTCAACTTTCACCAGAAAACATTTAACCAAATAATAAGAATAATTCCGCCCTACTTCCAATTCTGCCTGCTTCATCGCACCTTTAATCATTTTCATATGATTATACAACGTCTTACGTGATCGTTTCGGTTAGTTAATTATTACAAAAATCTCTCTACTTTCATTCTCTTTGCTAGCTTGTCCTGTTATATCCAAGTTAAGTACTTACCAGTGCCACCACGGTATGAGTGCACAATAGGCCAATAACGACGCTGCAAATCACTGACATCGCGTAGCCAGCTCTTCGGAACCCATTTGGCAAGAAAAGCACGCCGTTGCCAATCGAACCTTTACACAGATGCATGAATGTGGCAAAATCTCTGAAAGAGTTTTTAAAATTTCAATCGAATTATTTGAAATTAATCAAATCGACGAATTGAAAAACGGTACAAGTCCAAAATAATTTTATTTCGATTATTTAAAATTTATGAGATGATATCAACCATAGTCTTGCATGAATGTTCGTCGGAATTAACACAGTTGCGTTTAAATCGGGCCAGCAAAACTAATTTTGTTAAATTACGAAATCAATGATATCGAGGATAAAGCTATTTCGTAAAATATCTGAAGGATACAGCTTTTGGATTTGTAATATTCTGCAATTTATCGATTTAATTCATTTATCCGTTATGCACGTTTTTGTTTATTACGTGAATGCATTTTTCATTTTACAATATGCAGCTTGTTCTTGGAACGGCAAGAAGTTAGTAGGAAAAGAAACAGACTTTTTCTTGCCAATCTCGACTCGGACTATAATTCCATTTCGTTTGTGTAAACTCAACTACAGCACTAACTTCAATTTTTCGTCTCTTATTACGATTATTCTTTAAGTAAGTTAAAATATCTACTCTACTGTAAAATAGTTGAAGATAAGTTATGTAATAAAAAGAACTTGAACTTTTTACTAGGAAAGATTCGATAGGATGATATATATTATCGATCGTTTATATATTTTTAAATACTACGTTCAACTATAATATAGAAGATCTACTAAATCCCAATTATTAGTCTATATTTGTCTAAAATGTTTTGACAGTTCAATTTTTAAACCAGAAGAAAAATCTTTGATTTCATATATCTTTTCGCATAATTAAAAATTACGACTATCGTGAAAGATTAATGATCAAGTAAAAAAAACGAAGTGCATATTATAGCTTCTACGCTGCATTTAAATAATTGCAAACCGAAAGATTCTATGATCCACTGGATTACTCGGAATCTATAAATTCAATAAAACTTCTATGAAACATCACTTTTGTTTTAAAAAAATAAAAGACAAACGCGACAATACAAAATGAAAGAAACTTCTGATAAACCTAATAAAGATCAAAAATACTAATCTGCACCATTTTTTCTTATAAATCGCGAATATTACCATTAATGATAACATCAGAATTAAATTTGGACCTTTAAATTTTTCAAGAAAAGGAATAAAGAAGTAAATGAAGTAACAATTCCTACGAAGTCAGCGGTCCCGGCGGACGATGCGCGAAAGGATCGTAATCTTCTCCCTGGTGTTCGTCCTGATTCGCATTGTCCACGCGTTTCGCTTCTGCAAACCTGTGTCATCGACAAGCAACGAGGAGGACAAATAAAGAACATTTCAAAGCGGGTCTGGGTTAACCTCACTTGTCGGCCATATCACGAGTTCCGTAGAACTCTGCAAGGTCCTTCCCCTTCTTTTTTCTTCGTTGAAATATCCGGAAGTTTCGTTGCTGGACTTCCAACGATGACACGCGAAGGCAGTTGAATTTCAATCGACGACCTCGTACACTACCAGACAATAACTGACTTCTGTTTCTTGACCCATCACGATCTTCTAACTAGCTTCTTTCTCGCAATATGAAAATGTATAATGTAGCATATATTGCGCAATAGCTCTTCTTGAACGTGAAAGCTGAAGTTCATTAACTATTGTCTGTTTCCTTGCTAACCGTGGAATATCAACATTTCTAATTATTGTCTGTATCTTCTCGCACAATATCTTTAAATAGCCTATAAATGCATAAAACGTTCACAGTACGGTAATTGTCGCGTCCTTCGTTGACCAGATGTAAGACGGAAAAAATTTCCTTACGAGAAATTCCTGTGTACTGTTAACTTGATTTCCGCGTGAAGCAAATTTATCCTCTTCTATTTTTGTAAAATACAATTTTTGTACAAAGGATTTAGATAAGACAAAACGTCTTAGAGGAGGGCAAGGGCCATACGTGAGATAGTTAGATATTTCTGTCGTTTTGAAAGTAATTGCATACTGTTAGAAATAAAATTGTGACTAAATTTTTAAATTTTTAAATTATTGTTGCACATTTCCTTCGCAGAAAATACAATTGGCTAAGAATAAATGTTTTTTAACCTATCATGGATCGTAGGTTTGAATAAAATTGAAATTAAATTATTATGTGAGATAAAATATGTAAACGCGCGTATGAAATATTGTACACATTATGGAAATTTTAATTTTGTTGAATTTTTAGAACTTACCTAATTACTTGACGGATAATAATTAAAGCGTCCTCAATAAATATTCATATGTAATAATTATACATTGAGTGACGGGATAAGATAATTATGCGTTGACAACCTGAATATAGTTAACATATTACTTTGCTGTAAACAAACATCGATGGCTATTCGAACAAAGTTGAAACTTCCGCGACTTGCAGAAACTTTATAGAGAACTAAAAATACCATCTAATGTGAGATTAAAAAATTCATTATTCCAGTTTATGATAATAAATAAATATACACTTATAAATTTAATTTCCTTGAAGAAAATAACATTTGAAAAATTACGAGTGTTTTGTCAGCGTTAAAAGATTACAAGTAACTAAAAAGCGCAGTATTTGGCTGAAAAATAAGAATTCTTCGCTAAAAAAGAATTAAGAAAATCATAATCGAAGAAATGCCGCGTAATTACTTCACGATAGTAACAGATTACTTGAAGGGCTTGGAAACAAATACCGACAATATTATTCAAGTCATTAAAAAAGACCATCGCGAAGTAAAATTATCCGAAACGAATCAGTGGATATACATAACAAGAGATATATCTTCTCCAGAGCAGGTAACGAAAAACTACATTCGCTACGTAATATCGTATTTATTAATCGGATCACATTATCGCAGATATCGTTACACAGATTCATCTGTACATTTAAACTAACTTTCTTTAAATAATTCACGATGCCGTAATACGTATATACATATACAAATTGTGTCGGGTGTGGTATCGATAATAAAACCATCGTTTAGTCAGTGAGCCGAAGCACGGTGGCACGAACCCGATAATAAGTCTAATAATTAATTATAATACAACGACGATGAAGGTACTATCATCGAGAAAAAAGGAAGCTGCTAAGGTCGGCGCAGTCCGCTCGACACTCTCATCGCTCTCGTTCTCACAGTCGTCAATTAAGGTATAAAAATAATAGCCTCCAGTCGGCACACTAAATTAGTCCGCCAACTGTACATATACGAATGTGCAGAATTCATATCTGAGCATTTATCGTCCTTCGTTTCTCTTTCTTTATTCGCATTTATGCGTTTTCGTCTCGCGACACAAAGGTAGCGGCTAAAAAACGGAAACTCATTCGCAAGTCACACGGCTTCGGTTTTGGTTTTTCATTCTTCCTTTCATTCTCTCTTTTACTCTTTGTTACACGCTCGCACATTCGCACAATCTCTCGTTTACTATTCGCGTAAAAATAGTTAGGCACTAAAACAATAATATAAGTAAAGTCCGTCAGTCCTATGTGAGTTCAGCTAAAAGTTAATCACATGTTTCTTCTTTTAATCTTCTTTTTCTCTTCTCTCTCTCTCTCTCTCTCTCTCTCACTCTCTTTCTTTCTTCGTACAGTTAACGTCCGTTGTAATAACTAGGATCACTGTGATTAAACGCACGAATGCTCGATGTCTTGACGATCGCTAACCCTTTTTCCCTTACTTTTTATAAATAACGAAATTGGTTGAAGCAAGGAACTGTGTGGTACGTAGTGTTTCTTACCGAGTCGTTACATTCAAGTCATACGATCCGACTAATTCTAGGTCCGTTGACCTATCGGTCTACCTCACGACAGCGAATATGCTTCTCTTTTTATAGTAAAAACGACATGCTTCTCTTTGACGTTCTCTTTTCTCGCTTTTTCAACACGCAGTTATTCGTTTATTTCTTCTTTTCTTGTTTTTATTAAACGTGTATATTTTTAAGTGAGAATATCTGGGACATTTGAAGATTCGAAAAATTTCGAAGAAAAGGAATTCTCTTTTTGATGTAATCATATTTCGAGGAAATTGAAAGGAGAATCAGAACTTTTAGGAGTATGATTAAAAGTATTTTGCTGTACGCTGCAGAAATATGAGGCTGGAAGGAAGCAAAACATGAATACAGAATATATGAGAGAAATATATTAGATGGATAATGGCTGTGGACTTCATCTCATCGTTTCTAATGTTTAATCCTCGAGGAAACCAAAACGAATGGATAGAATAAAGTAAGGATAGAGGCAAGCAAAAGAGCAATAAGATGCGAGCAGAAAACCAAACGGTTAAATAAGTATAAAATAATACAAGAATCTTGAAGGGAAATAGATACGAAGGAAGAAGATAAGAAGCGAACTGGGAAGAAATTAGAGACACATACCACAGACAGAAAATGACAGGTATTAAAGAAGTGCAAATGGAAAAAAAGGAGAGAGAAAGACCTTGCTGAAGTCCCAGCGCAAATCAACAGGACAGAGCAGTTACAATGGTAATATAGTGGAATAGTAGAAAGCAGATATAACACGCACATTATATACATAACACATTATAAGGAAATTAGAGATAACTAAAGAATGAAATATTTCAATGAGCACTACGATGGCAGAGATCAAAGCATACTGCCAGGTACAGATGTGCAAACAAAGAAAGAGGAAATATGTATGTAGTGAAGAAGGAAGAAGTCACTGGAACATATGCTGCATGAATGTAAAAAGGTGAAAGTAACACAGTTAAAGGAACAGTAAAAAAAATACTAAAACAGGGAGAGAGAAAAAGAGCGGAATGAATGCGTTTACTGCTGGAAAAACGGAGAATCAAGGAAGGACAATTCAAAGAAAAGACAATTCAAGAATACTCTTGAAACTAGATTCCACACTCAACACACCCGCACACACACACACACGTACAAAGAATAAATGCAACGCCTCATCTTGAGTTCGAAGGGTATGAAGTAAATCTAATTACTAGTATAATTTGAGAAAAACTAAATACGATAGCGACATTGAATATAGTTTGGATAATTCTAGATATAATTTAATTTGTTTTTTATGATTATATTTTAAATACTTATATATAATTTAAATATTCAATATAATTAAGAGTTCGGTCCAGGGAAAAAGTAACATGACCATTTTTGTAGAACTTTAGACAAATAAAAATAATATGAGAATATTTTTAAATATTGTTAAACTTGAATAATTATAATAATTTTAAATAAAAAAAGGTCATCTGAACAAAGGATAAGAATTCTTCGAATATTGAAAAATGCCCCAAACAAACACTTAATCGCAACAATCATTGAGAAATTTCTACACGACTCGATTAGAGGAAAGTTTGACAGTTAGTTAAGTTCTAAAATTTATGAATATTTATATTGCGGTGACCAAGGATATTGTCAAAGATACATTTTCACTATCTCACCCGATATGTGTGTTTCTACGAAAAGCTTCTATACAATCAATTCGTACACTCGACCAGGCTTCTTTCTGTGCTTCTTCATTTTTTCCCTTCCAGAATTTCCAAGGAAGAATTTCTAGAGACTCAAGAATCGCGGTTTTCGAAAGGGTGTCCTTATGAATTTTCTTCTTTACATATAAAGATATTCTCTTCTCTATGTACATGAAAATCTGCGCGATTGTACGGCATTTCACACGCACACAATAAATAAATTACATTAATCACAACGCAAGTTTAAATGAAAGGTACAAATGCTATATGGAATACGAAACTGTCGAATTTGCAGCATGGAATGTGTTAGTAATCGTAATATCATCTGTGTTCGACTATTCTTAATCTTTTCATGCCTACTTACATACAACGAGAGAAATAGTTAATTTATAATTTTCTATTAAATCAAATATCGAAGTAAACAATATTTTATCAACAAATTATTATGACTTTGAAATGATAAGATAACAGAGTGATATTTTTACCTCTATTTTATAATTAATATAATTAATGCGTTTCATAAAATGAATGGCAAATGTATTTGTAATTTTAGACTCATAATGGAGAAAATTATTTAAAACAAAATTTTTAGTAAAATGGCAAACGACAAGTACTTCGATTCATTGTTCTATTATTGTTCATTTTACAAATACTTTGTTCTTATTTATTTTCTCTATCGAAAGTTTAAATACATTATATTGCAAAAATTGTAATACAGCAACTAAAAATATTATAACTGTTATTTTGAAAAAATAGAATATTTTTCAATAAATTGACAAGAATAATTTTGATAAAAAAGGAAAGTAATGTCTCGCATGAAAAGACTAGTAGAATCAATTCAGTGTAAATAGAAAGCATATAAATATCGAAAACATTTCCATCACGTCATTTATAATTCTATACAAAAGATGATTCGACAATAACAAGATTTTGTAGCAGCAGATAAGGATACAGTCTTAAGGTATAAAGATACAAATCTAAAATGCACTGATGTATACATTTCAAAAAGTCCATCAATGATTACATGAAAATAACAAAAAACTTGTCCTCTACTGGATTGGTTTATCAAGTAATTAAAAGTTTGTCGAACAAACTTATTCTTGAAGTTGGTTGCCTAAGTGTGCACAACTGCTTGGTGCAGTATACGATACGAAAAAATGCAATTCACCGATTAATAAAAATCTTTTGAAGTGGACCCTATTAAAATACAAATTATATTTCTCAAAATACTTCAAATCTTCTATCAATAAAAAAATGTTAGAATTAACTGAATACTTATTGGACAATTATCAAACGCAATAATAAAAATAGTTCTTTCTTTTTTGCATCACAATTAACGATGTTGCAGTATTTGAAACTGAAGATATCTTTTAAATATATCATGGATACAGTGAAAATCCATTTATAATATATTTCAAGATTTTCACTCATTGTCTAACGGTACTCAAGAACAACCATATCCTCCGTCGAATGTGTCGTACATTTCGCATTAATTTATATCTACTAGCAACTTGTTATAATATGTTACATGTAATTCAAAGTTGATAAACAATGAAAATGTATAAATGTATGTATTAATTTTTAAAATGTGAAAAAGGTAACTTTGGTTTAATTTGACCAAAGTTCATAGAAAAAATGCCATTTTTTTAAATTATATTATTTCATATTATTCGGTCGATTATCGATAGATAAAATTATTTTGGCTTATATTCTCCGATTAGTCTATTCAACTGTTTAAATTGATTTCATAAAGTTGCTCGCATGTATAAAATAAGAAATTAAATTGACGATAATTTTCGCAATCATTATCGTCTGTCACCATGATTCTTTTCATAGGACTATTAAAAAATACATACATATTTAGAATGTTGCACTTTCAACAAATAAGAAAATTTGGACCGAAAATTTGATATATCAATATATCTTCCATTCGACACTGCAAATGAACACACATCGGTGTATATGCCATACGTGATTCTCAATCTGTTTGTGTAAACGTATATAATTCTCATACGCGAATTAGAAATTAACCAATTTCATGTCAGTTATTAATAGAATTTCATAATGTCTGAAATAAAGTCTGATTCATAAACTGCACATGAAAATCACAAAAACGTGCCGAAAATGTGAAGTGAAAGTGGAACAATGAATAGAATGAGATGATAAGTAGAGCAATCAGCTTCTATAAAAATAATCTATGGTCGTCAATTTCACTGTATATTAAAGAATCTTGATGCTTCAAGCTCGCAGTTCATGATCTACAACATTATTTCCTTGGCAAAAAATTTTTTTCTTGTCAGATTTGTCTTTCGCTTAAAACAAAGGTATAATATAATAGACTGCAACTTCGAGAAGAAATTATATAAAATTCGATATACAAATTAAACAATACTTCAGAAACTTTGCTAGTCACAATAGACGTAGAAAATAGAAATATGTACTTGTAAGATAAAATCAATGTTATAGATTCGTAATAATCGAAATAATCTTCAGCACTTGAAGCCTAATGTGAACTTTCATAAACTCGTAACTATTGAGTTTCTTATTCAAGCGCAGAATATATCTTTCTTTATCTTCAAATATCTTTCTTCCTATCAATTAAACGAGCCAATCCACCAAGATTCTTTAAGTATTTTCATTGACAAGTTCCCGATTTAGCTGTCATTTGAAATCGGATGACACTCGAGGGAATCGCATTCAGCAAGTCCTTCGCCACGACGAAGAGAAAACTCGTCCGATAACAGGCTTTCTGGCAACATAGCAGCTGAATCTATGCTATCGAAATAACGATGGGGCCAGACAGAACTCTGTCGAAAACGTCTGATTGGCGAACCAATGATAAATTCCACTTTGGTCGTACCGGTCACCGACGAAGTCTCTTGATTCAAGGAGTCCGGATACAAAGAGGAATCGCTGTGCCGGAAGCTGCCGTTCGTTGAGCACCAAGAACTCGGTGGTTCGGTGCAACTCTGAAAAACATCAATGCCTATTATTGATTTTTGTTCCACTTGCTTCTACCTGCGAACGAGAACTCGATTTTTCAAGATTTGCACGTAGCTTGTATTTCACTGCGTTTCAATTCCTCTGAGGCAAAATACACAACAAAATCCCACAATGATCAGTGCTCTTATACCGTCTCTGGTATTTTACATGATACATACTAATGATGACTATCGAATGTGTCTCTAATATATGAGAATGCGGTGTGCGTACGAGATAAACGGAAGTTTTCTGAACCACTTTTGAATGTTTCTGAATGTCTGAAGTCCGATACAGATATCTGCAGTGACGATCGAAAGTTCGGAAGGTATCTCTCATAGGTATACTACATATTTGTTAGATTAGACGTTTGAGAAAGTTCGATGAAAAGATTTGATATAGTTTGTATACCTATATGCTTCTATAAAATGTAGCTGATAATTGCAACACGTTGTTAATAATTTTAATACAAACTAATAATGAGTGGTTTCAGATTTACCACTTTCTAATTATTATTGAGAAAGAGTCTTGAGAAATTCTATATGAGTATATGTAATTTCACATGATTTAATTAGAATAATTAAAGAAACTGTTTTAATAATTAAGTTTATGCCTAATTCGCGATTATAGCGCAAATAAAATTTGAATTTTTTATGAGATTAACTCTGTTCAATTTCTAGTAACAAGGAAATACAAGGCAGTTACTTTGTCTCGTTATATATGAAAAGGAGGAGAAATAGATTTAAAATCTCACTGTATAAAGCATAATAAGGTAAATGTAAATTCGATGTGCAGAAATTCAATTTAAAGGAAGTGTAAAAAGCATAAAACAGTATAAAAATAAAAAACATGAAAAATACATACAGCATAGAATACTGTGCAAATTCTTACTTTCTCTTATAATATTGAATTGTTGCATCAAATAATAATAGATCATTATATTCCTCATTTGTTACTTATAAATCTTATTCCTTTTATCTTTATTGGCAATTATATCTTATAAATATTTCTCTCCTAAAATTTCTTTTCAAAATCTCCTGATAAAAAGAAAAGGCAATACGTATTAGAATTAAAAATATTTTTACTCTAATCTAAACTGTTTTTGAATTAATTTTGTCTGCATGAGTAACTTACCAATGCACAATTCAATCGAACATCCGATCGTCACTGCAAATATCGAGAAGACCGATCGCACTTTAAAGAGTGCAATGAAAAATGACGAGATTGTAAATTAGTATTTAATTCGTAGTATCACGTAGCACTGGACGTGAGGTGGACAATGAACCGCAAGGCCAAGCAGGTAAGCGTGTGGTCGATTCATTTTCCTTTACATCAATCATTATAAGTACGAATCTGCGAGCCACGTCATGGCTCTCGAGGCTATATCCGCATACAAGCAACGCTAGCAAATAAGATCAAACTTGAGCAAATGAAAGAGCAAACAAACTGAAAGATTAATGGACATTCAAAACGAGGGAATCTTCGCTAGCGCGGCGTGAAAATTTACGGTAATATCGTGTTCGACGTGCGTGCTGAAATAAATTGCCCGTTTCTTTTTGAATTCATAACTGCAATAAATGTAATCTTACGACAAAGTGGTGGAGAGACGGAGATATCGACGTCAGGATGGTCGAAGAGCCAAATTATCCCCGACATTCGCTTTCCGATAAAATTATCTGTCGAATTTTATGATTTATTACTATAAGAATATTGTAGACTTTACTTACATTAAACATTAATCGTTTCACCTTAATTTGTTTTCAATTATTCGAGTCACAAAATTCGACAAAGTACGTTATATCAATTTGCATGCATCTTTTTGTTGCAAAATATAACTAATACTACTATGGGGTCAATAAGAAAAAGGAAGTCAGGTCATAATCAATATTTTATGTAGGAAGATGTGTTCAATGGGGTGCTATTTAAGTATTCAATGAGTCAGTATATTGAAAGTATAGCAAATCAGATAAATCCCCAAATGAAATGTGTGAGAAACTGAGGCGTCAAGTGACATAAGAGCTAAGATTACAGACTAAAGTTTAATTATATGGCTATTCCCAATCTGAGTTATCATCAAGTTATAATACCTTATGCAATCTCATAACATTCGATTACTCAAATCCTCCCATACGTAGAAATGCAACTAATGTCTTTTAAGTACGAACGTATGTTAAGGTCGCGCGTCGAAAGTGCTGCTACTTTTTCTTCACTGAAATAAAACAACGAAAGTAATATAATATATGGCTGATACCGTGAGAACCAATTCAACTAATTTAGATGGAGATTGAAGGGAGGCTTACTACGGGTGCGTGCGCATGCCAAGAACTAAAGTGAAAATAATAAATAAATAAAAAATAAAAAAAAAGAGAGGACAACTACAAATGTGTGTACTACTTGACGAGACGAGAAAACAGGAAGATGAGGATAAAAACAGGCTCATAGCTCACCACATCCAGGAAGAAGCATCGAAGCAAATGATAATAAAAGAAGCATAACTTACGAGAAAAACCGGCGGCACGCGAGAAGGGGCCATTTTCTGTATTGGACCGCCGGGGACGGGCTCGAACGCACGCTCGCCTGCGCTCCAGATCAGACATTTTGGTTGTGGATCGTCGGGCGATTCGTCGTAATTAAGACAAATGTCGGTCGAGAGTCTCTGTATACGTCAGAGTTTCAATAACGTTTTCAGGAATGATCGAGTGTGTCATAGAGGATGATTAGATCGGAAACGATTCCACATTTCGATAGTTAACGCACGTTAAGGACGAGTGCTGTCGCGGAGGAAAGCGTGGACCGCGGCGGAGAGAACGACGAAAGATAGGACCGATAGTGAGATTAAAGAACGTTTTGTGAGTGTGACGCGACGATTAGAAGTAGAACCAGTGTTTGACTGAGAAAGATTGATTATACATTGGTACACGGATGGCGCAAGGGGTGAATAGAGAATAGTAAAGATTAGCGAGTCAGCTGTATAACCGATGAAACAAATAAATTCAATCGACTATAAGTAGCTACAATGGATGACCCTTGGTCGTTGGTTAACCGGGCTGTCTTTTTGTTGTTTTATGGTGAGCACAAGTCAGCGTGTCGAGATGGGAGAAAATTAGAAGGTCCGAGAGGCGTAGGAGACGGACTCGGTTCGAAGGGGGCCGCAATTAGAAGCAGCAGATATCCCTAACAGTGACTACTGGCCGTCCTGGAGAAGAGGATACTGGTGGACTCTCTACTACATCGGGCCGTTGGACAACGATGACTTCAGCCAGTTGCTCCAAAAAAATTGCTTTACGGATCGTACCTTGCCGTTCTCGGTATCAACAGATGTTGACGCGCGGGCCAGGCTGTAGGAACGGCGTGCAGGGGCGGGCGGTCTTCGAGGAGGAGTCGTCCCCGGGGATGAGGACGTGCCGAGGTTGTTAGACTCCAGCGAGTCTCGGGCGCGGGACAGCGAGGAGGATTTGTTTAAGGAGTCTCGGCTGGAATTGTTACGCGGCAGGGACCTGTTCAGGGATTCCCTGTTTGTCTCCTTGCTGTTTCCAGTCCCGTTATTATTTCCACCGCCGATGCCGTTGTTGTTGTTACTATTCTTGGTCAGGCTTTTGTTCCCGAGGGAATCTCGATTTGAGTCACGAGCCTTCGACAAAGACTTGCCACCATGACTGTCGCGACTAGAATCACGTGGTGGCCTTGTTAACGACTTCAACGATTCCTTGCTGTCGTTTCTTCCGTGGCTAGGTGGTCTGGGTGCAGCTGCCTTTGTCGTAGCACCGGGTAAAGGTATGCGGCTAGGACGTCGCCGGGGCGACGGTTTCACCTCGACGGCTTGATGATGATCGCGAGCCGACTCTGTGCTACTTCCTGGCTCGAGACCATTCTGCTCACACCTTGGCTGATCACCGTCCGCCTCCGGATCTATTTCCGTTGGTGGTCGCTGTTGAAGTCTTTCTAGTACGCGAACGCGCGCTCGTGTACCCTCCAATTCGATGTTTCTCTCCTCCAGCTGGAATATATATTAAGATGTCAAAATTTCGATGGGTACAAGTAGAGATAGTTAAACGAGTGATCTAGAATTTCGGAAAATATATTCGATTATCTATAATCAAAGTATTATACTATTATGTAATATATTAATGTGTTATATTGAACACATATTAAGTACTTAGTATTCATTTATCTAATGTCTATACGTATGAATATTTACGTATTTCGATAATTAATCATTTATAGCGTAAACGTAATTAAAGTTATGTAATTATATAAATTACCTGGAAACGTAAGTCGTCGTTTTCCTCCCGTGCCTTGTCTAATCGTTCGGAAAGAGTTTCTGTACTTTTTTGTACTTCATCTAACCTTTTTTGTAGGACCTGCAGAATATCGATTTACCTTATAACATTTTCATTTAAATACGTGTAATATTTGTCATACTGGAAGAACTACTCCCAATACAACGATATCTGATATTTCATAACCTACCAATCAAACACAAAATTAATGAATTTTTCATATGTTGTTAATTCTTGATGGAAATAACCAACCACTGGGAAAAGTTAACCTCAAAATCGATCATAATGCCTTTACTTTACAAATTATATTAAAATTCTAGAAAATTAGATTTTAAAGAAAGAATGAAATTATATAAATCTCAACTATTTACCTGATTATGGACGGTAGTAGTGATTAAATGCCGCTGCAGTTCAAGAGGCGAGTTTTCTCGTAGAATGGCAGCTATCTTCTTCGAGTCGACGTCCTTAACGTGCGCAACTCTGGTAGGTGACACAAGGACGGAATCCAACGCACCCAGACGTGCTCTCCTTTCATTTACACTCGCCTCGACATCGATGTCGCGTAGCTCCTCATTATGGGCGGTGACGTCCAACAAAACGTTCTTCTCTATGGTCCTTGTCCGGAAGCGACTTTTATGAGCCTTTGTGGACGTCGCAACCGACGCAAACGCCGAAGACTTGCTTTTAATATTGCTAACGTTATTGCTTTTCGGCGGCGAGACGACAGGCGCCGCGGATGCGATAGGTTGCAACCTCTGAGCACCTGGCGCAAGGACATCAGCAGATGCTTCGCTCAGTCCAGCCCGGAGCCGATCCTCGAGACCAGTTTTCAACGCGGACAACGCGGCCAACTCGGATTGAAGTTCCTGCGCTCTAGCTCGACTGGATATCGTCTCTGCCTCGAGCTCTGCCACCTTATCCAGAAGTTGCTCCTTCTCCCTCCTCAGCGTTACTACTTGAGAATCTTTGTCTTTGTCCTGTTTATTCTCTTCGGTCGGTATTGTCGTTGTCTTTTCATCCTCCAGACATGTAACCTTTCTCACAGCATCCAAGATATCGGTAGACGCTAGATCTTCAGACGCTACGCTCTCTAACCGACCTTGCAAACATTCTACCTCTTCTCTGAGTCTGATTCCCTTACGATGGATCACGTCCAGAAGATTCCACAGCTCGTCTTCCGCCTCGTCGAGAACAGTAGGTCTAGGACTATTCGGCCTTGGTGCTATCGCTGTCGAAGCACTGTCCTTGGAAGATGTTTCCGTGCTAAAGCCAGAATCCTGGACCGTGGCGCTACAGTTGTTCTTCGTACCGCCACTGTGCGAGTTACTGCGACTTCTCGGCAACGAAGACGACGAAGATTCAGCACCTTCGCGCGGAACTCGTCTCCTAACCTTCCCGGGCTCCCATTCGTTGATCCGTCTCGATGATGGACTGGATAGCGGTAAAGGGATGTGAGAATTTTGGGTACAGGACGATGACGTCACAGACGCTCCCGCGGATGCCGTCGCGGCCATCTTGTGCCGGAGGTTTGGGAACGTCTCGATGACGAGGTCCCGGAACTCGAGAAGGGCGCCGACCTCATTCTGGAGCTCCTGCAGGGCGATCAAGGACTTCGCCTGCTCGTTTATCAGGTAGTGGAAAGGACCTGGTCGTAGGGGCATGCAATCCATGCCACCGCCACTGCTGCTGTTTCCACCGCCACTGCTGCTGTTTCCACCGCTGCCAGTACCACTGACGCTTCCGACGGCGCCTTCTGTTAAGCCAGTCCCAATGACACACTATGCAAACAAACAGATGCAAAGGTCAAATGTTGGTGTATGTGGATATGTATTTCGGTTATCTTTCTATTAGGTTGCCCAAAAAGTTTCTTTCGTTTTATAAGGAAATAATAGACACACAATGTTTTTTGTTGTATATTAGTTTATTGAACTATGCACGAACATAACAATAGAAATATAACTAAATGGATCATACTTAATTCAATAAAATAATATAAAACAGAAATTGTTGTTCGTCTTTCATTACCTTATGAAACGAAAGAAACTTTTCGGAAAAGTTTGGGTTCGACGATGCAACGTTTGTGATTAATTATTATCGTTAGATGATGTTTTAAGGGTGAGTGCAATTAATCCTTGTGATTCTGTGCATTGAGTTGCGATATCTTTTTATAATAATCAAACATCTCGCAGATCTTTTGCTTCATTTTAGTGTATTCTGTTTTTAGAGAATGAATTTAGTTGCCAATCGATCGCAATGGAAATTCTAAAAATATTAAAGGCGCGCTATAACAAATAATATAAATAACGTGGAATATTTATTTACCACATCTTTACTACGAACTTTGTGGCAACCGAGTATTTTGAAATATATATATAAAATATGTATTCAATGCTTTTGTCAATTATAATTTCATTTTATAAAATTACGCTGTATTTTCGTACCGCTTATCTTTTAAACTTTCTTCTCTTTAATACCGTAAATTTAATGAGCATGACATTAGACATAAATGTGTTTAAACAAATTGGTTGGTAGATGATATTGCATGCTTTTATTACATTTTTCTTATAAAGTAGGCGGTATTCGTCTCGTGTTTAACTTCCATAGCTAAGACGCACGAGCTGTAATAACTTTAAGTTTCTAATTTTTCTAACAATGAGAAATTGCTACTAAATTACAAATTTCATACATGTTTTCCAAGATAATGTTCCGAAAAAGGAAAAATTGTTCGAAAACGTCTTTGAAGGGCATTAACATTATACTCATTTAACCTGCTATAACTGGAACATTATTTACTTTGGAGAAAAGATTATACTTGATTACAGTTTCTTGTTTGATACGAAAGGAAGAATAATTGCTCTGAATAAGCTTTTCGGTGTCGGCACAATGATTCGAGAATAAAACACACTAGTGCAGTGATAAATAGGTAAAGTACTTTAGAAGACTTTAAAGACTTTAAAAAGTATATTCGTTTTGTAGTAATATCTTTAATCTCAAAATTGGGAAACAGGTTTCAAAAATCACAATACAACCGGGAAGAAATTCTACGCCAAAAAATAAGTCGGAAATATAAAATGAAATTGTTTCGTATGAGCCTTATTGTTCAAGCCTTGGATATTCTTGCGTGCACCTAACTATGTCATAATCAAACTCAATTTCTTTTTTCATTCTATTTAAAGTCGTCTCGACTACCATGGTCATTTCAAATACAAGGTATCACACGAGAAGGTTCTATTCGACGTTTTCGATTACTTTTTCACACAGAATCACTCCCTTTCCGGCTGTAGCGTCGTGATTGCAGGCGCACCCTGTATATATATGGAACTTTCGAACAATAATTACTACCAGTTATCCGCTGTAACAGCGAAGAACCAAGCAATGAGAATTTAATACAACGGAAATGAGTTTCTCGATAACTGGTGCTTGCATAATTCAAGTTCTTCAATTAGGGTTCTCATTAATGCAACAATGAAGCCGCAAATGAATAATAATATATGTAAGTATTTTATAGAAGAAACTGTATTAGTGCATATTACATTACGAATAAAATAAACCAAAGCTTAACTTTTTCCTTTGCGAAACTCTTCGAAAATTTGTTTAAGTTTAATAAGAATAAAAAGGAATTGTTACGGAGAATCAAAGATTTTCTTAAAATATTAAAAGTCCGGTCTCGAGTTTTTGCTTCGTTGAAACGAAAGCGAGATTGGGATATAATAAATTGAAGGACTGCAGCAGGATTAAGAGACATAGGAGTAAATCCAAGGTGTTAGAGCTTCGAAGACAGTATAATCACATTGCGACGATGCAATATGACTGCAGGTGAGGACGAGGGTATGAGTTGCATCTAGGAACGACACAAACGCAGGAGAAACGTCAACTTTCTTGAGCGAAAATAACACGTGAGCAGAGATGGAAGTTAATCGCGTACATGTTCACGAAACGCAAAACGCGTGACAGGTGTTGTCGCGTGTGAGACGTGTCTCGGTGTTCCGTCTGTTTCACTCGGTTGTCATCTCTTACATGCCACGGCTCTGCGACACCGCGAGCACGCGAAATCGTCCTGGTAATCTGGGTAATTTATTGCATTCGAAAGTACAATTTCTACCTTTGGTTTGGGTTAGGTTTTTTAAGGCCCTCGCAGACCGATTAATCTATCCTCAGATACATCACTGGCCTTCATAGTATCGATAGGTTATAGACAGCTCATGCTGGATCAAAAATATTTAGGATTTTTTAATTTCATTCTCCATACAGAGATTAGTAATAAAATGAAATAAAATTCTAATTTTAGATTATTTATGGTACTAATAGCCCAATGATATTAGTTAAGAGTTAACGTTGATTTTCATATAAACGATATACTGTGGTGTACAAAAGTTTTCAATCTCTGGACAGGTAGATTTTTCATTGTATATTTCAGAAACAATATTGCAACACATATTATTAAGTTGTTTCAAAAGTTAAATTCTATTTTATATTTCACTAGAATGAAAGAGGATTATTTACAGTATAAAAATATAAGATATAAGATATACAGATAAAAGAAAATGAATTTATACAAAGATGCACCGTAACATTTTACTGTAACGACTTCAAAAACTAAAAAGCATCATCCTTCTACAAGAAACTAATTGTTCGATCCAATTCCTTTTATCTGATCGAAATAAATTGATAAATTGAAAATCTACTTATCTGTACAGACCTTTACAGTACACTATTCCTTTCTTTATAAACCATTATCGCGTCGATTTGTCATATTCAACGATCGCAATTGATCGTCTTCGATGCTTCGCTCATTCATATTTTATTCGAAACATGTTTCTTCCCATAAAGTGTATGAAATATTATGCGAGATTTATTTCAATTACACAAGTAGATATCTACAATGTCAATAAAGAGTGCATAAAAGAAATATCTCCGATAACGTTCTAAATTTTTTGGAATGCAATTTCTTAAAAACTTGTAATATATCTGATTGAGCAATTATAATTTTTATAGATAATGGCAAGTAACATTTACTTCTTTGGAGTTGCCTAATTAAATCTGATCACTGCGGAACATGTTCTATACCAGTTTCAAAGGTCGGAGCGAACATTCTAGCAGAAATTTCTCCGAAACTCGTTGGAGAATTAATTAATATCCTTATTGTTTGATTCGCGCTCTCGCTCTGGTACGTTTTCATACATCTTTTCCTACTTTTCACTCACATGGAAAGCAGGTAATCAATGAAGTAAAACAATAAGGTATCATGATGCGAGATTTTATGCACTCGTTTTGTTTAGTTTCTTAGATCTCAGTACGATATACTTGTACGGTCAATGGCATTTAGAATGGATCAAACTATTCAGTAATCTTTTTTTTTTCATTTTAATTAGACACTCGTGAAACCCAATAAAGTACAAGGTATCTATAGTCATCTTTGGAACGCTTCCACGATTTCTATAATTTCGTTGTAATTGTTTTATTTTCACAACGTCCTTATTCGTTATTGGTAATAATCGTTACTTTCGTTATTCGTCGATAAAGATGACGAACACCGCGAGTACACTCGTGTCAACTCGACACAACTCGCAACATGTGATCGGTATGCTTTCCAAGGGGATCTGGGGAGAGCTGAAAAATAACGTGTCCGAGTACGCGCGATGAGAATAAAGCGACGAGAATCAGGTTATTGGGGCCTAATATCCGTCCGTTTCTCCGCTGCGAGTCAAGCCGAGCAATTTTCAAACGCGGATTCAACGCGATGAATGAAAACGCATGGGGTTTACGCGTTCGAAGAATTCTCATTCGAATGGATACGAATTATGAATCGAGAGCAGAAATTACACCATGGTATCGGTGATTTTGTTATCGATTCTCGTTGCAAAGCATGATTAAAATTGATGGTGCCTTCGTGGATTCGATCGGGACGATGACTCAGAGGCACAGATAAGGTTGAATGGTGGGAATGAAGCGAGCCTGATTTCCAATGTAAGTTTTATCGTGGTCGTTATACAGTTTGAAATATGAAGAAGTTGGCGTCCAGCTTTTTATCTATGAACATACAAATGTTGCAGCAGTAGATTGTGATTTAAGATAAGCGCTTAATGGTTTTGATTAATAACTGCACTGTCTGTAGAGCCGAAGAATTTCATGATGTTCGATATTGCCCTTGTTAATTTAGATCAACAGCAATACGGCTATAGCAGTGATTTTCAACCTTTCGCGTCTAGTAGAAGTAACAAAATAATTATTAAAGGTCTGCCACACAGCAAAAAAATAAATATTCGGTTCATGGCAGGATATTCACACCGGATGGCTAATGTTGCTTTTATGCGACAGTCTAAGGGAAAAGAGGTTAATGCTCCTGAGTAAATAGGTATTGCACGTTTCAAAAATTCTTGCGGTGCACCAGCATGCGAATTGAAAATCGTGGTACGGGTAACAGTGTATGTAGACACGTGGTTTTACCTAATCCATGGGCCATAATCGAAAGAAAAAGAGATTTTGTTTCGTTGTTAAATTGAGTATTGTGTTTGAATATCGAATTCTACTTTTCTTATTTCATGTTCTTTATGGAAGGCATTCCATGAATTTTGATTGCACTATTTGTTTCATAATTTAAGAAGTTGCAGACATAGAATTCCGAAGTATATGATTTTAAGCGAATTTGTCGTATTGTATAAAACTTCCTGTCGTTAATAAGTTAAGAAATCTTTCTCTTATTTCTACGAATAAGAAGACTTTTAATGTCTTAAGGAAATCTCCAAAATAAAATTAAAACAAGAAATCCTACATATTGATAACGGTTCTATCATATTGTGCTCAAACTTGATGCACTTTTACATTTTAATATTAAAAAAATACAACAGGCCAAAATTGACTAAAAGAACGTAACTTCCTATCATTAATAAATTAAAAACCTGTAAACCTAAAATCTTAAATATACGGTGTTGTACAGATTTCTCGTTCTACGATTTATAGAATAGCCTGTACAAGGTGTCCGATCATTTTGTGCGGCACTGTATAAAACGTGAATGTCGCGCGAATACGACAAATCCCTTCCGTGTCATCTGCTCTCTCTAAAAGAGCCGCCTAAGAGTGCGTGCCAAGTGTTTCCGCCGATGTTCGAGCATCGTAATGCATGACACGACTAGTCAAGCGGTAAAGCAGGAAAGTAAGAGAAAACGGGGCTTTTGTGTCAAAGTGCCCCTTGTAATAATTCCCGTAATGAGCGGGGAACAACCAAGAAGAAACGTGGAGGTACAATGCTAGTTGAGCGCGCTCCTTTTCGGTAGCCATGGAGAACACACGGTGTATCCTCTTTCGCGAAGTGTGCCTCGATTAATGGAGATTCAAAATGTCATTCAACTGCCGGACCTTTGAAGAGAAGCTGCTGTGCAAAGTCGAATTGGAAAGTAAGGCTAGAAAGTAGCGTTTTGATCAATTTTTTTTTCAACTTTGTAGTTTTCTCTTTTTTATGGGAAAATAAAGTGATCCACTTGTGTTGCAATTTATCTTTTGATTTGAGTAGATAAAATTTTAATCGAAAATAACGATTTTTTTGATTTGTTCTGAATTCATTTTTTACATATTTCTTTCATATATGTGCTACAGTAATTTATTTACAATCGTTGCTAATAATTAATTGATATCTTTCATAGAAAAATTAACTGGTTCTGTTAAATCTTCTAAATATTATCTTTCTATGGATTAGGATAATTTAGAATGAGTCTAAACTATTTTAGTACCTACGTAATAAATATTACCGTGTAATTACATAAAATAAACTATAATGTTAATATAAATTATAGCATACGATACCAATCATAAATGTAGATTAATATCATTTAATATCATACACAACAGCAGTATCATATAAGCAGTTCTGTACAAGCATACATTAAATGATACAAAAAGCTTTCACAGAAAAAGTTCTATGTTTTGTCTGTTTCTTGATAAATTGTTTTTAATTAGTAAACATTAATTGGCAACTTTCAAATGGGGGCGAAAAATTGTTAAAACAAAACCCATCTTATCGAGGAGTAATTAATTATTTTCTTCATCGTACTCAACACGTTACAATTCTTTTTCCGTTTCGCTTACGAAGAATCAAGTAGGTAGCTGTTTAAACGTAGAAACGTTACACAACATAATATACGTATGCATTACGGTGCATTACTAAACATAGCTACTTATTTTACTTGCAAACCAACAAATACCTATCTGCACCAAATCATCGAGCGTAGATTAACGAGAAGAGAAACTATTTAAGCTAAACTGCGATTTTCAACCGGAAGACTGAAAAATCAGAAGAAACCGATCAGGATCACACTATCCGGAGGAAAACTTTTTCTCCTGTTTAAGTGAATAAGAGCAAAGCATGTCTCGGCTAACCGATCATTACACAGTTGAATCTCGAAACGAGATAAAATACTCGAAATAATTGTTCGATTATACGTTGTACGTTGACTAGTACGACAGAGAAAAGGTCAGCAAACTTTCACTGAAGTGAAACCTTATTTTAAGTAAACATTGAAGGGCTGTGATTAAACTATTATTGCATTACTGCTCGGCAATTACCGTGTAATAGACACGCTGACTATTCATTAAAGAAACTGTCTGTACAATTGTTTTACGTCCACATATTGGGGATAGATAAATTACTACTGGAAACACCGTTTTACTCTACCGTATAATCATATTGCTAAATGTGTAACGCAGTTTCGCAACAGCATCTTATACTTTCTCCTAATTTTTTTTCGTTGTATGATTCGACATTTATTTTATCCGAGAGATTGCTATCTATCGGAGTCTACCGCTAAAGGGCACAAATTTTCTGTCTCTCATATTCCGTTCGAATGTATTCTTTTTATTATCAATAATTTACTTTAAAGACAATTTAGTATTACTTTAACCAGTTAACTGCGAGATTTAGTTTTAAAAATCTCATGGGATTAGATCATGGAGTGCGTAAATAAATACGAGCGACGACGAGTATACATAGCAAACGCAGTTAACTGGTTAAATAAGGGAACCCGTATTTTTCATTAATAAATTTTTACAATAAATGTACTTGGTGAAAATAATAATTTTTAGCGATTAAAATATATTTATAGTTACCGTATAATTATGTCAATATATTTATAATTATACGTATATAATTTGTAGCATTATTTATTTCAGCTAGTCCAAGTAAATGTAATCCTACTGCATCTCAAACTAAATTGCTACTATACAGAGAATCATCCAATATAATTAAGTACACTATTTTATTGTTTTCGCGTAATGTAAACGTTTGCCCAGATTTGTTCAACGGATTCAATATCGAGGAAATATCTCCCACATGAAACGCGTTAACTCCTCTTGAGAAATAAATGCACCGCTTGCTAATTAGTATCTGACAGCACTGAAGTATTACTAATATCGCGAGCGAGCGCAACTGCGTTTAATAAGAGCGTTGCAGTAATTCCTAGATTGTATCAAAGATAGAATTATATTATAGAGTGAGCCGGCTACGGAGATGTAGCCAAATATTTCTGTTGCTAACGGAGATTTTTTTTACTCGCGATCTTATACAACCCTAGTAAGTGATAGTTAATAATTTCATTGTGCGAAAAGGCCATGAGATATTTGCTGAAATAATAAACTAACAACAATCTGATCCGGTATCGTCGGAACTTTTCTTCAAATTACTTCGATTTAAGATATATTAATACGTGAGAAGAAATAATAGAAAGAAACATATGAGAAAATGTAGAATCTAATGAATTTTATTATATAACTGCTTGTATCTCGCTATAATTTCTGTTTTAATCATATTATAAGCTTCCAGATCTGATATGGCTCTTCAAAAACACTTTTAAAAATAAATTCTATATATATATATTTTATTTATATGTCCAAAAATAATTCTCGTACGATAACGATTAAAGGAAAAATGGTATAAGAGACAATATTTTTAATTTGAGATAATTGTAAATAAGATTACATTCTAATATTATTATTATCGTTCATTATTATCGTATAACGATTATACGTCGTGCAATATGCATAAACAGCTTACTATCGTTATAAATATTATTATAATTTTCGTATATTACAGGAAATCCTATGAAAGTTCTCATGTTTAACTAAAAGACAATTGCAAGCATAATAAAAGCAAAGTTAATTGATAGTCACAGAAAATGTTATATTCTACACGAGTAGATATAAATCGATAAAGAGAAACGTGGGAATGTTTCAGCGCGTATTAACATAATATCTATAATACAGGGATCAAAACTGTATTTATATACATACGTATTCGATAATTATGAACTTTTACCGCCATATAATATCAAAACGATTAAAGTGACAATAAAGATCCGTCCACTTATAAGATTAATCGAACCATGTACGTAATTTGATATATAAATTAGTTTCAATAATTGTGATTTATAAATGGATTATTATATTGGCTCGATAATACGGCATAAATTGGTACGTTCAGAGAAAAGCAACAGGATTTAAAATTAATTTACGAATTGAAAGTCAGGTGTAGAATCACACGACGCAGAAAACTATAATTTTCATAAACAGGTTTCTTGAATGATTGGAAAGTAGTATCGATGAGGAAATGATTGAGAATCACTGTACTATTGTGAATCTCATAAGGTTCGAAAAGGCAGTAGGATGGCAAGCATTGATGGTAGGCAAGTGATGTGCAACTTCCGCTCTAACGACATTTCCATTGGCTTTCCATGTAACATGTTAATTAATCAATCCTTAAATTTTTTGAAACGTTTGAACTTTAAATCGTTGAGTAACCTGAGTTATTGGTTTTGTTCAGAAGAAATTACAGCTATTTCATATTGCTATAAAGTTATTATTCGTCAGCTTTCTCTAACATATATTCGATATCATTTAACATCGATAAATCGTATAGCAAGTAAAATATTATACTCGTATTCTGTATACTTATTTATTATTTATTTGAAAACTAAAATACTTTTATTTCATCTTAATATGAAGTAAACTTAGTGTTGAAAGTTATTTTTGGAATTCAAGTAAGGAATTAGTTAAGAAAAAAGTATATATAACTTACCATTTATATATATAATTCAAGTAAAATCAGATTGTACAATGATTTATTAATACATTGTAACAACATATTAACCCATATATCTATATATATTCCAAGAATATTCCAAGAAAATCGATTCCTAAGGTTTAACATAAAGAGTTTAGTTTTACGAGCTATAAAGATCAAGTCTACTTTCAACGGTAGTATATTTACTTTCACTCTTTATGCTCTTATTTCTTTTATCTTCCTTCGCTTCCTGTTTTATCACATGCTTTTGTGTATCTTGTAAAATAAGATACACTCCGAGCATTAGAGGGTGAACCACTGAAAAGGTTTGAAACGTCAATAATGGTGTGAATCGCCTGATGGGAATGAATTTGTGACATCACTGTTTCTGTTTTATTCAGATTTATATAACGCAATAATTTCCTTACCTTGATATTTAGTGGAATCAGAGAATATATATTATTATTTTTATTCTTATGGGTATTTTACCTGTGTCATTTAAAATAAATTTAATAATCAATCTATCAATCTATTAACACACGATAAAAATGTAAATCCTATTCGAAGTAATAAAAAAACATAATAAATACTACGAAAATGGAACGTAGAAGATTATAAAAAAAAGTGCTTAATTAGAAAATAAACACACGATCAAACACGTTTCGCGGATACTAAAATTGGAGTAGAATACAACACTTCCTTAAACAAAAAGTAAAATATCAGAGTAGAATACGATCGTCTAAAGAATAATTGTACAGAATATTGTGAACAAATAAAGAATGAGAGAAGGTAGTCGTTCTGGGAACAATATAAAATCTATTTTCTTGAAATTGCTTGGATGCTGGGCCGTATCAGAAATAGGCATCCGATCAAGAAGAATGTTCACGGACAATAGCAGGCGCTAGATGGCAGAGAGAAACGATGAGCAACAAGAACACGGAACGTAACTCAAGGAACTTGAGGAACACTCGACCCTGAATGAGATCAACGATCGAGTTCAGTGTCAGATCGCTGGAAAAGGAAAACGGGGTGGGTCGAGAGGAGAGCAGAGACGGACATCGTCTACTCTAACCTGTCACGCGCGCCTCGAAATGAGAGTATAGCTGCTTAGCCTGGTCTGCAAAAGCAAGGATTTCCTGATCTCCTGTTTCTGTCTGCCTTCACATGGCAACGCGCGCCGCTCATTAATCTCCCTAGCAATTTTCCTGCAAATTCGTGCTACGCTCTTTTGTTTCGCTCGATTGTTACTAACGACAACCCTGAACAGGCAATTGAAATAATTGTCACGATCTCGCATGAAACTTCTATAAAATTACACAGGGTCACGAAACTACTCGAATACTCGTATACGCCTCTTATGAATATATTAGATACGTTATGTGAAACATTTTAAAATTTCATGAACATATTCATGATATTCGACTATCATAATTGGATTGGTAAAGCCTGAAACAAATCCGAAGTATGAAAGTTACAAAATATTTAGTGCAAGCATATCTGAAAATCTTGTTTTGTCGCTTAATTACTTATATTACATAATTTCTAGTCAATTTATGTACCTACGTATTCTGAAATATATATGTATTAACAATTTGATTTGATCACCGCAGTTTTTTCACATCTAATTATCTTATATTTCTACCTGTGGATAACATAATCATTTGTCAATCTATTAAAGCAGAACGTCAAGCAAAGTCAGTATTACAGTCGTAAAATGAAATAAAAATACGCAATATGTTTGTGATGTGTTGCAGATGAAACTGATAGTTTGAAATTAGTATCGGACTATAGTAATAAACAGGTTGCATAATCTGTGAAGATTCCTCGGATTATTTCTGCATTAATTACAGATAATTGGCTCAATTAAATGCATAATCGTTTTGCTCGTCTCCTTGAAATTCAGCACCGTAATGTTGCATCAATTTCATCGTTCTAATCTTCTGAATACAGTAAATTTCAATTATTATGGTTTCTAATTTCGTTTAGAGATAGTACTAGATTTTTGTTTTGTGCAGAGAAAACAAAAGGAATTAAAAAATAGAAAATAAATTAATTTTTAATGTTTCACTGATTAGATATTTGAACGGTTTATCGATTGATCGAATCTTTGATGGCAAAAAGATTTAATTTCTGTTCAAATGATTTCTACTGATATTCACAATTATTTCCAATAATTTCTTTAGTGCGCATTTACATACAAATTACATTTCTAATGAGCTTTATATTGCAGTGCTAGCTTCAAATGAAAATATCAGATTTTAATAGCGAAATGCGGAAATAATATCTCAAATTTTACTTTGATCGACACATTAAAGCAGTTAACACGATGCTTCAAATTTTATTAACTCGAAACTAGTAATTTAGCTGTAATCGAGAATCGTTATATTGTTGGAACGAGAAGTTCCTGTCTGCATTCCTGTAATTATCTATTGTAATTTTCAGTTTCAAATACAATATGTATCATTTAATTATAGTTACGATACATAAGTAAGTCAATAAACTTGTAACCCATTAGGATAGGAATGCCATATTGCTGTTAATTATTACTACAGGGAAAAAATCATTTTAGCGTTTCTCTTGAAATATTACACTTCAATAATTGGCAACGAGAAACTAAAGCTCCAAATTACCAATATTCAAATGTTTCATTGACGTTCGATAAGTGTACGTCACTCAATTGACATTTAACCAATTACAACACTTTATGTAATTATCAAACGTAGAATAAGATCATTTAACGTCACTCTTGAAATGTTATAGTTCAATAATTAAATTGTTCATATTGAAAACGGGTAGTGGACTCAAATAAATGATGCGACATTCTAAACGAACAACGCACGTGAAGACATACTATCATCGTTGCGCTCTCTTAGGGAGAAATATGGACAATAAATGGTCAGCGATTTTGCATTCGATCCACGTCTCAACAAAGAGGAAGAGCACCGTCGAGAAATCTCGGAAGTCATGATTTATACCGGTTATATTTTTACGTTGCATTCCCGTTCCTCTATACCGTAACTCTTCCACAACCCATGAAAGAAACATTAGAAAATCGTTCTACTGTTCGGTACAGAAGCTATTCCACACTGTGAAATTCCTCTAATTTTTATGGCGACAAAAAACATGCAACGATTGCCCGCATCCGGGGTGAAACGTATATATGCAGAGTTTCTTCAAACTTGATGTTTTATTCACTAGGAATAAAACTGTCAGATTAATTTTCGATGACTTTCTAAATAACGAATGGTAGATTGATTTTCTGAAGTTAATCCAATGCGTTAATTTATTGGTAACAGTATGAAACGATTTCAATATCTTATCCAATTTTGCATTCTGCTGCCATATCAATATCTTTATAAGATTAAATCATTTGCCTTTATATTTTAATTGAATATTATATTTAACTTTTATATTTTCATTGAATTTTTAGTAACTTTTAGTAAATTTTTAACATTTAGCAATTTACAATAAAATTTGCATAATCGTATTATATTTTATTATTCATACCAAATGAGATAAGAAATGCATCCAAAATGTATTTTAAGTTCCATAAAAATTGTTTTCGAATTTGTATATTTATTAATAAACTGAATATATGCTGCTCACGTATATCTGAAAGATAAATAACAGATAATTCTGTTGTAGAAACAAATTTTACGAGTTACGAATTAAATCACCAACGTCATCAGTACTTGTAATTTATAAAACTATTGTAAACGCTACTTGTTAAAACAATAGAATTCTACAAGTTGCAATCCTACATTTTTGGAAATTCATCGCTATTATTAGATAGTAACTTATCGTACAAGAGAGCGGAGGAAATCATTAATTTTGCAGTTTCCTGAATTTTGTGAGAAAATTTGTGAGCAAGTGGCCAACGAGATATCAGCGGTTGCACAACGTCAGACTTTTCCCAGTGCGGGCAACTGATTGCAGCATTTAATAGCCTTTAGTGTATGTTGTAATTTTCCTGGAAGCATAATGCGTCCCAGTTGAGGAAACGAATCCCACCTTTACTCGTCAAAGATGATTCATTCCAGGCCCGACAGACAGTGCCGCTTCCTTTTGCCGTTATTAAACTTGTCAATAAACCCAACGGCTCTATCTGTCTTGCCAACTTAGAGTTATGCCTCGAGGAACTAATGTCGCTTTGCAAATTGCACGAATATAACAATTTTCAATTTATACATTTTTTATTTGCCTTACGTTGTCTAAAATTTAGAAATCTACTCGATGTTAATGGAATAAGGTATCCGTATTGTTAATGATCAATTATTAAATTATACCGTTTACAGTTAATGCAGGTATCTTCGTGTTGGTCGTTTCTTATATTATCGATCTTTTTCTACTACATTTTTTATACCGTACATTCCTATATTTTTAGAATGAAATTTAAGAATTAAAAGTGACGTGTTATTTATGTGTCTATTAGGATGCTTCTCTTACACATGGTAATTGTTTTATGAACATCGTAAATATTTAAAGATACTGATAACGATCATTATTTCTTGATCGTCAATTAGCCAAATTTTTATTTACGATAAATATTTCAAAATAATATATAGCTTCAATTTGAGTACTTTATATTGGAATTTACATTTTGTTTTACGCGTTAAAATGATTTTCGTCTGCTTAGGATTCAACGTTGATGCATTCCTAAGACGAGCGAATAGTTATATACTTGATCTAGTCGTAATTATAAGTAAACAACTAAGTAATTATAACTTAATTGGTTAGGTGAAGTAGTCCCTAGTGTTTTTAGAATAAGCGTTCTTTCTTTATAGTCAGAAAAATTATTATATTATGAAAACTGTTCCTATCTACCTAATTCCAACAATCGTACGTAACATCGAAAATAATGGCAAAATTAATGGAATGGGATGTAAAAAATGAAATAAAATAATCACTCTGCGTATTCACAGCTCCACGCGTAAACATATATCTATGATAGAGCATTAACACATTGAACTGTAGGTACAAATGGAACCGTAACTATTTCATGAAACGAAATGTATTTTACCTGCAACAATATTAAAGAATTTATTAAAAATACTGTCATATTATTTTTCTATATTTAATTTATGACAAATAAATAACTCATGTATTTCGTTAGATAATATTTAATACTGTTTATTAATCATTTTGCACTTCAAATTTTTGTTTCAAATTCAGTATTGCTAAATTCAAATATATAAGAATAATAAAGATCAAAATAATCGAAATCGACTAAGATTATATTGAAGAAGTTTAAACGAAACAGCTTCTTAATTTAGATGCAAAATAACAATGGTACTGTAGAAAGGAATTAAGCATATAAAAATTATATATCCTATAATATATTATTATATAATGTTATTATATATAACGTTATAATATATTGTTATTATATATTATATAATTATTATAAGTAACAAATTTTTGAAAAACCTACATCAAACTTCGTCTTCTCCAGCGATCAATTCTTTCACCGTGTCGACTTCTGTTGCATTTCACACTTAAATCACATTGATAAACTTAAATCGTAGCACAAATATTAAACATTAAATGGAAAGCACAGTTCGTTCTTCGAAAAAAAAAAAGAAGAAGAAAGAAAATGCTACAGATACTTTGGTGATAGTAACGCACATATAGTAGTATTCAGACATGTGCGTTTACCTTCTTACTCAGAACAAGACTGTTCGGTAAAGACGTTAGCGGAATATACGAATATTGCACTTGGAAAGATAGTTCTGTCATTGGTTGTTGGGCGGTTCTAAAATCTAAAATGGATGGGATCCGGGTAGTGACAGAAAGTGAGATTAGAAAATTCTATATAGTAACGCAGGAATAAAATTGCCAATAAGGTAATCTATGAATTAAGAATTTTCCAGCACTAAGTGTTTAGGGATTTTCCAAACAATAGTTTTATGAAGGTTACACGTGGCTACGTTACAGTTCCTGTTAATCTTTCTTAGACACTAGTCTCGGGCTGAAGTTCGAAAGTTTCTCACAAGGAACATTCCGGGCTAATGAATAGTCCAAAAATAAATTCAAATCTCCTTCAAACGATTTTGATTTCTCTATATAAAGCTCAATTTTTTTCTACTGTATATCATTCAATGCTCTTAATCTTAAAATCAATTAAAAGCTGATTTTCAAACAATAATATTTCAAATAATTTCTGATCATATCAATATCGTCAATTACATAAAGAATGCAGACATTTCTTCACAATTGTTTCTATATACAATTTCAGACACATATTATTCTAAGGTGAATAAAATTAAAATAATTCTAAAAGCAAACGTTGTTATATTGTAAAGTAATCCCATATTGTTTACGACTCAAGCGCAATACTGATAATTCCGATTATATTTGAAAACAATGTACTTGATCTGGACATGGAATAAAATTAATTCCTCTATGTTATATTTCAGATATAAACAATGAAGTAGCTTAGAGGCGTGGGTATGTGTGTATAATAAAAATTATCTTTTACCTTTATTACATATGAAATTTACACAGGTTTGAATATTACACGCGCTTTAATTATATATTTTATAACGTACAGAAATGCAAAATTTAACAAAAATCGCACCATTTCTTAAACCTTTCTCGTTAAGCGATTTTTGTCTTGAAAACGGCGATCAGGAACGAATAAAACGATGTGGAGTTAGGTCATAATGTGGCGAATGCTTTAAACTTTAAACTTTAAAGGAACAAAGTGACCTCTTCCTCGACGAGTCACGCGGCAAAGAAGGCCATTACTGATCGAGATATCCGACCGATTCGCCGGAATTTACGAGCAACCCACAGACAACGCGATCTTCCCGAATAATCTTTGGATAAACTCGCCATTATCGTTTTCACCAGCGACGATTTGCTCTATCGTCCAGCCTCAGGTGCGAGGAATCTATTGTTCCACTTAAGGACGGTTTATTTTCAGCACGTGCGCTCAGAGGGTGTATTAACGAGCAACGCCTTTTCAGGCGTCATGGATTTTAATGAAATAATAAAGAGCCCAAGAGCAGGTTCTCTATGTCGTACAATTGTACATAGGGTATTGAATATCAGAAATAGCGCTAACAACATTCGCCTTTGAATCTTATATTTGGACAGAAAGCAGTTTTTTAGCAGTTTTAGTTGCGGATTTGATACTAGCAGCCTTGATTTGTTCAAAGAAGTTGTTCGATAGATGAAATTATTAGGTTAAAGTGGTTGGTCAATTCTTTCGTTTGTTTTTCATAGGAAAATGAATTTCTGAATGTTTCTTTCAAACGACCTAACGATTGGAAATATGTTCACAAATATTAGTATGATATAAATAATGAAATAGGCTTATCAATATGCATTTATTGTATCGAAACAAGGAAAAATTGTTATGTAAATACAATATGATTACGAACGAGATACTAATATGTATTAATTATTAATTAAAAGAAGCATATACATATATAACAATGTAAATACTTTAAACTACTTCGCGGATGTCGTCGTGGAGGATAAATTGCAAAAACCCATAAAACGTGTTGAACAAATTTAAAACTTCATCTGTTTAAAAAGAAACTATTTTAGTCTTCTAAAAAGAAATTTCTTCATACAGAAAAATTGTTTCACTTTTCAAACACTTTAAAATTATCCGTAACAATATTTCAACTTATTCTAAGACAAAAAAATACCCTTTTCAAATCATGTCATCTTTCTTAACACACACTTACAAAAATGTCATGCCCAAACATTAACAAAACTTTAAGCAGCCATTTAACAAAACGAAGACGATGTCACACAAAACACTTATTCATAAAAAATAAACTTTAGTTTCCAGCGTTCCCGTCTTAAGAATCGTGATGATTGTATGACGATCATCACGAACGTCTAGCTAAGAAAATCAGAACGAAATTTAACACCTTGGAGCAACGAAGTTTGCCGTATTGCTCATCTAACAAGCAATGCTTATCGTTAGATACAACATCCAACAACAAGGTTTCAAATTTCAAGAACGAAGGAGCTTTACAGCCGTTCCGCATGAACGTTTATACCAGTATATTCACGGCACACTTTCTCTCAGCTTTTTACCGGCGAGCCAGCTTCTTTCCGGTTGCAGGCCAACTTATACCGCGCCCAGAGCAAACATCTTAATACCATTAAATGCAGCTCTTAAGAAGGCAACACGAAAAGAGATGAAACACGCGATCGTGGCCGAGAAAGAAAGCGACTTTATCGCGAAAGAGAACCCGTGGATCATGTGGTGTGATTCACGAGCCGCCGATGCTTATCACGTGGCTTTTCTTTTCACCCTAGGAAATAAGTCCCTGGACAAGGCAAAGCGATTCTCCCCTAGCCTCGAAGCACGGTAATCATCCGCATAATAATGCCCTAAGCCGGGCGCGGCTTGCGCGCTCCTCTGTGTCACTCGTATAAGGAGCGAACCGGTGCCTACGCGGTCGTTCCGCCGCCTTTTCTGCTCGATCCTTTGTGCCTATTTCCCGTATGGCTTGCGAGCAACGAGGAAAGGAAAGAGAAGAAGATCCTGTCCGCCTCCACGTGCTGCAAACTCTTCGTTTACTAAGCGAGGTATATACGATATACAGTGACAAGCATGTAAATAGGGAAAGTTCAAAAGCAATTGAATTGAATTTGTACTTATTACCTACCTGAGATAAAAATTGTGAAGCTAGTTTATGTTGTAGAGCTTGAGAATGCGAAAAGAATATTTCTAAGCATATATTATACACGAGTACAGAACGTATATTTTTAACCATACATATATTATAAACAAAACAATAGAGACAAAACTTCTCGTAATATAGTTAGCTAAACTTTTACGAGTAAACATTCTTCTATTTACATACATAAATTTGTACATTGAAATTTACTTACATCTTAAGCAGCTATCTTTTTCTCTTCAATTAAGAAACTAAGATACTCTTCGTGCCACTAGACAACTTCTACGCAGTCACTCGTAATTTTCACGAAGGAATTAATTTTAAATGCTAAAAAAAAAAAAAAAGAGGAATTAACAAAATCGCAACAAAAATCGCAATAAAAATTAATCTTCCTTCTATCGGAGCGCTCTGAAATATTTAATATCACGATATCATCTAATTTATTTACACTTCTCTCGAAAGGATTAATTATAAATGCTACAAATAACAAGGAGTTTATCCATTCAAGGAATTTGTAATTTCTTCTACCACTACCTAATTCCTCGTAGAAAAACTAATGCGGGTTCCAAAACAACGAAAACCTCCAGCAGTCGTGCCAAATCCCTAGAGAGCGTTTCATGTTCATACCAAGAATGGCCGCAATACCCGCTGCTTTCTTTACTAGCGGTATCCCTCAGACCACCTACTATGGACTCGTAGGCAGCCACATTGATTAAAGCAACATTACACTTAGTTACAGGTAACTCTAAATGTCTTTGGCCGATGGAACGCCTTAGGGGCCAAACTGTGAAGCCGTAGGAACGTTGATAAGAGAGAAGACGCCAATCGAGCGAAGAGCGGCTTGCCCCGAGCAAACGATACGCCGATTCGCACCCGGACAAGGCTACACAGTCCGATCTGTGCCCGCGGCAAAGCGCCCGCTTGCAGAAGAGAGGTGGTGGCCTCCCGTCTCAAGGACACTGGTTAATGCATCAAGGTTTGCGTCTGTATATACTAACGTATATACGAATATGTAGTAGTGATGGGCTTAAGTACGTTGTAAGTAGGTTCGAACATTGGCTGACCCGATCCCAAATCCTTTATAAGTATTTTGATAAAAAAGAAAAAAAAAAGAAAAGAAGCAGTACTTTCAAGTAAATTCGAACGTGAACACGACAGATTCGTGTTTTGTATAAGTACTTTGGGAAATTAAAAGAGTAGCTGCAAGTAGAATCGAACACTGATGGAATAGGCTCGAACTTTATGAGTCTCCCCTCTTACTATCACTTTTCTTGATCGTTATTGCAATCCACTATTGTAATTTTCATCCATGATCTACATAATTTTATGTTAATTATGTTATTCGTAAGTTCGTCACGCGAGTCTTCTTCTTACTTGAAGAAATATCTACTCGTTTTAATATCAAAGTAGTTATAACTAGATCTTCAAAACTTGCAAGTACTCATTCCATGCTTCGAACACATCTCGTGAAGATCGAATACTTTGCCAGGACAATGAACGAACCGTTTACGTTATGAGTAATATTCGAACCTTACGAAGAGAACCTTGGATATTGAATATGACTTGGATTTATAAGTACATATTAAACTTGATTCCATCGCTAATGTGTAACTGTTGTCACGGTGATGCGGTGGCAGACATGCAAACACGCACGATCAGCGGCACGTCTCGTTCCGGCAAGTTCCCTTTCGAGTCGAACGGTAGCCGTTTCTCAACCCATTATGATATCGACAAAGAAAAAAAGACGTTTACTCGAGATCGACCCCGGCGAGGTTTTCACGGTGAATCACAGGTCGCTTTTGTACCCGCGTCAATGAAATTTCATTAACCGTCATTTATTTCGTTTACGTATTACGACTTTTCTTCTACGGTAGTACACACCATTTATGGGAACTTCGTTTATTGGAACGTAGGTAATGCCGGATTATCTAAACTTTTACCGATTCAATCCACTTATCTGGATCTGAGTTCCTATTACGCGATCAAAAAGTAATAGCTAGTTGGGAGAATTGGCGGTCTTTTATGAATTCCATTTATGTAAACTGTTCTGAGTTTTACTGTATACCCATTTAAACGGAATAAGCGTTTGGTGCTCTTCGTTCTTTACGATAGAATGTAGAATGGTATTCCAATTTGGTGTTTCTTTCTCTTCTTTTCTTTCTTTGCACGGTTGAAAGGATTATCAAAGTTGTTAAGCAGTCTTCTGCGTTTGATTCTAATAATTGCGAACAACTTTTCTTTGAAATAAAGAACGTTTGCTGTACATTGTGTTGCTGTTTCCTCTCTTCTTAGCCGTGAAAGGATTATTAAAGTTGCTAAGTGTCTTTTCTATGTAATCCTGATAATCCCGAACGTTTGTAGTAGAAATTTTCATGTTACGAAACTAGTTCATCTATGTAGTGTGTCGAAACTTTCCCAAACCAAAACATCTCAGGAAGAAGTGGCATTAACATCTTCAATTTTCATTGCTTTCTAAACAACAAATTTATAATTAAGATACTAACGTTTACATTTCTAATTCCTTAGATCGAACATCGTGGGTTTCATTTGCAATTCTATCTTCTGAAAACTATCCCCTCGACTATGCTAAACTATGCAAAGGAAACGTTGTACAACTTTTTTAACAACAAAATTCATTATTATCTCATAGATTTAAATGGAAAACATTCGTCATTTCAAATTAAAATCAGCAGTTGTTGCGTAACTATTATAAATAGAATATCGCTAATTTGCGAAAGAAGATCCTCTTAGTCGATTTTATAATGAATTAACGTAAGCTGAATTTATCGGCTGAAATGATTAAATATGGTTAGTATTCCGATAATCGCACGGGAATGATCCTACGCGCGAGTCTACACGTACCACTTCAAGTTCATGGCTCTTTGAAGAAATTATCAGCCAGACCATCTACAGTTAACAATATGTGGGTGCCAGCATGATGAAGCAAGAGAAAGGCCATGTTAAAGTTCACGCAAGGATCACCTTGATGAACTTGTTACCAAGTAACCAAAGAGCCATAAAGTATGTTTCTTACACAACATGATGGGCCAAATACGGCTGGCCATTTTAACCATTTTCACGTACCATGTATGCTACTTTGTTGTTCTTTTTACACAATCTTTTTTATACCTCCACACTTCATTTTGACGCGTACAAATACTTGTTGCAAGTAACACTCGTGTTAAACGTTACATGGTGCTTATCCTCTTTTTCAATTCGTGCGTGTTGTGCTGTCACGGATGATTCATCTTATCGATAAATCGTACATAATATGTCGTTATGTTTTGGTTTACTTAAATTTTATTGTGTTATCCATGCTGTCGACTCGTTTTTACAACAAATATTGTTATTTATATAAATTATGTATGCTTAAGAATTTATGACTTATCAAAAGATATTTCGCATATTTAGAAACACGTAACAATTTTGTTACGACGAATCGCTTCTAAAACGTAAAATGAATCATTAATTAAAGAAAGTATACTTTCCGAAAAATTATGACTCTCCTTTATTGAAGATAGGAGACAAGTCACATAGAACTAATATTTGTTCATTCAACAAGATGTTACTAATGATCATTACGGAATTATCACAATTTTACTCTTAAAGACTTCGACCAAGATTATAATATTGACGTTTCTATATATCTATATCTTATTAGGTAGTCTTTTTATCCTGAAACACAATGTAACCAACATAGCGATAAGCAACTGTAGATAATTTGGAATTTGCAATACGTGCATCAGCAATTGCTTATGACTCAATCTAACATGTGTACATATACTCATGTATCATAAATAAATGATTAATATCTGTCAGCAATCATACTATTAAGGGGTTAAAATGAAACAAAAAGTACAGTACGCACGAGGATCAAGACGAAGAATGATGGGTTTCCGATACACGAAATGATCATTGATGAGGAAACGGTTTCTACGTACGACATGCGAAAATTTCACCAAACTTTCTCACGCGATTTATTCCCACGTATTTATCATAATCACATAAATCGTGACCCTCGGAAGAATAATTTCTAAGTTCGATTGAAAAGGTGTCAATTTTTTGTATATCAGAGAAGAAAGATTTAAGAAACGGGTAATTATCTACGGCAGAAAGCTCGCGAATGGCAATAATTGGGCGTGCATAAATTAACATACAACACATGCCGAGTGAGTATTAATAGCTTTCGCTATTTAGATGTGAATAAGATTGACGCTCTTCATCCACATTGTTGATTTATACACTGTTAATTTATGTAAACTACTATTGTTTCTTTTTCCTAGCTCTCATATTCGAAGCAATCTTAATGGATTACTACTTTCATTGAACTTATACCGATCTTTCCAACGAAATATCGCAGATAAATGAAATAAACGAAACGAAATGAAAAATGTATTTTCTACTTTCTACGAATTCTCCTATGATTTAATGCTGTTCCTGTGGGTGTAATCTCACATTTTGTAGAAATTAAAGTTACTATCATTGTACGTTGTTTTGTTGCTATTCATACACCATGTTTATGTATGTAAGGTATTTGTAACGATTCTATTTTTATAACTCGCACCTTTCTTTATGAAACTTACATTAATGTTCGTTTCATTACACTTATCATGTAGGGCGTTCTATTTTTCTTAACAATGCATAATAAAATCTCATGTCATGTTTCGTTAGTAAAAAGATATTGTAATAGTATATCGCGTAATAATACTTTATCTGTAATAATGCAATTATATTTGCTTTATAATATAAATAAAACCAAATACGTTCCGTCGTGAAATTTCATAATAATTCACTACCACTCCACGAGTTATTATCCTGTTTCTTTATTCCCGCTTCGCACTATTCGTACCTACTATTCAACAAACAGGATCACTTTCTTCGAAGGTAGAACTGCCTCCTTCCTAAAAGGAAAGGAAAACCGCCTTCGGCGTTTAATTACACCGGCACATTAATCACACCCACGTTGCGTAAGGTCGACACGTGAAATCTATGTCGATACGTTGCGATTCTCTATTTTCCAATTATGCACCGATGCCGGAATAATAAGCGTAAGCAGATCGAGACAAATGCCGCCCATTAAGTTATTTCACCTCGAAGCTCTTGACCTTCGACATTCAATGGAATGCTCTTGCCCGAGGAGGACGATGATCCTGAAACGCGCAGACCTTGACCCGAGCTATCCGACTTCGCGCGCCGTTTCATCAGGTTTCTGATAAACGGCTGGTACTCCATTTTCCAAGATTGTCAGATTACATAGTTCCTTTATTTTCACTATCCACACTAAAGGATCAAGTAAGGTGCGACAGGAGAATAATCGAAGGAATACTGGTCGGTAGTAGGCCGCGGATTGTTATACATTTAGACGAAATTCGAAAATATAAAAATATACAAAATGCATACAATATATACAAAAATGTATCAAATATTCGAAAAGAATATTTGTTATAGTCTTTAATAGGTAAAAGACAAATCTTTGTTGAAGTTCTGTTTTTTAATTATGGCCACAGAAATATAAATTTGTGACGACAATTGTCATTTAAGAATCAGATAGACGACGAATTATTAAACTCATAGTTAAACATAAAATTCTCTAAGTTCAGTAGTAATTCGTGCCTATACGAACTTTTAGAATAAATAGCTCAAATATGCTAAATTACGATTGAATCTTAATATTAATTAAAAATTCCACGATTTAAATAAAAAGCTTTAAAAAATATAGATAGGAACTGTATATTGTTGTATTTACAACAGAATTATGAATTTAATACATTATTATTCATTTAATGTACTACCTATCTACTTCCTAATAGTACTATTTCATTAAACCTATAATTAAATTTGAAATGCTTAATTATCGAAATAGCTTATCCGTTTTTCATAATTACGATGCGAATGTTAATGCGTTTGTGAGAACTTTAAATGTGTAAAAACACACAGTATGTTAATACTAACTAAAAAATAGGATATTTATTATAATATTTAACGAATGAAATTGATCATTGCTCAAGTTCCATTTCATTACTTATGTTCGTAAAAAATCACCCGCACATCCCCATTCTATAATTGGTATCAAAAGGATACATTAAAGTTATATATGAGTGTTAATAATTTTAGTTATTTTATGTTGAGGAAAATCAAATCGAACGAATCAACTAGAAAGTCTGCAAGTAGCATTATTTATTGCTTGCAGACACGTCGAATTTATGACGTTGCGTAGAAAGCTGAAAATATTAGACACTGGGTTGATCGACTGCTTGATTTTGCATATTGATAATAAGATAAACTCAAATTGGTTATTCAATATCGCTATGAGGAATCGTCGCATCGATCATCGCAACCTTCCTATTGTAGTTTAAATATTTATTGTAAATAATTGAGATACATTACGAGATACGTGTATGTTATAAAGTATTTGCTTTTATCCATAGAATGATATAGAATAATTCGAGAAAGAATTTATACATTACGAGGCGTATAATTTCGTCAAAAAGATACGTAATTGTTCTATACAAACGCAGCTGCGCGGTTCTGTAAAATAAGATAACGAAGTTTGTTAAGAAATTACGGCAAAATGCAAAATAAAAAAACAGCCTGTATAATGTGTAATTTTTATTTGGAGAAATCTTTCGTGAAATATATGAAAATCTAACCTGAAATATCTGTATTTTCATTCTTTTAGTGTGAGTATATGAAATTTAAGAGAAACTTTCCTTCGTAATTGGAAAAATTCAGAAAATAAACTTAATATTGATATGAAATATTCCTACAATTAAGTAAAGTGAAACTGCCATTATATGAAATTTATCGGTTTTGTGAAAGTGCTCTTTTTGAAATTGCTTTATTTTGAATTTTAACTAGTTCTCTAGTGACAAGTTTCGATCTAGAAACGATGTCGGTTTCTATAACAGAGAACGTATAAGCGATTATTAATACAATCACATTTTTCATTTCATGCGAAATTACTAAACTGTCTGCTTTAACTTCGGACATTAATAATATACGCGAAGATCATTGACTGATGAATTTGTATCGCCAGAAACTTCAATCTTAATATAGCAATTTATTTACTTCCTATTTTCTCCTAATTGCAATCTTCTTTTTAATATGTACGCAGATATAATCCATGTCGAAACAATTTATAAAGCGTAACGGAAATATTTCTTTAAAAAGAAAAAGAAAAGAGGAGAAAGAAGTTGTACTTTCCTGTGAAAACAGAAGCATAAAAATATCTCTCATTAGTCTTTGCTCGACAGGCTATTTGTGCAATATACCAAACAATAGTGGTATGTCGTGCAAGAGAATTTGGTGACCGAAGTCTTGGATCAGTTCCAGGTACGTTTTGTTACGACAAAGCAGAACGAAACGAAGTAAGAAGTGTTAGATAGAAAATTAAATGAAAGCTTCAATTGAAGTATACTTTCAAACGTATTTGTACCGTTGCAATTCCTTTTCATTTCTTCAAAAGATATCCAATTTAGATTTATAACAATATTGTTACAAACGAAACAAAGTAAAATATTAAAAAAAATTATTTACTACATATAAATGTATCAAATGCCTATGAGATAAAAATTATTTAACTCTAATGATAGGCAATTAAGATCAATTAAGATATTCATTCAAAATGATATTAAATAAGCTTTTTTATTGCATAAAATGAAACGAGATTTCTAATTTTTATTTGAAAAACAACCTACTTCTATAGCCTACACTTTACATTCACGTTGCACTTATAGCTACAATAAACAGTAGCAAGACCATACCATAAAATTCATTAACGCAAGAGTATACAAGAATTAAATTTTTTGCCTCGCATAGTACCTGCTAATGATGTATCAATCATCTAATCACCATTAGTGAAACGTTAATTAACCAATCACGACTTATGCCGCGGAAAGATTGTGAAAATATCTACACACATTATCTCGATAAAAGCGATAAATACGAATCTAAATATCGATATCTCTGCAAAGATTCAAGAACAAGAAACGCGTATAGTGTACTTACTTGAAATCTTTTGAAGGCGTCGAAAGTTTATGATAGCGGTAAATGCTGACGCTGCAAGAAATAGAACTACGGATAATTTTATGTTCGAACCGATGTTCTATTATGTTTCTACACGGTTCACTGATCAAACACGAGGGTTGTCAAAAAGTAATCAGAAAGAACTAAATTTTTAAATGACCGCTGAGAACTAGAGCAAAACAGATCGGATCTGCTTCTCCGACTTTCGATCTCGGTTTTGCTTCTGCATTCGAGCATAAGTAATTCGTGTCATGTAAAATAAACAAATAAATAGTTACTTGAAATTGGAACAAACATATCGTGGATATGACTTTCACCTGACAGTTCGATCGGTGGTTAGATTCTAACGCATAAATTTTAGGTCAATATTACTTTTTACTGTAGCTTTCAGTTTCGGCGCGTACTAATTAGACGACTAGATCAAGCGAATCGCTTGATATCTGCTTCGTAAGAGGAGAGTTTCTGTTCAATACGTAACCACTTCTAAATAGATCATAGCAGAAGGGTCGAATTATTTTTAATGAAGTACGTTCTAATTTTACTAAAAGTACATGGTGTACTGAACTTTGATATTTAACGTGATATTGAAACGCACTTGGATGATTTTCTTTTGGGTGAGTCCAGTAATAAGAATATCGATGTTGATTATAATGATGATCAAGAGACGCGAAGAATGTGGACGAGAAACTTCATTTTATTATACACAATTGCCGAGATTCCTATTATGATTACACGATGGATTTGCACAGATACAAATTCATACTTTTACCAACGTAGAAACAGTACGTAAATAGAGGTACATTTTATCCTTTTAATGTAATAATCGATATTCGACTTTGAACATCTTTTTCTATGTTTCTATATTACATATATTCTGTTCATGTTTGCATATTTAAATTTCTCATGAATATGTAATCATCCATAGTCTACGGTATACACTAATATGCATATACACGTCCAATAATGTTAATTACAATGTAAGTTTCCTAACGAGACAATAACTTTCGAAGATTTTAATAATTCCCTAATGATCCTACTGGATTATTTCGTTTCCCTAGAATTATCCTAGCACTCATAAACTTAAATATAGACCCTCAAACAATCGCAATTACTACGCCAAAACCACAGACTACAACATCAAACTTCTCAAATATCACACTGACTTACCCCTACGAGCGACCCAGTTATTCGAGCGCAGGTTTTTATTGGTTCAGCCTGTGTCTGAGTGCAAGAGGGCCATTGGAATCTCAGTCAAAAATGAAAATCGAAAGCGAGCAAGCCAGTGTTCGCAAAACTAGAGGCTCACTCATTCGGTGACCCGATTGTCCAGTCCCCGAGGGTTTACATAATACGCTCAGACGCGTCCTGTTATGGAATCTATCGATCGCTGCATCGATATAAGGCGATACGAGGACCAGCTGTCATCTCGTCTCTGATCCTGTCCCTGTTCTGGCCATGGACCCGTTATTCAACCATGAACCCGATTCACAACCCTCTTACATGAAATTAATTCGAGCTTCGCCGTTCCTCTTTTAAAAGTCGAGTCATCATCTTTTTGAATTTCATCCGCTCGGATATCTTCTTCGTGTAACAGTCAGGACGCGCGAGAAGCACGATATGATTAAAGCTGCGTCCTGACTCAAGCAGCAGCGAGGAATTTTTTTACTGGTGTTTCAATGTTTCTTCGTGTTTCTTCACGTTTCTGTTGTCTGTAACAAAAGTTACTATTTGTTGTCTTGTTATCTGCCCCTGTTCGAAGCTTAAGCTGGATCCTCGCTAAAGCAACAACAAGGAACTTTCTGTTGATGTTCCATGTTTCTTGAAAATGTTGCTGCTTCTTGTTCAATGTTCCTTCAGCTTTCCTTGTGTTTCTATTGTCAGTAACTGAAGTTAATACTCGTTGTCTCTTTCTATTTGGAGAGACAAGGATCAAAGAAAAATAAACACACAGCAACATATGGTGATAGGAGCAAGCATTCCTTCGGTGTATACTTTCTGCTAGGAACGAATGTTCTTGTTACGATTTCTTCGAAAACTCGAAGAAAAACCAAATGTTTTTCTGATTACAATGGTCCAGTGTGAATAGAACGTTTGTACAAGTTGATACTTGTTGGCTACTATTTGCAACAAGCAGCAACAACACTAGCGTCTAGATCTTTCCATCCTCGTTACTTTATGAACTGAGAAAACTCGACCGAAGCTTTATGAAGTTTATTATTACAGCAGCAGGAAAATAGCGAAATAACCAAACATGCTATAAATTCTCCTGTCTAATGAATAGTTATGTATTAGCTGCTTATCCACACGTGGTCTAGTTAACTTTTTTTAAGAACAAAGATAAAACTGTTACATAAAAACTAAGGCGACAAATAGGCAACAAATAGGTTTTCCGTTGTAGCTTCACTGAAGAAGCTACTTCATGCTCAGAACGAAAGAAAGTCCACGTGATTTTGTAACACGCGTGTCGCCGGCGGCTCTGATAGGAACGCGAGTCTATTCGACGAGTTTAGTTTATTTTCTAGCATAATTAATATTCGCTCGCGTTGCACGTGCAATAAGGGTGAAAGCACGAAAGTGGGCACGTCGACTTTAACGAGCGAGACGGATTAAGCTTTTTATCGAATACAGCCAGAGTCTTCGACTAAAATTATGGTTCGCCGACGAGTCGTTAGCCATGGGTTTTTAAGGTTTCAGAACTCGTTCCGGCAGAGCGTACAGGAAATTCTTGCGTTACGCGTCTTTGATGAACGAAAAATATAACATATCGTACGGTTTTTTACCGGACAATTACGCGAGTAACAACGCGAGCTAATGAAAATTTATATTTTCACTGACTGCGGGTATTCGAAATCTATGCCGGATTCAAATGTCCTTTCATACTATCAGATTGTCTGAAAATTTGTTAAGTCTTTATTACATTTAGACTACGCCGATATTTACATATTTATGGAAAGCATAAATTTACAGAAACGTGTAATTGGATTTATTAGATGTTTAATTTGATTTGATAATATTTTTAAAGCAATTGCATATATTCGTTCAAAACTTGGCTAAATTGCACCAAAACATTAAAATCTTTACAAAACTGAAATTAAACATAGCTGTCAAAAAAGTGTATTGATTCAAATGGTTCTTACTTTTTGAGGTAAATATCTGTGTTTATCTCGAAATAATTATGCATACAATAACCTAATATAATTACAAAAGAAAAGAGGATTTCTCCATTTAGACTCGGTTGGATCTATTCATTTTAAAACAAATTACATTTATCGATGTCGTTTATCAATTAGAAGACTCCTCATTACATTACATTTACGTAAAAAATATATCATAATCAGTAATATGATCTTTGTTAATCTTTAGTATTATCTCTCAACGTACAACTTGTTTTCCGATCTTTTCTTTTTACAGAAACTTCATTGGGTAGACACGAAATAATCTTGAACTACGTTGTTAACGTTTTCATAGGTTTTCCATTTTTCCACTCAGATGGTGCTGAAACGATCTGAATAAATGGTGATCAGATCGTATTAAGTCAAGTGAATATGAAGCATGCTACATAGTTCTTCAATTATATTCGTTAATTTTCCTTTTTCTGCATCACGAAACTTACATTCACTCGATTGTTCTTCTGATGGAATACGATTTCTCTTTTATTGACGAGATATTGCCAATGTCATATTGGCTATTTTTCAAAATAAACTTATAATCATAGCCAAAAAAGAGGTAATAACAGATTATTTACTACAACGTTAAAGAGTCATGTTTATTCAAATTTATAAACAAACAAAAAAAACATTTTACTATTCCGAGGCTTATATGCATTACATCACCACCTATATTTTAAAGTTCTAGAATATGTATTATGAGTCAGGTGCGATATACATATGTAAAAAATGTATTATACAACAGAAAAATTGCATAAAAATGTACTACGTAATAATCACGTTACGCGCATATAATGTAAGTACCATACAGAAATTCTCTGAAAGATTTCGACTTCTCTGACTACTTGTGAACAAAGTTTACTACGCTACTTACACGCTATTACAAAATATAAAATATTATTTCTAGATAATATCTAGCTAATTGTATCCTGAAAACGTCTTATATTGTATCATTTGCTGGAACAGAGAGGCTAATGCATCAGCGAAGTTCATTAAAAAAATTTTGCATTCAAATTATATACACATATACCTATAACTAGGAATACACGTATACCTATAACATTTCCTCAATTATTAGGAATATTGAATAAATTTGTCAGTTTTGTTCAACTAACAGTAATTTAGTATATCTTTAAATGTATATTTGTATTTACATAGGCAGCATATTTGTATTTAAAGTTATATCTGAAGTGATAATTTTGAAAAGACAAGTAAAGATTGTATTCTTTTATAGAAAATGATATCCTTTCGTGGAATGTGTAGAAAGATAAATAACTCTCGTAATACGTTTATGCAAACTATTTAAACTTAATTAAAATTATTTTCATCATCCAAAGTTACGAAAATTTTAATAATTTTATAAACTTGACTAGTTTTGTATCGTAATAATATATCACGCATAAAATCCATATCTGTAGGTCTTGAAATTCTTGCTGTATCACTAAATTCAATGAGAAATTTCTATGAGAAACGAAAAAAAAATCATACAATATATTTTTTAAGATTACTGAAGAAAATTAAATCGCATGTTTACATAAATATAGATATTTTCTTTAGTAGCCTCCAATGTTTATTCATTTTATTAAAAATATTTATATAAAACTTTCATATATTCTTTTATTAATTATCTGCTATCCTTGTACAACTGTTACTTTCTACTGATTTGCAAAGTTAAATCACCTAGTACATCAATAGCTCGTTCGGATAAAATATTCCCAAAGATCCTCTATTGTTCTCTGGTCCAGTGATTTCATTGCTCGATGTAGAGTAGTTCATTTACATTTATACGAAGCGTCTATTTTGTAAACTTTCATAATATATACAGAAACGTTGAAGAGTTTTTAGAAATTTTAGAGTGAACGATTTAGAGAATATGTAGGTACTTATTTCCTTATCGTTTGAATTAATGTTGACCATAGAATATATTCACACACATATAATTCAATATATCTGTTGAAAAATATGAATTGATAATTAACAATTTCACACAGTTGAACGGATAATTTTCTGACGCCAAAAATTTCATGAAATTGATAGAAATTCAGCGATAAAGTAAAAGCGAAAGGTTGATACGTTCAATCATTAACTGTAATGTCTTTTTCTTTACAATTTTGTATTTTTACTACCGAACAGTCGGTTCTGACACATGTGTATTTATTACAATATCATAGAATATTCTAAATGAGTTACTTTCTAGAGGAACTAATTATTGTATTATCTAGACATCTAAATTAATATCTCTTCCACTTGCCTATCGTTTTAATTTTCTATCTTGTCTCTCCAATCCATTTCAACTCGCAAACATTACGAAAAATACACACACACACATACACACACTGTATGTAAATTAAGATAGAACACAGCCTTCACCATGAAATCTAATTAGCAAATATAATTCTTCTCTCCTCCTTTCTTTTCTTCTCTTACGTCATATTTTATTATCCTATTTATTCGTTTTCACAATAAAGAAATATATACGTTACACAAGAGTTTAAGCAATCTGCCTAACGAGACCGATATATTAATTGTTTGGAGCAAACGTTCGAAAACGTTAATCAACATAGCGGCTCGTTGCATAAATCTCGTTTGTAATTAATCAGGAAGCGGATGAAAAATGTTTCATGGAACAACCGGAGAGACAAATGGAAAAAACGAGTCTTCTTACGGAGCTCTGCTGTCCGTGGCCGGTAACAGTGGCTGAATTTCTAAGAAACTGCGGTTCAATTAAACCTAATTATCCTGCTAGTTCCATGGTTTCCTTCCTTTCCGGAGCAGAACGGTATCCGATTAATCGATAAATTAAATTCCACGCCGCGGAAGGAACAGCTAACGGGAAATAATCAGAGTTTCGATCGTGCCACGTGGGAAGGAACATTTCCGTTCACCATTCATTCCTGTATGACAGGTCACATGTTTACGTAACGGACGCATGTTTCGTGATGCGTTTTCAAGACAAAATTACGGGTTCGTCAATTAGATTTGACTAAACGACTCGCTCAGTTCATCTGCACGCGTACAGCGAACTGGATCTCTCTCGGCAATTTGGAACGAAGGTATGACGAACCGGAAATAACAGCAAGTGAAGATCTTGAGAACTTGGATTTATTTTGACATTGAACGTAATTATACGTAAGGATAAGATTTATATCATAACATCGAAGAATATGAATTCTTTATTTAAGCAGTTAAATGCGTTCGACGTGTATACACGTCAATCCAAAACTTTATTTTGCTACAGTTGAAGTGTATACACTTCGTGTAAAATAAGAAATTACCATTTACTATAGAAGCTCAAAATTTTAGTAGAAAGTAATATAAATTACATTTAGCGGTATGTTTCCTTTACACTTCCAGTAAAAAAAAGTTTGAAAACAAAAGTTCGGTTATTTGATTATTCTCTTTGGTATATCAGTTATGGTCCGTATAATGTACCGCTTTTTATAAATTGGGTCGAATATTTTCCCCCAATGTATCGTCTATTCCTCGAATTGTTTTCTGTTTTATTTATTTTACTTTATTATTTTTTGGCAATTTTTAAGTCTTTAATAACAATACCTTTTTCCAACAATGGATTGCTAATTTTTTATCGAATAAAAATGTAATTCTTCCTCATTTTGCTTTACTTTTTTTCTAAGATTTATAATAAGAGCATTTACCATCCGATCGACGTGTATTTTTTTAACTAATTTTTTAAACTAAACTCCGCAGTTAACGGGTTAAACTAAGATTCTATAATTTCTATTTGTCGTTACACGAGCTTCAAATCAATAATTCTTAAAGGCTTTGGTAAATTTCTATTCGTCTCTAAAGTCTACAGTCTTATTTTTTATCCTAACAGATATTTACGAAGGAGGGTGAATTTCCAATTGTTCAAACGGTGCAGCCTTACGGCCGATTCTCGGCTGGTTCGATAAAAGAAAAAGGAAGTCGAGACACGAATTCGCGTCTTCTAATTATCGAACAGCACGAAGGTTCTAGGTGCAGCCACGACGACATAGCCACACCTAAACGACAATAGGTTTACTGGCCCACAAACGCTTAATCTGTAATTAAACTGGGTTTGCCTCGCATTTACCTAATTTATTCCCGAGCAGCGCCCACCGGGACCTGCGTATTATTTGCTAATTTTCCCTCTAATAGAAATGTCAATTAAGTTTTAACAACCTAATAATAGTCTCACTAATAGGCCGTACTAAGGGAATGTTTACATTAGTTTTAAATTAGCAAATTAGTTTAAATATTTGAATATCTTAGTTATTCAACTATTTTCAACATAATTATTATTAGTAAGAAGCATAGAAGTTAAAGAAGTTTCTTTCTCCCACGTTTTTCTCCGCAATTAAGGGAAATTTCTGGTTAAGATATTTTGATTATAAATTTGTTTACTAGGCATTACTATATTTCTACGGATTTATCAAATGATTATGTCCCATGTTTTATAAACGATTGGAAAGCGTCGAAATCCAAATACATCTGGACAAATTTGTTGTCGTTATTTCGTTTCACCTCGTCCTAATCAAGCTATATTTGTACACCTCCAATTTTATTGTTTTACCGGCGAAAGTATAATCCTACGTCAATCCTACACAGTGTCTCCATTTCAAAATAGTCGTATTCCGTATAGCCAATTTCAGCACGACAAAGTGGGCGATATTTCAAATAGGCTAACCCCACCTCGATAGAAATTACACCAGTTCAAACAACGATGCTGATCACCTGTACGCAAACACAATGTGATCGAAAATGACATCGTTTCATTTTTACGGAGTGGAGTGAAACATGAAACGGAAAAAGGTTGGAAGATATAGGAAAAGTCCAGGTAGGGCCATAAATAGCAGAATATGTATGTATGTAAATACCATCTAACGTAAACCGAGATGAACCTAGAAATTTGACTATATGTATATGTATAGAAAGATCAGATATACAAAATACAAGTCCTGACTATCTACACAGGTGTGGGAATTGGATCCAAGATAAATTTGCAGTAATAAAAGATAGCGTCTTTTTTATCGGAAAGCAGATAATTATATATAAAAATTTTAATTGCTTATGCAATAACGTTAAGTTACAAAAGAAACGTAAGAATTATTACGTATATATTTAGTAAATAAATTTAATACGAAAAGAAATTTTAATCCTTCTTGTAATAAAATTAAACAGACACATGTTATTATATCAATTTGAGCATATTAATTCCATGTATAAGGAAATTATAAGCAAAATCATTTTATCTTTAGAAATTAACGAAATAGAATAATAGTTCAATGACTTTAAATGTAAATGTAAATAGGAGAAATACAGTTCCGCAACATAGGATGGTGTGAAATTATTTCAATTTTATCGCGCAATCTCTTTTACGCTCACTGTGATAAAAATATCGATAAATTCTGAAAATGTCAAGACTTATTACGCTGCATTGGAAAAGTTCGAAAGCTAAACGTTCATAACTCGTGTTCACCGTGCTGATTCTCACCCATTAAGATACGTATCTACGACTGGCAATACCGAAGGAATTGGATGAGCTCTCACAGTTGCTCTCTTAGTGCACGAAAAAAAAAGCACAGATCTCTTAAATTATACCTTTATTGCCCTTTGCCAAGCTAAAGTGTTCGACTCGCATCGTTATTACCGCTTCTCCGCAAGCTGTTCATTAGCGTCCACTTTTCACTCGAGTTTTTCCCGCCGGATATTTTGTTCACGCCATGAAAAACATACGATGCGAAAATTTACACAGAATCACGAGCATAGTCGGTGTTCTGATGAACACTAAAAATCGTTTTCGTTTTCGTGCCCATCCTGAGGCGTGACCGTGAACGTTAAATAATTGAGCTCTTCGACAATCACTGACTTTTATTCGCTTTATACACGCAGTGCACTTATTTGGTCAGAGCAAGGCGCTTTCTATCACGGTTTCATTAAAAATTTTAAGGATACATTACTTATCAGGAATTCTTCTGCAATCTTCAGAAAATATCAAACGAGCGTGTTTTTAAAGTATACCCTATAAAGTATAACCGCTGATGATAATTCATACTTCGTGCGATTAGATCATAAATTCACTTTACGTCATAGCCTAGTTTTATTGGACATTTTGACATTTTAGGATATTAATTTTTAATTTGAATTATTTTTCATTATATAAACTACAGAACGCAAGAAAATAAAATATAGTAAAAGTTAAATAAAATTAAATTGGAGGTCATCATTCTACGGTACTAGATGAGAAATACTCTCCCTGCTGATCTTTCAGCCATTTTCAATCCAATTGTACTTGTCTAGCATTAAAAAATACATTACCATTAAAACATTATTAAACGTGCTTTTGCTTATCGAGATAAGAGCGAGATAAAACCGCAAGATTAAACAAATCTTATGATATCACATCCGGAATAGTGATAAAATGAAAAGAACTAGGATAATAATCGGTTGAAGGATAATCGATAATGGAATTTACATCATCGATTGAATTCTTACTTTCGCTCGTTACCTTCTGCACCATATTTGACCAAGAAACGAGTACTGTTTGATCATTTGGACAATTACGGAGAAAAGTAGCGCAACCGTAGTTTTCTTCCGACAGTTACAATTTCGCTTTCACGACTCTCCTGAATGGACGACTGCATCGTGTAATATTACACCGTCTTACAACGTTCACTCTTACATTGCCACGACTTTGTTTCATCGATATTATTTGATTAGCTTTTACTACTTAATATCGATATATCCTTAACAGACTGCATGGAGTGAAAATGAAACGAAACGGCCACCGCAATTAACCTCCGTGTTTAGAAATCTTCTCAACTCTCTCTCTTAAAAACTAGAATATACGTTATACCATCTTATATAAATTCTTCAAACTTTCATGAAATACATTATCTTTCTTTAATTGTTAAATAATTAAATAATTGAAATAGTAAAAAAGTATCTTGCTTTTGGGATTTATATCTATAATAAATGTCATTTGATTAGCAAAACATGTTATGCAAAAATTATAAATTGATGAAACCTGACCACATATGCAGTAATAGTCGTATTAATGAATAAGAAATTTTAACAGAACTGGAAATTCTCTTTTATGAAATGTGCACTTGTTTTATCGCGGGAATAAGTAATAAGCTTTCTATATAAAACCATCATTATTAACGCGTAGGATGATTTAATATATTATATCGCTTCCTAGTTTCCCCCAAACTTCTTGAAATACATAATAAGATATGAACTATTTGCTAAAAGTATTCGGTCGAAGTAAGCAAGTAATTTCATCCGCTGGCATGTTTTTACATAATTAACACGCGGTTTACGTGTATTGCGATTTTCTAATTCTTTCGCAAACTAGTCAGACGCGGTTTCAATGGAACTCGGATAATCCTCACAGCGTGACCATGAGAAAGTAAGGATACGTAAAAAGTGAAAGCAATGTAGGCCAATATTGAAACAAAGGATGCCATATTGGTTAAACAGTCATAACGACCTCGTTACGTCATTTTCTTTTAAATAAGACAGAATCGTCAATGACATTTGAACTACAAATTCGCGTAAAAATAATATTCCTATCAAGAATACATTATCTACAATCTTTCCATAATTCGAAGTTTCGTGTTTGAAAATTTTAACTATATAATTTTATAAAAATTAAAAACTGATATACCTATTGTTTCTCCAAAGCATAAATTTTAAAATAGATATCAAAAGTAAACGTATTACATGAGTATCGTCCATGAAATAAATCAACTATTTGTTTCCAAAAAAAAATTCTTTTCCTCACTTTTCATTCTTACGATAATTGATATTAATTCTAAGTTACGTACGTGATTATATCGCAAAAGTACGATACGCTATACCTGTTGAACGGTTATGTATAAAATTCTAATTATCAAATATGTTGATTCACCAGTCAAATTGTGTAAAGTTAAGTAATTTACACGGTTAAAATAATGTTTAATTGTAAAATATTCCTTTTGGTATATAATTACGCTAAATAATGTATATATATATTTTTTTTAAACATTCATCAAAAAAGAATAAAGACGACTATATTATACCCAATTTAGAATATCTTTCTCTTCCGTTGTACAATAAAAACACTTGTTTGAAAACTTCATACGTACATGTTCTCAATCATGTAAATCTACATTTCAACGAGGGGACTATCATGTTTGAAAATCATTAGCCTGCGTATTATTCATACTCAACCGACGATGATACCGTTAATGCAAAAGTATCAAGAAGACGAGTTGACCCATTTAAAGCAGTTAATCAGGTTTAATAAGAACATAGGATGAAACTGCGCGCAATAAGTGCTAATAAGTAGTTCGATCCCGTTCGATTGAAGCAGATTCAATCAAAACATATGTCTATCGTCGATTTTATCGATTTCGAACGTAGTACGTGCAACACAGAGAAACTTCTTAGGAAGAGAAAGAGAACTAGACGTGTTAAAAGAAACGAATGAGGTCGCAGGATGCAGCCGAGTGCCACTTCGTAATAAAATAATTTACGCTTTGCTGCAGAAAGTATTCCACAGCAGTGTACCATGATGCGTAACGTTATACAAATGCAACGTGTTTGACATAAAAATTCCTTGTATTGCAAAATACATCGTTTATTTCATGTTAATTCCGTTGCTTTCGTCATTTTCGGAGAGGATATAGAAAAAATTGTAAAATGTGTTTTTACGGTTGATTAGAATGAAATAGGTGATTAATCATTTGAATCATGTTTGCTTGATTATGTCTCGTTTTATGTACTACATCTGATTTCTTGTTTTCCTTTGGCTTCTCTTTCAATTTTGATTCTGTTATTTCAATGTTTCGAATCCTTCCCCACCAAGTTATAGAAATATATACGTTTTCTTTATCATTTCTAAAATAATAAAATAGTAAAGTGTAGAGTTGAGTTAAAATAAACGCACATATATAACAAGAACGATTCCTTTGGATCTTTAATCGGTTGTAAAACGAAATAACTGGATATAATTGAATGAAAATAAATACAGATGCCTGGAAACTTGCACAAAACTAACGCAGACAATTTAAAAGAACACATAGCAATACAAGCTATGTATAATGTAATCAATTAAGCTTTCTTAGAGTACTTGAAACATAATAATTTGTAATTCCGCGTAATCCTTTCGTTCTATCCCTAATAACCCACGCAAACAGTTAATGTAACCATTGATAATGGCAGATATTATACGGAATTAAATATTAAACACTTAAATCTTAAATCTTAAATCACTTTTATTTTTTCTACGGAATTTTCTACTTGTAGACGCTTGTCAACAAGCAGATACATAGCAGAGTGCAATTTACGATGCTCTTTCAGCCCCTTGTATTTGCGCAGCATTGTACTAGCATCGGCGATTCAATAGGTGCATACGAGAGTATACACGCAATTGCGTAGTAGCGCGTGTTAGACACATGCAAAATCAATCATCGCGATGCTGCCCCAAGTATTCGAGGTTGACGGACCGTCTAGCCAAACGAAAATTCACGTTTCGAGGACGATATACATTTGAATACAATGGCGTGTTTCAATTTTAAGTTTCACAATGTCGAATCTTAAAACTGATTATACGTAGTCACGAAACGAAAAACTATTAAGCTTAATCACTAAAATATTTATGATAATCGATGTAGACAGCGAAACGAGATAAATGCAATTTTATTTAAGAACTATAAAATTGCCTATATCAATCGTCGAAGATGCTATGAATTTTTTCATATTCACAAATGAATTACTATCCCGCTTCCTCGCTGACTTACTTGTTCTTGAAATAAAATATCGTCCGTTACCATTCCTACCGTAGTTTCACCACGACTCATCACACGGCTTTGAAGTTGAAAGTTTAATATGCAATTGCTCCGATCATTAATAACAACTATTCAGCATCGTTTTCTCCCGCGTTAGAAGCGTTTGCAACGTTCTTAATAACGTCGGAAGAACGATCATCAAGCAATATACAAAGCCGTCTTTTATCTTCACGTTTGCTTTTACTAGTCGTTGAATAATATCCTACCAAAATAAATTTAAACACCTGCTGTGGCGGAATCACGCGATAGGAAATCTGTCAAATAGCGAGTCGTAGGTTCCAGGTAATTTAATAAATATCAGAAAGACGACATTTATGACACGGTGTTGGTACGTACCATTCTTATTGTCATCAACGTCGACCTATTTTTATTTGGCGTTCAGTCACCCAGCTTAACTGTAGGTCTTCTACTGTACATACAATAGACCCCCGTTCGAAAATGCCGTGACAACGAACCGTTCCTGAATTCCATTCGTGAGCGTGCAGTTTGCAGTTGATTCAGCCGATATTGCGTTCGTTATGGAAATAAATACAATGAAAATCCTAAGTGAACTGAATTAGGAAAACCGATGCCATTTTAGTGACTTTTCACGAATGACCTATATTTACAAGATAAGTATGCATAATTCTGCAAAATGAATTATGCATATAGCGAATTACAGAATTATTCACACAATCGAGAATATAACAGAAATGTATAAAATAATAAGTAATTGCGGGACATAATTGTATTATATCTTGAGATTTCTGTAACATTGTTCAGCCTATCTAGTTTATTTTAAGGTGGATAGATATTTTAAACAATTTAACAATTTTAACAATTTAATTAGTAGGAATCTGAATTTTCTCGTCACCTTCAATTAGCTATTACAATATTTAGAATAATTAGGAATATTACTTAAGATTTCTCCGTTTCATTGCTCGCTACGTGGAAGGAGAACCATTGACGATTAAACAAACGAACGTTCTTTGGCGGCGAGCTATTAGTCTACTTAAAGCGCACATGCTATAAAATCAATTAGTAAACGATTTCTTTATGCAACAGTAAGAAACGTTTAAACCTGTGTTTTTATATTCCAGCTCTTTTTTTCTTTTAATTAAATGTTTAGTTAGGCTCTCTTAAAATTTCAGTAACGCGGCAACCAAATTAAGACACTTGAATTCGCATACAAAAATTAAATTAAAAGAAGTGAAGAAGATCAAATTTATGAGATATTCGTTAACATTAACGCAATTCAGAAACTCATACCATCGTGCACCGTTCTTTGCTTCATGCTTATCGAGCACAGGATCGCCATTCACAGTACGTGGCTTTGTACGTGCATTGAAGTCGTATGACAAATTGGTAGATGAAATAAATTTCTGCTTAGCTCCCATATCCTTAGCTCTATTCACAAAAACATAAATTTGCATAAACATTCGCACTCTTATTGAATTATTAAAAACCTATGCATGCTTACTATTAAAAAGCTAATAAAAGAATGGAAAATATATATCATATTACACAGTTTGAAAGGTAACTGTATGAATTTTTTGTATCAGAATAAACATTTCACGCATAGAAAGTATAATTGACCAGTGATAATAATTGATAACGCCACGTCAACGGCGATAAGAAATAGTTTTCGGTAGAAAGCTAACGTTTCAACTGAATCGATGATAAAACAGACATCTCTTACGGATAAACTCGGACATAAGCAATATTGAATCGTGGTTATTATGTAATTATCATACTTCCCGTAGATATCGAAGCCTAGAAGCGTAGTGAAAAGAAACTCACAGTTTAAAGTGTTACAAGAGAAAATGCATGCTACTCGAAATAGATATATAAAATTATGGAGTACGCACAATGTAAGAAAAAAGTACCTAATATCGTTCTATTTTAGACGACTGTTACTTTTAATGTTGCTGCCTTTCTCCGATCGAGATACAATCAATTTTCTAGGTTATTGGTACAGTACATTTTTCAAATACATACCGAGTCCGCAATAATTCTTGCACAATTACCGATGATTTTTCAACCTTCTCGTTTCATTTTCAGAATTTTTTCGGGATCTTTCCTACGTTGGTGGTTATTTTCTTAATTAATCGAATTTCTCTCAAAAGAAAACCAAAACATTATTACCTACCATCTTGATATTTTACTGCATATTTCTCTTAGACTTGTATAAAAGTGCTAAACTTTGTAGAAATTAATGGGAATGAATTAAAAGTTCGTATAATTTTATTGAACTGCTTTTAAAAATACCAGGTTTGAATTATTGCAAAACTTAAATACCAGAATTTTTATGTTAAGTGGAAAATAGTCTCCATTGTATGTGATGAAATAAAATCCTGTAATTTCCTCAAATGTTTTGAGGAATTTGAACGACTCAGTTTGCATACAAGGTGTAAAAACGTATATTTACAGAAGAAACATGCAAAATGGTGCTATCATATGAGAAATACGAAGTATGAAATATGAGAAAGTCATGAGAATTTCAGAATGATGTAAGTGAAAATATATTTAGTATGACGCTATTATCTTCAATGTATGTATGTCTTAATTCATTAAAAAATTCTTCACATAAATACAATTGTTACAAAGCGTTCTCTTGTCTTTTAAGGAAGATGTAGTTGCACCATTTTTCCCCTGAATTTTTCATCATTTTCACATATCATACCTTCTAACAAATAATAATTCCTTATGTTATAGATATTTCTCGATTTACCAAAGAGTTCCAGAAGAATTCATTGGCGTATCGAACATAACGAGAATTGTTTTAAATAAAAATGTTCAATTTCGAAAAGGTTATGCCCTCACAAAATTAATGACTTAAAACCGACGAGACTTTCAAAATGATCTAACATAAGAATTTAAGATAGAATCTAATACGGTACAACAAAAATCTGAGAAAGGATCGACAAAATTTCTAGAAATTCTAGTACTCTTTACGAATAAGACATCAGCTTAACGAACTAAGAATCTGCAATAAATACGACGAATCAGATGTAAGATCAGAACGCGGTTATTTCGTGATAAGTTTCTACCAACTCTCACCATATATAATATTTCCGCAGATGAACGAGGGAAAGTATAGCGGTATAACTAGGCAAAATTTCGATACGCTGTATCCGTGAATCGAAAAGAAAAAAAAGAATCGCTTAACAGAATGATAACGTATTATGCGCGTAAGAAACCGATATCCTAAATGCGTTCGAGTCCAACCGAGCGCTTTCTAGATGGAAAAGCATGAATAGTCGGAACTCCTCGATGGTTGTGCGAGTCACCGTATTTTCACATGGTTAATAAGCAGGTAGCTTGCACTCTGATAGCGACGATGATGCAGTTGCTGACAAATGAACGAACAATGAAGCTACCTACTTTTATCGCTTCCCGTGTTTGCATAGTTATGTAAGCTAATTGACCACGACTACGTCTTCTCCAGTTCGCTAATTCGCGACACGTATTTTGTATTCAAGAAGACAGGTGCCTTAAACGTGTGTATAATGAATGGGAACGATGTTAGAACTTAAAGACTGAGATTTAACCTTTTTGACTTGTGCTCTTCTTTCTTTTAGAAATTGATAATATAAGCTGTATGAGATGTATGTTCCGAGGAAAGATGAGAAGATGGATAGATAAAGGAACGTGGCTCCGATAGGTTACTTTTGTTGGATCTAATACAATTAGAAAAATAGAAATGCGTATTGAAAGTTTCACATCTACTAATAAGATCGTATCATACATGTTCATACATACATATCTACATTTTTATCGTCTATACATATTTCAAGTGTCAGAATTCAAAGTAAATCAACATTGTATTAGGAGAACATCAAAACTGTTAAAGGATGATCTTACGGGCTAAGAATGAAAAATTTTAAAAATGATACTTTTGTAACTCCGTTGCTTCCTACGCTAGCGTTATGCGTTTAGTAAATAGATGACTTTTTGGTAAACTTCCAGATAATGTCCTGTTCTTCCCGAAGATCTTGCTTGAGGTAGGTTACTTTTAAAATAGTAAGAACAAATTAGAAACTTGAATAACAATTTCGAACATTGGGATCTACGAAACCCAATAGTCAGTCTAGATAACGTTGTAACGTAAGTATTGATATGTTATTTAAGCTTTTATTTAACTCCTTATGATCGACCAATGATTCAGATATGTTCGCGTATCAAGCAATCTGAGAAAATGAAATTACAAAACTGAAAATGACACGATACGTTGCATAATACTTATCGCTATTCATTATTCAGAGTATATTTTCGACTCAGACAGATGAATCGTGGTTTTTAGATAAAGAGACAAATTGCAAGTTACAAAAATCGTCGATATAATCTGAAAGTCACTTTGACCCCTGCTGCCAGTACTTACAATAACATATTACTACGAGAAATAATTTCCATGCAACATAAATTGTAGGTATGTTTTTCTAGTAACGAAAAACTTGCAAGAAATGATGCAAACCTTCGCTGAAAATAACATTTAATCGAGCGTGCATTGTGCCATTCTGACTAATAACTGTAATACGTAGCTTCATACAGAGAAACTATGTTCATTTTGAAAAAAGGAAAAAGAATCATAAATACTACGTTTTTGCTGTACATTTTATGTAATCGTGCTAGTATCCTATTACATATTACTGCTACATATTCGAATACTTTTTTTATATTTATACAATGTTTTGAAAAAGATTTATTTCGAAGAAAATTCATTTATCTGTATCTTGGCAATATCGATCCAAGTTCGCAAATATTCGCTTCACGATGATGTATACATATGCATTTTGAAGCAAAGAAGCATTCATTCTTCGTTTAAATTAATATATGTAGTTCTTTCACCGCTAGAAGAAATGACTGCTAAATTGCTTGGATACCGTATATTCTGCATTCTAAATAGAATTACCTAGCCGTAAAAATTAACGTTGCCTCCAGATACTAGTAATTACAAATAACTGTACCAAAAATTGAATCATTATTCCAGTAGTCAAACGAATTTACAACTAATCTCAGCTTTTTTTTAAATTATTTTATGTATCTCAACTATATATGCAAAATATTTGAGAACTATTTGGATACTTAAAGACTGATCGCACTATATAATGCTCAACGCTATTACACAATACGTTACACGTCCATAATTGTCAAACGGATAAAATATTCCTCTTTATTCAAGAATATCTGATGCAATTCATCCTTCAATCAAATAAAACTAGATTACATAAAAATTCCACGTCAATGTAAAAGGATATTTTCTATCTTTTTTTTTTTTATCCCACAAGGGTGTCTTTTTATCTTCCACTTTAATCCTAAACGTGATATCAAAGCTCCAAACTTTGTACGTATAAAAATGAACAATTATGAGAGAAACATATCGCATTCTACGCGCGCATGCACTTATAACATGATGCACGTCTACGCCAGAGAAAAAAGAATAAGCAAAAAGGGAAAAGGGGAATGCAATAAAAAAGAAGAGAAAAATATATCGAGTGAAATCGTGATTACATAATACTAAACAAAATGGCTAATATTCATACGTCTCGGGACTAAGCTCCGTATGAATCACACGCGGTCATTTTCCTATTTTATTTTATTCTCAAACTACCAACGATACAATGAGGAAGTGCACCAACTAACGTTGGTTAGCATGGACGAACTCTCGGCAAACAGGTGTTCTGAAAATGTAGCAGATGGCGGATGATGGGAATCAAGACAGAGCAAGTGAAATCGCGTTGAAACTCATCGGTAACACGAATATCTTGTGCTCGAGAAGGAGATCTTGCTTTATCCTGGCACGATTGTTTCTTCTAGAATATCTCTATACACATATCGGGGCACGCTAGAACGAACGTAATTTCTTCTAAAACTTACTTTATTATAACACCTGTTCGTTTTAACATACACTGACTCACAAGATATTGTGAACACTTCCAATAGAAAACTTTTATACCCATATTGTATGTATTTTAAGAAACATTTTTAAATTCCATTCGTTCGTAACTAAATTTTCCTAAAAGATAAAATCGCTCTTAAAGTTTGATAAGATAATAACATGTAAGTAAGAGAATAACAAAATATATGTGAGTCAAAATTAAGTCAACCCTCGTCATCCAAAGGTGGAAGACGAGTATTACGAATCTGGCAAACACCGTGACGAACATTCAATGGCAAGTAAATATAAGTCACAATCGTCGGAGACTTCGCTCCTTAAATAGTTTCTATCGTCACGTTTATCATATGTACACACGTGTTCACGAAACTTTGTGAAATCTTTTTTCACGTAGAACCGCAAGTGTTTGAGATTCGCCGTAACATAAAGCGATGTAAAGTGTTGATAACGTGCCATTATGGCTAAGTAGCTACCGACCGGCTAGCTTGACCATGGATAAAACAGCGGCCACGCTCTACAAATCAACAGAGAAAATGCATGAGCACGGTGCCATTTCATTCTTTTATTTGTGCAGGATACTCGTTCGTGGATTTCACGGTACGCAGACTCGAGGCGCGACTTTTTGCAACAAAATGATCCTGCGTAGAAGGAATTTTCGCTTGAAAAGACGATTGACGCATGTCGAAGGGTAGCGATGGATGTAGCAATTTTTAAACAAAATGCAATAAACAGTTATCGACCACTATCTTATAGTGTATTTTATCGTATAGAGTATAAAATATTGTAAGTGTTTGAAGAGATTAATTTTTTATTTAAATAACGTTGATCTTAATAGTGGTGTATATATAATAATATTAAACAAGATAAATCCTAATTAAATCTTGTCTATAATAGAATCTATTAATCCTGATGAATTAATATCCTGAATATTAAGACTCGAAGGATAATGTAACATTATTGTAAAAATGAACAATGAAGAATAAAAATTTATAAACATTGTAATTCATATTTCTAATGTGTTACTTTAAAACTAAATCGTCTCTCCAACTGATTGTCATTGTTAAATAATTTGGATGAATAAATCACAAGACAATCTTTATTTTTTATTTCTGTGATATCGTATCAGATGCAAAATATAGAAACGCTCTACGGTACTAAATTCTTAATGATTCAGTATTTGTATGAAAATTCGGCATATCTGGTAATTTGGTGTTATTATATTTCATAATATGCTTTTTCCAAGCATACAGAATTATCGAAATTCTACTGCATATAATTTCTATGTCGTAATTCCCAGTGCGAAAAAAGACTGAAATTAATGTTAGAGTTCAAAGCAAAGTGTGTTACAAAACCATGTACGCGTCGTCTCTATTAAATCAAAACCATAATTCGTGCCACGAATGTAACTTGATATTATAAGGCAATTAACATCGTTGAGCACTATATCTATGTCCGGTTTAGATATCACCATACATACTACCATTCCTCCCTTTGAAAATGCAAAAACATTTTCCATATGAAAGTTACATGACTCGTGCTTCAAATTAATTCGATTTTATTGTAGATATTGTAACGTTTTTATTTTTTACGCTGTAAGTATTTATAAACGAGGAACAAGAATAGAAAGGAATTTCATCAATTTTCATTATCAGACAATTGCCTTTTGTAAAACGAAAATTTCACAACGATATCGATGCAGAATATGCGAATATATGTCTGTCAATCTGCAACTGTATACTTTTTATCCTGATGAATAATGCTACTTGACAGGTGTCTCATTTATTTTATCTATCTCCATCTAACAGACTATTCGACAAATAAAGATAAGTCGAGTAGCGTTACCAACTTAGAAAGATGATTCATTATTCAACAGGGTAGTCTTTACTAAGCAGATGAAAAATAAAAAAGATCAATCATGCCACGATATAGTCGTTCTAAGAAGATCGCATTCATATTCCCTTCCTACTATAACAAAAATAGGAGCATCAATTTATCAAAATGATTAAAAACGACGATAATCAGTACTTCCCCGATATACTTAAACCAGAGATAAAATATATAAACCGGATATAATTAATCAGTTGCTAGCAGCAATTGACCATTGACAAGTACTCAGACACAATCCAGAGACCAGAGCTTAGCAAATCCTTAGAAAAATCTGCTTTGACAAGGAAATATTATCACATTAGAACAACAAAAAGATAGATAATTCAAGACGAAGCATTGCTCAAGGTGCAACTATTACACGATACTAATTTAATAACTAGACAGTGGATTTTTATGTAAATAAAAAAATGAAGCTTAAGCAAAGATTTCTGTCACCTATCAAATATCCCAGTGAGTACTATATTTTGAATATACTATATGTAGTATCTTCAATGGAATATACTGTTATTATATTTGTAATTTATTTACAATGAATGGATTGTACAAATATAGACAGAAAAACGATGGTAGTTTAATATGAACTAATCGCAATAACACGCTACAATCTAGACAACTCTCGACACAACGGATCCAACGTTCTCTCTCACGCGGACCACACTCTCTCGACAACGCTAACAGCATTATATCGACAACGCAACTCGCACTCTCTCTGACTTCTCGATTCACAGTCTTCGACTTCTCAACTCAAACTGCCCTGCTCTCGCATGTCTTTTGTCTTCCCTTAGACCCACCACGCACGTGTTCTGCGACCGCTCGTGGCCAAAGCCACGTAGACCTTTTCTATGAAACTATCCATTTGAAGGACCGATGACACATTTACGAGCCCATCGGCACCTCGGCTCTCGGGACATTGTTTATGGTTTAAAAACATCGCGGCTCTCGTGACATTGTATGTGGTTCACCCGTTAACTCCTAGGCCTTATGTCCGCCATACTACATATATATCTTTGCATTTTGTATGAATTCTACGATATGTATTTTTACATCTTCGAATCTTCCATCCTCATCAAACGCATAAAAAACCCCAGTCTGTTAATAACCTATAATGTATCTATTTTTAAACATCAAGTACCTCCTCGTGCACAGAAATGGCCATCGAAGATCCGAGCCTGAGTCAAATTAGTCGCATCCAGAGCGCATCTTAAATAACTTATAAGGACGATACGCAAAAGTGCATGGAGATACGATACGGTATCTGATCACTCGTAATTAAGTGGTTGCTGCCGGTTGTAGTAGCCACAGGACCGGAAACTCCTACCTTCTAGACACCGAGGACCTTCTAAACCGTGTACGATAATTACGGCGCAATCAACGACTGAAAAATTGTCCACCATGTAAGTACTCTGTCGATTGTTCGCGCAAGGGAAACCAGCCAAAAGTAAAAGTGCTCTCTCGAGACTATCGAACTAATCGCAAAGAGGAAAGGAAGGACCGCACAATGCGTGAACAACAAACACGCATTAACCCGAGGAAAGAGAAGGGCAACTGATGGTTACTTGACGGGAACGTGTGAGTACGTGAGCGCAATTACTGTAATATTTGCACGTGTATCAAGACTATCGTAACGGAATGGAATAGCGTTGTGTGTTAAAATCTTATCAAACACGAACCATGCTCGCTACCGTCGCTGGTGGTTACGAAAATGCATTACAAATTGAGAGGGATATTTACGATCAGTTCTGGAATTGCTCAGAAGGAAAGTGATTTAACGGTATTTAACTAGCGACTATAGTTACACGGGTTTACTAAAGTTGAAGAATGATGTTTTGCATTTTAGTGGTAGCGATTCTTATTGTACCGCATATTGCTTATTGTTTGTAGTGGGAAATACGATCCTTCTTTTTCGGGATTCACACTAACTGTTGAATAGTAATTATAGAATGTCTTATCGTTCAGGCTTAAGACAGAAAGATTAATAAAATTGTATACATGTAAAGTTTGAACTACCAAGCTAAAATTTCATTCAGTTAAATATGAACATATTTTTCATTTGAATCGAGTGCATATACGTGCGTCCTTTGTTTTTCATTATAACACGTATTGATTAAATGCTTGTTATAAATGAAATATGATAACTTTCCAAGAATGACACTTCGATACTTTATCTTCGTCGAGTTAAAAAGATAATGATTATAAAATTCCGTTTTAGTAAAAAGTGAAAAAGAATCACTAATAGAATTCTATCTTCAGAAGATTTTTTCGTATTTTCAAATTTCTATTAAGTTAATTATAGGCGTATGTATTCGTTCATTTGTTTGTTACGTGTAGAGTACGAATAGAATATAAAACAATAATGTGTATGCGAAATAATATCTCTTTTTCAAGAGTAATATTGTACTTTAAAAGAGGGTGCTTTACAAGATATACATACTTTTAAAGAAACGTACAATAAAAGCAATTATTCTCTGTAAATAATAAGTACTCAAGTTACAAATTCGAAAGTGTTTTTCACACGCACACATTAGTACGAATACACGATATACATATGTATAACAGAAGTTAGTCACATAACGATTTTGCAATACATTCACGTAAAAGTTAATGATACGATATTTGCAGCTAAGAATAATGGCCTTGGACCGTATTTACGGGACATAAATTTGAAGCACGAGACATTTGAGCGCTTTCGCGTAATCAAAGTTGATTACATAATTACAATCTTTAATTATTCAGTACGAACACGCCAACAGTGAAGATTGAAAACATACAAATTTATTTTATACATTACGTGAATTTCTCGATACGAAATCGAGGACTCTTGTACTCTCAAGAGTGAGTTATTATCGGTTTTGCACGCAAGGTTTTCGCGTTATTTCCCTTGAATTCTGAGAACTCTCCGTTCAAGTTAAAATCTACGCAGTCCGTGAACTGTTCGCCGAAATATTTGCGTTCTATTTACACAGCATTAACAAACTTACATATATTTACACAGTATTGACGAAACTACTATTTAACGACAAATTTTAGTCATAATCAGAAACAAACATTCGTATAGATCACGTGCTAGTAGGTATACAGAGCGATGTGAATAAGTAATTATTATTAAAGGAAAAGGAAAATTCTACGAACAGATTGAAAATCTTGAAATTGTGCACTGAATTTTGAATTTTTGTAGTACGTTAGTATTCCGATAATCCGATATTCAATAATCCAACGGATCGCGAATAATCCAATTTCCAGACGATAGAAATATAGGCGAAAAAAAAATTAAATTACATATTTATTTTATCTGACACATTAAATTCCAGGAAAATCATAAAACAAGATTAAAATATAAATTCAAAGAGATATCAAGATCAGCTTCAAAGGCAGAAGATTAAATTCAAATGAATTTGATAATGAATGGTTTTGATAATTTCTAATTTTTATACATTACCCTACACTCGAGTATATTTACCCACACCCGATGGGAAACGCTCGGGCATCGTAAATACATCATTATATAGACACATAATTTACTAAATTAGAGATATTCATTATTCGATATTGAACGTGTGAACGAAGCTTAAGAGAAACTTTAATTCGTGGAAGTTTCTGGTTTGTTTGGCAAATAAGCTATATACCATGTATTTTTCGAGAACAATTACAAAATACACGGTGGTCTGTTTAACGAACCGTCAAACGCGGCTGAAGCATGAAATTCATACTGCCCTAGGCAGGCTTGTTTAGAAGAATTGTCGCGCGCTATGCGGAACACATAAGCTTACGTCCATGACAATTCGCAGCTCCAACGTGAAATATAACTACGAGTGATTGCGAATTTTATATTTTGCGAATCAACCGACCGGAATATCGATATTTCACGGTATAACAAATTTTCGAGAAACGCCGAAAATATTGCGCAACGAGAATAAATTTTACTAAACCGCAAGGGATTACTTTCTCACAATTAAGTACCACACTAAAGCAAGAAACAGTCATATCGAATCGAATTACAATGAAAACCATTGAACCCTGTCAAACGAAATAACTTATCACCTTAGATAAACATCCAAAAATTCTCCGAAATCTAGAAAAACCTAAAAGAACATCACCGTGGAACATAAAAATGTCCTCGCTCATCGGTCAATTCTTCCAACGATCTTTCGAGCTGATTTAAATAATGATGCAACGCGTTCGTGTAATAATAACGGTCAAGACATTGATAACATTATGTGACAATGCTCTTCCTACGCGGCACAAAGACCAAGATTAAATGAACAATTGTGTACGACTTAAACTACAAAGCACTACATAATATAACTGCATTATACTCGACAAATAGAATACAGCTACATCATACGTTAGCTACGCTATAATATAAATTACTAAATAAACTAAATTTTATTCGAATTACGCAACAACTGTAACGAGTTAGTGCTTCGATATTTATAGCTTGTACTTTACAATGCGTGAATCTCTCTTGAAATTTAGAAATTAAAAAAGAGAAAAGGAAATTGATCGATTCGTTTCACAAGTCCTTTCGCAAGATACTACATAGAATTATGATTAATCATCTGGAGATATCTATTTTAGATTATTCGTAAACGCACAGGAAGCGGAAGAGAACTTCAAACGCATTGCTTACAAGCGTGTGCTGTGCAGTCACGTGTACACACACATCGTGAAACGACTGCTTAACACGTTGACTGTCACTGCGAGAATTGTTTATTCACTCCGTGAAATTTATCTTATTTTGCCCATTCAAAAGACTCAATAACGTTGATCAGTGATGACCACCATGGCGGTCAACGTGTTCAAAGGCAGTTGATGATGTTCGAAACGATAATGCACGCACGTTCACGATGCGAAAGAGTTTCGACGCACACGTGGTTGGCGATGCAACGGCGTATATACACGTGTTGACATTGCATCTGAAGTACAGCAAAGACAGGGCCGTTTCTCAGACTGGCTTCCTAATCCGGTTAAATGATGGTAGAGAGGCAGCTCTGCGGCTGCTTCTTCGACTGCGGCTCAATCATTCCTTCTCTGAGGCGTTACGAGGCCGTTCAACCGTCTTTGAGAGGAATGCCACGGACTACAACCTATCGACCATCGACGCGATTTTCTACCGATCATCGCGAAACCGATCTTCCCGAGGATCCAGGATAAGAGCTTCGATTGTCACGTGCCCGTGATGTTGTTTGTTCTTTTTTAAAAAATCATGTGTGAAATATATTTATTACGTTCATTATCAATTATGCTATGTTTGTCTGTTATTGCACGTATGGATATACGCGCTTTTAAAATTAAATTGAAATATACTCTTTACTCGACGTTTGTTCCGACGTAACAGGAAGTTGCCTGTCCATATTAGATATCGTGTTTTTCATGTTTACCTCACTTCTGGTTCGTAGATCCGTAAGTTAATGACAAATCGAAAGTTTCGTGAGAGTTTCGTCACTGTATTGAAAGAACATTAACCATATAATATTTAACTTCAAGATGAAGTCAACGCATACAGATTTTTACGCTCTCGAGAAAGTTATTTTCTCTCTGAAGAAAATCGAGATACGTATGCGAGTTAAAAATACAGAGAAGTTCCAGTAAACCTAAACTTTCATGTTTTTACGGCGATAAATGTTTTATACGATGAAATACATAGGTATTACCTTTAAATACGTTTGGACCATTTAAAGGCATTTTTGTAATAAATACAACATTTATATAATAAAAATTGTAGGAAGATTGGCAATGGAACAATAAAACGCGCGAAAGTATAGTCTGAATCCGGTATCTCGAGGAACTTCATTCTTGAATTATCTTAACTGTCTGTCCTCTAACCACGTAATGTAACTAAATTACATTTTGCTACATTATTCTTATACAGGTATCATTAACTTGACACTTTACACCGACTACAACATTTTACTTGAACTCGAAAATTTCCCTTATCTCTGTTCAAACGCGGAAAGAAAATTTCACACCCATGATACAAAATTTATAGCTTACTAAACTATCCTGTTACCCAGAACAGAACCCATATCAATACCTGTTTCCTACCTGTAGCTATCATTCTCGACACTTTTTCAAGCGAACTTTCAGCACTCGAGATCTGTATTTTTCCGAAGATCGATACTGCAAATTGCTCGATCATTACTATGTCGAAGTAACGATTATGTAGTTTCGTAGATAGTCATCTTAATCTCGTCGAAAACCGCCTGTTTTTAATCCTGGACAAGCGACGTGGCTCGAACAGGGTGAGGGTTGCAACACACGTGATAAAAAGTGGAAAGGCTCTTGGGCTGTGGAGACAACATAATTATGCTATGGACAACGTAAGGTTTCACTATGATGAAAAGTTCGCTTTATAATACATTTCGATTTATCGCCGTTATCGCAGTTAAATTGTGCAAATTTATACTTTTATCTACTGTAGGTAAACAATTGTTTTACTTGGTATATTAGTGGTTCTTCGAGCTTCGATCGCGTTTCTAATAGCGCGTCGCGCTTTGTTCCGATATTTTGGATCAACTGAAAAACTGAACTGCAGTGTCGTTCATGAAACGCCGGAAAAAAGCGATGATTTATCTCTAATAAAGCTTCTGTTTTAACCTTCAAGGAATATTTTTACCAGATATTCGATATCATAATCTGCGATAAAAATCGACTGTATTTAATCGATAAGGCGATAAGACTCGATAAATCAACAAGCAAAACCGAGAAGTACAATTATGCGGTAAGTGCTGCTTGTGTTCAGCTTTCAGAAAGCTTGAAGCATCTTGACCGATATTTTCCCGACTGAGCTCTTCTTTCCGCGCTTCTGCTAAGTGTTGGAAACAGGAAGAAATGTAAATAAGATACACGCGCGAGACTGATCTCAGGAAAACTGAAGATTCTAAGAGAGCTTGCGTTGGGATAAATAGAGATAAATGGGATTGTACTTTGTACAATATTTTTATATTTGAAAAATCTTGCAAACGTTCATTTTAGCTCCTGTCACGTCCGTATTTTACAAACTAAAGTTATTTTCAAAGTTTTATTACAATTAAAAGCAACAACTAACGAATATCTTGAAACTTAAAATTTATGAGCGTCAAAAGTATAATGTTCTTCATCCTCGCTTTGTTAGAAATATTATATCGCATTATTGTAAAAATGTTATCACACAAATTTTCATAATTTCTTACTTCTATATAAAATTGGTTTTCTATATTAAAATTTTACTTGCTGTCAAGTTTTGAAACATCTCTTTTACCTACTTGAAAATACGTAAAACCGCAGATTAAAATTGTATAAAACTACAACTGGTAAAAGTCGTACATAATCACTGAAACGTATACGTCTGTCGGATACAAGCTCAGCTGATTCTAGCCGATTACATCAAATCTAGTTACACCGATTACAGCATTCTCGTCTATCTTCTCTCCTTTATCCTACATTGCGGGAATAAGTAGAGCTTAAAAATTCAAGGTTAGATCCTCTTATTACTCTCTTGTTACTCTCAAATTCAAATCGACTTTATTATGAATTAGGTTCATTATTTCCAACATGTTAATTCTCTGATTCATACATCCCACTTCTGCCAGAATTGACCAAAATAAAAAGATACAAATCGATAACATTTAGGTACATAGCTGATCGTATCTACTTTTACTCAAATGACAACAGTTCGATCAAAACTCTATCTACTTTCTAATAAAATAAATAACGATTAATAAACAAGCAATTCCCTACGTAAAATCTACGAATAATTTTTCAATACGTAATTACAAATCTACCGTTATAAAACTACATACTTCGAAGTTGTTCAACAAGCTTGTTTAGTTCATTCCTCCTTAGAATCAATTTACGATTCGAAACAGAGAAACGAATTGCGAAACATTAACATCGAAAATTATAGATTTGCATCGATACTTAATACAGACAGACTTAAAACAGACTATCTGTTCACAGCTGGCTGACGAAACGTTTTTCGCAAATTACGAATATAACCTGTTCGATCTAAGATGACAGAGCATACAACATCGTCCATCTCGTGCTTTCATTACCGCGTGAAATAATGCCACGAATCGCGCAGAAATATAGGTTTCTTGTTTAACATGGAACGGTATCCAGCTAGATACTTCGCTCTTAATAACGGCGAAAATATAGTAAATTGTAAGATGGCTGGAGATTACCGTGTAACGCGTTATTCTTTCGTTGTAACGGGAATCGAATTGCTGGCTGCATGTTGCGTGTCATTCCCATTCTGCTAATTCCGTTCCATTCGCGGCCAGACATTGTACGCCGATCTTTCGCGATATCGCTGTACGACACGGTTGTAGAACGATGAATTAATATCGAATCGATGCAAATTTTTAAATAAAGCTGTGTCACTAATGTCGTGTTATTTATTACACTCATACATAGAAGAAATATGAAAGTAAGATTACTCATGGGCACGTTCTATGAATATATGTGTTATGTGTGTTACACGAAACATTATAAAATTTCATTTCCACTGTTACTAGATTCCGACTATCATATCATTCCACTATCAATCGACAGTATATTGGTAAAATTTGAAATGAATCTGAAAATGTATATAAAGTTACAAGATATTTAATACAGGTATATATTTCCCAGAAATCAAAACAGAATTTAAAAAGTTTATTCGTTATATTAAGCCACAATAATCAGTGAAATTATATTTAGTATTTATTATATGCATAAAATCATCATTCGTAATATAGTATTATTTTTCTATTAAATATATGTTTGTAACAAATATTTTCTATTTTCTATATCTCTACATTTTCAGAGTTGTTTCTAATTCGCGTAATATAATCACAAAGATCGCATCTTATCACAGTCCTAACTAAATTTCAAAAATTTGCATTTGGTTTCTTCTATCTTAAAATGTGTCTATCTCTAACATTGCCTAACCAAAACACAATAAATATATATAATGAATTTCAAACTGACTGAAAAAGTGCAAACATATAACATAATAACAAGATACCATACATTTCATCACAATTAGACCGTGGATTTTTATGCAATTTCATACTTCTATCGATATAACTTTCAAATGGAAATTATACAGAAAGATTTGTTTCGTCGATTAAATATTATAACAAGTATGTATTTCGCTTTAAATATTTCTTGCGTTTTTCAATATTACACGTATTTTGTATATTTTTCATAAAAATCTGCAGTTTAATTAGAACGCTGTAATTCTAATTATTACAGATACAATTCATAATAAGTTCATCAAATACAACCGATTCATTCGATTAAACAATTCTTTCGCTGAAAATTCTTTCTTCCTCTTGGAGAAAATTTTTATTTTAACATTTCATTCATTGCTAAGCATCAAAATACTTGGCCACGAATAATATCACAGAGCACGCAAAGAAGCCGCTGCAAAGCGGCCAGCTCGAACCGGAAGGCACATATCGAGAGGTTACTGCGGTTCAAACGCCTTGCTCGCTTTTGATTACAATTCAACCGTTGTATTATTTTTCCTGGGGTGGCAATGTCCGATGTCTATCGTGTAGACTCGTGTCCGATAAAATGTTACGACGCTGACACGTCGCAGGCAACGCAGACGAACGCATTTCAAACCCCTCAAGAGTATCATGCACAATGCACCTCGAAGTTCAATGTGCGTGCGTAAACGAACTCGTGCAGCGAGTGCGGTAAATGAGCCACTAGAATCGAAATCGGCGCATATGGCGAGCAAAAATTCAATGCGCGTGGCATGTGCGAGCTACGAAGCAGTACAACGGCGTGAGCCATTGATTTTTTCTCTGGGAAGTTTCATCTATTATTCTGCATGTTTAAAAGAATTTGTTCATGAAAAAAAAACATTTGTTTATAACTTATTCTCGCGTATTTGCCATCTGCTAATATGTAACAATAAACAAATGTTTGAATTGTAAATTATAAAATTTACAAGGTAATTGGAGATATTTTATCTATCGACTAATATCCTCTTTCGTTCGTTTTAACGTAAATCTACTATATCTTTTTAAAATAAACAAAATCTAACAATTTTTTATATTATTCCCTAAAATGATTAGTTTTAATTCACGATATACAACCAGCAATATTTGGCTAAAAATAGGCGAGCAGGATATACTTAAGAAGGCCAAGTTATCCACCTAGATGATTTTACGTTTCAATGAATTTGCACGTCCGATGTGTAATCTAATGAATTTAATTTCCAATTAGAAATAGAACAGCGTGCCAGATACATAATATCTAGCTTCGCAACGAAAGGCCAACGGAAATTGTTCTCTTGTAAAAAAAAGCACCTTCAAGTTCAACAATGTATCATTGGAACGCTCGCGTTTACGTGCATTTATGTAATACTGCAACAAACTGGCATCTTTAACAATGATGCACCAATGCGCAGGTAGGAAACAAGAGACCAGACGAGTGGAAGGTTGGAGAAGTCAGCCGAGCGTGCCGGCGAACATCCGCTTCCGCAGGATGTACGATTGTCATTTTCTTTTTTAGGCTTCGACTGTCCTGACCACGGCAATTCATTGAAAACTAATTTCCCCTAATCGAGAGGAAACGAACGTGTCACCAAAAATCAAAGCTATAAAATATTCTATCGAAATGTGTAAGTTATCTTGATAATAGAAAATAGGAAATAATTTACGTTCATTCTTGTACACATGCTCGTCTCGATTAACTATTTGACAACGTAATAAAATAACTAAGAACTTAAGACGAACAATTTAGAAAATAATTACATATTTCTGTATCGCCAACATCACTTGCATTTTTGATATCAAATAGAAAAAATATGTTTTCAACTTTCTATAGGAAATAATAATAGAAACAAAATATTAATAATGGTATCACGTATCGTACGTACATATGTATAAGATGTGAAATTCGTAACGATTGAAATGTGAATTTAAATAATGTTAAAGAGCCATTCTTTGCAAATGAAAGAAAAAATACCAGTTATTTTCGATTCGGTTTCGAAGAACCAGGAAATAGAACACGTCGTCAGACCCTGTAGATAGAAAAGATAGAACTGGTTAAAATAATAATTTTGAAACGAAACTCACACCTTTGCCTTTGAAGAAGGGCAACAAATGTCATTGCAAAGATTACAAAAACGATACATGCGATCGGATTTCATTAGGAATACACGATGTGTGCTTATCGACGTAACCCTAGATGTATACCGTCTAATCAAACAGGTAACCAAACACTCGACATTACGCGCAGACCTACACCTTGTTTGCGCGTCGTCTACAAATGCAAATCAGCGCTTCGATTGAGTCAATTAGAAGCTTCAGGAAAAATCACGACAAGACGGTCGTGGCAATATTGAACAATTTTTCCTACATTAGAATTTTCTGAAGATATATATCACTTTCGGATCAAGTATTTTAAAAAATACGTTACGATATTACGTAACATTATATAGCAGGACTTTCTTGTTTGTCTGAACTTGTCAAACAGTTTACACAATCGGGGTTCATATAATACGAGCTCACCATTTTTCCTTGCTACATATTTCGATTTTTCCTTCACTTTAAGTGAACTCAACCAGCGAAAGTTGAATTAATCGGATCTTAACTAAAATTTCCACTAAGTGGAGTTCAAATAAATAGACTTTCGCTGTGCACATATCATAGTATTTGTAATAAACAAGGTGTTCGTTAACTGGTGATGCAACCGAGAAAGGGATGAGTCCTCATGGAAAAGTAGGTCGAAAAATGTAGAATAAAGCTTTTTTTACGCGAGCTTCGTTTTCGAGAAAAACGACTTTGAAAATCTGTCCAGTACGCGTGTACTAAATGCCAACTGTACATTTCGACCTGACAGACTTCTGTTTATAGAATTTTATTATGTCAAGAGTATATTTTGAGAACAAGCGTATTTCACAAGAGTTGAACACAAGTGTTGAAGAATCAAATACAATTACAATTTTCGTTTTCCAAGAACTAAAAGATTCTAAACGAATTAAAAGAAGAAAAGAATAAAACAAGATTATTGCTTTATCTTATTAAAAAAAAAATCCCCTGCATTTAGCTTTCTTCGATACTTCACTATGAAAAAGCGAACCTCGCAAGCGTTCGAATAGAATCTCGATTGCTCGCAACGAAATCTTGCGTCGACGCTATGTGGCGTTTTCACGCGCGTACTATCAACGCATGACTAAAATCTCTGAAATATAACGCGGGGAATTTCTTTAGTTTTCCAGCCGGTTCTCGTAGTTAGAGAGTTAAACAAGCTGCTCGATACGATACACCTATGTTTCATTTAGATACGCGTATACCGTTCCTTTCGATCGTTCGAGTCTTCTCGTTTCATCTCTCTCATTAACGCTCAAATTACTCGCGAAGATCGTACGACGCGTAAAAGTGCGGTCAAAGCTTAGCGGAATGTCTGTTCGCCTCGCTTTATTAGGCGATCACCGATCTACTGGTATGTACACGGTATCGCGTACACGGCATGCAAACGAGCCTCCTATCTTCTTCTTTCTTTGCTCTTCAGCATTTCTTTCATTCCTCCGTTTGTACGGCCAACCTTTCGCGTCTTCGTTCGTTCTATCGGGAGTTTGAACGTGTGTGGCCGCTTCTTCGTTCGCCTTGCTGAGGTCGCCTAGTTGCAAAACTCGTTCCCCGGGCTACAACACGCTCGCGGTTATCTTCGCTCGGGGAGAAATAAGAGGGAAAATAAAGGGAACCAAGAGGGAAGGAAACGGAACGAGACGATACACTTGACGCCAAAAGAACGTTGCGTACGAGAGAGGCAACAGACCGAGTGCTTTTACGATACCATTCGGGCCAGACTAACTGGAAAACCATTTGACTAAAAAATTTTGCCGTTGCCATGGATATGCATCGAAATTGTTAGCCTGATTCTTTAACATGTAAAATCAGGTAAAGTAAACAGTGCGTGATTTTTTACCTCAAACGTGTACGTACAGAGATGTTGGTTAGATCATGTTGGTTAGATTCCGATAAATTAGATAGAAGTATTAGAAGTCCTGATATTACTGATATTTAGAGTACATTAAATATTTCTCACTTTATTTTCCAATTGTTTGATTACGAATTTGTTGTTTCAAATGCCAACTAAAGTAAAATTTGCTAGAGTCAATGTTACATAAGCAGACTGTTTGATACTGATGTATTTAATTATTATTTATATAAAATACCTTTGAAAACGGCTGATCGAATATAAATCGTTTACAAGGAAGAAAAATCGGATATGATTCGTAACATTGCACGTTATCATCTCTCACAAAGTTTATGTACTGTTTCTAATACGCTCGTTTTCGAAACGCGAAAAACAATTCAAATCTCAAGAAGACCAACGCTTTACGAGGAAAGTAATATTCTGACAAAATTATAGAGTCGAAATGCATAAAATTCGTACGAACTGCGTTCTAGCATGATCAAAAGATACTAAACGAAGCGTTAAGTCTTCTGCCTTCGTTACAATAGCTGAAAGTGTGTTAAAAAATTCATTTTACTCTGAGAATTAGTTCCGCGATTGCTTGAGTTTCGCTGGCGTCTGTTAACGAGAAAAAATATCCGGCAGTTACTGGATTATCACTTTGAATATTTTACGTGTCATTCAAGCTTTATTCTCGAGCATTGCAAGAAAATTAACAACTTCCTGACGTAACAAGCTCTTAATGTATTTAAACTGTTTTCGAAAATTTGCTAAGATGACAAACGTCGCGTAGAAGATGCCAAACATAATGAAACTGCATCTAGGTGAAACGGAAATAGCTTTCTAGGATCATTCTTTACTCGACTTTAACAAAAAGCTGCACTATTCGCCAGTAAAAGTATTACAAGAAGAAGCTATTGGCGAAAATAATAAGAATAATTTCGTACAATTTCGCTGCTATATTTTCACCACTTAAAAGGACTATTGTCGATGTAGAACTGAAAAACGGTGGATTGAGGATTTTAAATTATGCGGTCTGCAATAACCAAGATTTATGCTTGGAAAGTTTCATAAACACAACATTAAGTTTAACTATGTTGAAAGTTTGTGTCTCTGCTGGAATTTATTAACAGGTACTAAAAATGCTGTGCATTAGAGCATGAGTGCATTTAAAATAGTCGGAACAGCACTTAATGACTCGAAACGGGCTACCAAGATTATCTTAAATAAGTGTACAATGTATCTACAGAATATATTAAATATAATTTATACTCACTAATTTATGAGATCGCTTCAGAAGGTACTGTCTTACCTGAAACAGAAAATAAAGCGTACGATTAGAGAAACATAGAACTTCAACAACGAAAACAAAGGTGTTGTTTTATTTCTAATATTCCATGCTGAAAACATAACAATTGTTTTCGACATTTGGTAAAAATTAATCTACGATTATTTAATAGAACTTAAAAATAAATAACACTGATGTATAATTTTCTCAAAGATATGAAATCATCGTAAATCTCTCCTATTTTCAATTCATCATTTCTAATGTATTTTACAAGCACTTGTGCTTCTTTTCTTAGGTTCATTTCGTTTACACTTTGATACAAGTTTGATACTTTTAGCGTCGTTTGGAAGAACACAGGAACGGAATTAACTTGTTCAGTGAACAACGCTTCTAAGGAAGACTATTACAGAGAAAGTTTTCCAATCATGAACCTACAACATTACATTTGTTACTTTAGGAAGCGCAGCACTAGTTTCAAGGAATTGTAGTCAGAGAGAGAAAGAGAAAATCCAAATACTATATTCCTCGGAATTAACCATCGTTATAATCGAGGTATTAAGGAAGTGAATAAAAGTTTTATTATAGTAAAATCATTCCTCGCTTCTTCACTTTCTCAGGCCTATAATTTTTTCCGTAAATCGCTGTTTCAAATGATGCGCAACATTTAGAAATTTTACAAAAGACTGTGTAATATATTGCATGTATAAAGGGCAAGCAATATCTTATACTATAGATATCTGTGTGTACGCGTAATTAGTTTTAAAATTCTGCTTAAAATCTTATTTTTAGTAATAAATTATTTCAAATGTATCATTTTTAGGTAGAAAATAACAATTTACAATAAAAATATCAATCAAGGGAATTTATTTCAATAAACGCTGAATCGCGTAGGTTTTAAAATGTTTCTCACAGTTCATTATTGGCATAACGAACAATTCGGTCTGCCAATTTACCCACGCCTACACAACAAATCGCACCGGGATCCCAATTTTCCTGCTCTCTAATAAAACAAATAAAAAGAACCAAACGAGAAGCGTTATTTTCTCGATTGCGGCAGCCGGCTCGTTAGAAGACCCGAACAGAATTTCAGTTCGTGGTTGCGAAATTGTAGATTCATCAAATACAAATGAGAATTTACGTCCCATGAGGTGCGGGCAGGAAGATATATACGTAGAAAGTACGTGCATTGTTCAACTAAAAACCAACCAATTTAATACTTTTAGACAATATCCGAACTGCATCAACATCTTTTCTCATTTCGGTCTAATTGCGAGCAATTCCACAAAACTTGACATTAATTAATCCCAGCTCTACATACACGCAGCTTCGCGTTCTTATGAATGAAATCCATATACGTAACGATTCATTTCGCTCATCTAAGAACATTTTTCTACGATAATTGAGGATGAAAGACGATAAACTTTAAACGAATTATTCTTCTTTAAAACTTTAGTTCTTCTTTCATATCATTCGAAATGGAAAAATTGTCGAATTTTATATCCATTTACACCATCAGCTATAAGTATCAGGACATATACTTGCTACATTTAACTTAGCCAAATTTTATTACTTCTATTTACTAGTCGGTATTTTGCACTATACATACGGTGCAAATAACACAATAGATGTACAATAAATATATAATAAGAGATTCAATTTGTATTAAATATTAGAAGGAACTGTACTGATATACTTATGGCCAGCGGTGTTATTATTCATTATTTATCCAATAACAATACTTTATTCTCATGTAACACGTTCCGAATACAACACGTTACACACCATCATATTGTAAGAATATTACCCGTAATATTCACCAACACAGGACTGCAATAATAATAGAGAATAAAATAATTACATCTTCTATTATCCATAATTTTCTAATTAAATCACATCCTGCCAATAATAACCAAGTATCGAAATATTCTTTTCGCGGTGCTGTCCGTAAGAACACAGCGTGGCGTGGGTCGAAAATTGACGAGTTCGACTCGCGCCGTGGCATCGCAATGTTCCGACCGCAGCAGGATGATATAGGAGTTTCACGCCAATTTATAATCCGAATAAATCATTCCGGGGGTGGGCGTCGAGCGAGCACGATGCAACGATTTCCACCGGTACGCGGGTCAACGATCCAGAAACGAACATCGATCCCTCACGCGATCTTGACAAGTCGCTGGTCCAATAGAGCGGCACTTCCTAGATCCCACTCACGTTTCTTCGCCTTTATGAATCCTCTGGTCCTGGCGATGTTCACGATTGTCGCTGATAACAGCGACCAAGTCGTACACACGTGCACGTGACTTGTTCTTATTCTCGTTCACGTGACGCGTGTGGGCTAGCAATAAATACGATGCACGGGGCCGAAAGAAAGAAACAAGGACAGGGAGTAGGAAGAGAGTAGAAAGAGGGCGCATCTGCGGAGACAAGAACAACGAAAAGGAGGACGAAGAATGCGGAAAGAGAATGGGAAGAGTAGAAAGTTTGTGTGGAACAGAGTGTTAAAGAAAAAGGAACGTGAAAGCTTAGGGACGTGTTGCTGCTAGAGGAAGTAGATACCTAGAGTCGATAGAGATTTGAATATGGTCTTTTGCAATATAAAATTGGATATCTTGATATTATCGATGACTATTTATAGGACGATAGAAAATAGAAGATTAGTTCCAAATTGTTATTCTTAATACAAATAATATCCCGTTTTCGAGCAAATTGTTATCAAAATTTTTATTTAAATCTTTATTTATTTTTTGTTCATTACAAATTGAACAGATTATTTACTGTATATAAATCGTATAAAAAGAAAATTGAACTTTTCTCTAGATTGTATTATATCAAGATTCTGTGAAGAATTCGTGAAAAAATTGAATTGCACGTAGAAGTATTTTTGTGTTAAAAATATGCTGTTGGATTTCGTTGCGAAGTTAATAAAACAAGAGTTTTCTTAAGTAAAGCTGTAGCTAATAACTAGGAATTAAATAAAACGCAAAAGGTCAAAGAAAAAGAAATGACAGGTGAAACAACTTCATAATTTGTTGGAATTCGTAGATGGAAGAAAATTACTCAGCCGTTCAGTGTAATAAAGAGGAACAATAAAAACGTACATCCTAGTAGAATACTTCTTACAAAGACGTCAATAATCTGCTATTTGATGCACAAACCTGGTGATCATACTTAATAAATCGTCAATTTTAAAACGAGAGAAATGGAAGAACATAATGATTCAGAAGAAATACAAAAATTGATACTCCTTTTCAGAAAAAAGGAACAAGAATAATAACAAGATAGAACCGAAAGAACGATAGAAAACTGTGAAATAAAAGATAGAAGAAATTAGACGGAAAAAAGGGAAAATTAAAAGCATACGAGAAGAGCGGGTAAAACAACAGCGATGGAAAGCGAACTCGTGGCAAAGGAAAAAAAGATATGGAAGGACGACAGGAAGGAGAAAATCATTAAACGTCAGAGATATCATCTATCAAGGAAGATCGATATAATTCTCGAAGCTGTTACGTAGTAACCAATGATACACTTACAAGTAGACAGGATAGTACAACTCGTCTCTTTTGCTTCATAGCGGATTATTGCGAGACACGTTCGGATCGGACGCTCGTTTAAATCTTAACGTCATGACGTTCGTAGAGAATTGTACGATAGGAATTCTCTTATAATGATTGTTAGATAATTCTGTCGCGAGTGAACGAAACGACAACACGATCAATCATGCGAACATAATTTGTGTCATACTCGTAGCACATTCTTGTAATCTCAAAATGATTCATTATGAATGATTTGCGCAATAAGAAAGTACCGATGCACGAGTACGTATTTTTCAACTTTATGTGATATCTTGAAGGGAGAAGAATTCTCAAAATTGACAGAATTTCGTAATAGCGATTAATAGATTGCGGACGTTCGTAGATTTATGAGTTTGAAGGTAACACAAAACAATACGTACAAAAATGTACGTGCGCAAAATACACAAATATACACGCTTCTGGTTGGGTTTCATTTGTTTAATCCCATTCAGAAAAATGTGACTTTGCATATATAGTAATAACATTTCTTTTTATTACTATGGCATAATCATAATTACTATCAATGTATACTAATTTGTATCCGTACAGTAATTGGAGCTAAAATACAGGAGAAATATATTATTGCACGCAGGGCCCGGAAACATCACGACCCGAAAACAGGTTTTTGAATAATAAATATGTCACAGAATCGAAAGAGCTCGTGGATACGGTAGAAGAAAAATACGAATTAAAAATCAGTATGAAACTAGAGTCATAGCATGATACTTCGTTTAACGACTTTAACTTTGCTTTATGATTAGCTCAATTGTAAGTACGCCAATAGAAGCACAATTTTTATCAAATTTGCGAAGCTTATCTAAATCTGTTACATCCACTTGATACCTACAAATTTCCTGTTATCCATTTACCAATTTAAGACATTCTCATATCAAATTCCGCGTACGCGTATATCTAATCACCGCGAGCGCCATTTCAAATCTGACATCTCAAAAGCAACAGAATATTATAATTATCTTTAATCCGGGCGATCTTCATTACCGTGCACATTCGCCGAGTAATTCGCGATTCAGAACGATAACGTGGAATGCAAGTGCGTGCACCGGATGACAATATGTACAAACAACTACATATACCGTCACGTAAAAAGACTAACTCGTAACAAACATGGTAGAACAATGAATGAAAGTCGATTATTACGAGCCAGGGATAGTTATCTATCGCGGAAGACAAGTGCCGCATTCCATGCGTTCAATATCGATGCCTCTTCCCTACTTAAAACTTTCGAATTCGTAGATTTTTGCTTAAATATATTCGACGATACGTATCGTCTCTAATTATATTAATTTCAAACGTGAAATTGTTATTAAGTACTACTAAGAATAGAACTTATCCATATTATAAATTTGAACGTATGTAACAAATAGAACATTGGCAACGATGGTATTGCGATTATAAAGTACATCCGGTAAGTTCCTGAAACAAAACTGCACGCGTGTTCTGTATCGCGTGTCTGATTAGAATTACTTTATTTGTACGACTAATCTGTGCTTTCCTTTTGCAACGAGCGAATAAGATTATTTGACGAAGTAACTCGTTCCTTTCGGTACAGGCTTCCCGTTTAATAATAATAAAAAAAAAAGAAAATAATAGTAACACGGAATGTAAGGTACTGAAAACTAGAAGAAAAGAAGATAATTAAGAATAGTTTTTTAAATGATACTCATCCGATACGTTCATATTGTACAGGCATCAAGCGTGGGTATTTAAAAATATTTTTCAATATTTAATGTCATCGTTCCTAGTTAAAACTGTTCCCCTTTGCATCGATGTATAATTAATCTTTATTATTTGTTATATTTTTGTTTACACGATAGAAACTATGTAACAGTAAGGTTAATCGAGTTATTATATTGTATAATATGAATACTGAAAAATCGATGACACGAAAATTGAACGACCTTTCGCGATAAACGTCGATATTATTCCTAAATAATCTGTATTGTGCTACCCTTTATTATGATGTCTCCTTGACGAGAACATTCGAAAGAGCTCGCAGAAATAAAAGTTCACAGCAGATACATTTATCTTGCTTGCATAAGAATCACGAACACGTATGTAAAACAACCATTGCCTCGTTGTCTCGTCGCTATTCCAACTTTGTGTCTATGATCGATAACGGAAAGAACTCGTGGGAAAGTTACGTGATACTACCATGAGATTACGAATATTCCATCGTAAATTCAATTGCAATTCTGCGCAACGAATCTCGACCGATTTGATTAATTTTTAATCGAATTTTAATGAAATCGCTCATCGTATAGCAAAAATCACATCGAATAATGGGAATGATAATAATGGGGATGAAACGAGATTTGAGTGTTTTCAATTAGTCTCAGAGTTTAGTGTCGCAGTTTAATCATACTGTCACATACAGATATGCAAATAAGCGAATATTGCCAATAAAAGCACAAATCAGAACATTCCTGTCATCTGTTCACCGGTAAGAGGAAATAAATGCTTTTTTAAAGCGCATTTTATCTTGTTTTAACATTCCGTTGGTTCGTGTGAAGAATTTAAAGGCAACAGAAATATAGCCTTGTTACCAGATGAATTGTCAATTAAGATGTCAGAAAACGACGTCATAAAGCATTGGTAATGACGTTTTTCCCCCAATTCAATCCAACATAGCTGTATCATCAATGAGAATTTATACTCCTCGTATCAATTTGCATGCGTAGCTCGTTTCCTCGAACGCGTTTTAATTTTATGGATTTCCAACTTTTACATTCATTTTAATTAGGTGTTAAGTTAAAGTAAGCTACAGCTCTTGATCTTGATACGACTCTCTCCGAAACCAGCGAGCGCACACAAAATAATCATCGTTCGAGACCGTAAAATAGAATCGAAACGCGAAAAATGCAAATACGCACGTCGTTGAGATATAGCGTTTAAAATTTTAACCTATCACAGACAAAACATTTTATCGCCAATTATCTATATCCACCCGTCAGATAAATATTTTTCGAGGTCGAAACGAATATTATTCCTAGATTATTTATGACTTTTTACTACCTCGAAATTGTTACCACGTCAAACATTTAATTTGATGAGATATTTTTGTGTTATCTTACATAAATCGCATTTTAATCATTTTACTTTCTCACCTTTTATCCTTAGAATTGTTCGAGTTCGATCGAATATGTTCTTCAATCAATTCATCTATTTTCAAATATTTTCCTTTATTCGAATATTCGCGTTATTAATTTACATTTTACTTTAAAACAATGAATGTAAGTTCTACGTTGATTACAAATTTTTCATTGTTTTTAGCGATTGTTATAAACTGTCAAACCTTGAGATTCTTAATTTTAACACAGAATACGAAACGAGTACACAGTTAAACAAGCTGATTGGACACGCGTACTGTTGCCGTATGTTGATTGTTTCGGGTCAGCAAGGTAATAAAAATGCACCGTTATTCTGGGTAAGCGAAGTTTGTCGCGGTGATTCGTTAAAATTTATTTCATAATGTCTTTATCGTGAGATAAACGTCGGAGTGCATACGGCTGATACCGACTGGCTAATCCTGTAATTTGCAAAACCTGTACCTCGGTAATTAATTCATACTGAACGGAGCTAAAGCTGAACGAGAAAAAGGAAAAACTTGATATTCGTTCGAAGAATAGTCATCTGATTATGGATATCGTTGCGGTAATTAATTGTCGAGAGAGATTAGATAAGAAGGCACTGCTCACGGAAAAGAAAGCAGTCACTCATCAAGAGAAAAGTAAAAGGAGTTAACGTGAAATTTTTCATTAAAGAATGTTTCCTTATGCGCCTGACAATAAAAGGAAACTCTGTATAAGTCATTAAGCTGACATGTTTTGTCGATACGATACTCTTCCTTTTTTCGAAAAAGGATAGCACAGTACTTTAAGATAAATAAATCGAACGAGATTAAGTCACGATTAAATTGCAATTTTCTTACTTTCATTTAATTACGTAACACGAGATTAACACTTTTTATTAATAAAGTCTATAGAGTGTCCGACTTTAATTCCTAATTACAAATTATACGTAGATTACTTGCTGTACAAAAAATGTTTCATGAAAAATTGAAAGGGGAACATAATTCAATGTAATTAATTTTTTGTTACGTAAAAGTCATATATAGAACAAATATGTACTATCAGTATATATAATCGTTTTTTTAACTGAAGTAGGATAGTATTTAATATATTAATCAATGTAGCTCGTTATTTTCTATAAAGAAGCATCAGGCTATTTATATTGAAGAACCATTTTTAACTTAGCAGATATTTTAATTTATATCTTGGAAAACTTATCGTATAAATGACGAGAAATCTGTCATATCTTATACGATAAGTTCTACAAAATAAAAGTTAATATATCCGCTAAACTCGTGGATTTTCGATATCGAAGATTTGAAAGATATTGGAGATATTTTATAATTAATATCAACAGATTTTACTAGATATAAAATTAGATATCCTGCACATGCGTATTTATGTTTTTTAGGACATACTTTTTATTTTATGATTTCTGTGGAAAATGAAGCTATTATCTTCTGGCATACTTATTCATAACATACACGTGCACACTCGTCAGGCACAAAGACTAAACACAATTATAGATCAGATCTGGTGTCGACACATTTCTGTTTAGTAAAAAATGAGCGTTAATCATCTAACGACCGACCGTAAAAACTTGCACCGTCCTTTTGTGACCCACTTCCTTTCTTTTGTTTTGAAATGCGAATTCGACAGTGTATGGATAACATTTGGCAATAATTTAGTTAAGAAATGAAAACAAAGAAAATAAAATATATGACGAATATTGTATATTGTTGTGTGTTCATAATTTAAAAAATGAAATTGAAGCTTAAAAATTACAAAACGATATTTTTGTCGTTATTTTACGTTTCGATTAAATGTTATATAAAAAATTAACAAACACAGTAGTACATAAAAAAATTGCGACAAGAGTCTTTAAATTATATAATTTTAATCATGTGAACTAAATACATTAGTTAACTGCTTATTACGGTTAAGATATTTTATAACTATTATACATTATTGTTATAAATTATACAATTATGATAAAAAATATATCTCAATAAAATAAATATTTATATCTAAATATACTAACTTACCAGCTATCACAATTATTGTTAATTAAGATTTTCCTTGCCAAAGCAAAACAATGATTGTAATTTCTTCGACATATCCTACGTCACAATACGACTGAATCAAAACATCGAATAGAGGACATACTAATATGTATATTACCTTCAACGAAGCTCGACAACGTAATGATTCTAATCGATCATCAGTAATATAGAGGCAGGTCTAATCTAGACATCAAATAGATTTGGTATATGATTCAAATTGACACGTGACATTCTAGAAATATGTGGAAGCCGCAACAGATACCAAAAATATTTCCGTGCGAACGACGACAGTTTTTATTTGATTAAAAAAGTTTGTAGCGGTGTTCGTGTCAGTTAAAAACAGTTGATAGAGGAAAACGAAGAAGATCCTAAACTGTAACTTAAAAAGTTCAATGAATTTAAAAATATGAAGCTACAAATGAATTTCAAGGATACACAGATTCTCTTTAAATTTCCTATTAACGTTTTATATTTACAAAATATATTAAATACGAATTAATAATAATATACATATTAGTAATATATACACGTATATATTTTATTCAATCGTGTTTTATACGGTACTAGTAAAGTTCCAAAAAGTTTCATACAACATATACTATAAAATATCGTATTATACACCCAAGCTCTCTGTAATAAGAATTGTGGTAAATCAAATACTGTCGTGTATTTGCACGCTTATACGGACAAACACACATACATAAGCTCGCTTATACGGGGACAAATTTACACAAGTCCTGCAATGCCGAGAATTATATCCGACTGGAGGCACAGATCGCCCTCTTTCAGAGACCAGTCTGCGTGCGTAGACGCACGCACGTTCTTTTCCCTCCTGCTGCACACGTATGCGTCTCGTGACCTTATGTAAGCCAGTGTGTCGGAGGCGTCCATCGATATTTTCGGCGTCGTAATAGGAATAAGCGAAAAAAGCAAACGAGAAAGTAGCCCGTAACCGAAACTTCGTTACTCAGACCGGTTTAGGTACCTTTACGGTTGTCTTTAATTACGTGGCGCAATAGCTAGTGGCTGACCACCGTGTTGCTCGAATTTCTTCTCTACGTGCTGATGACGTGATTCAGAGAAGACAATTATACTGCGGAATCCAGAAAAAGACGCCATTCATCGTAAATAATAAAAATTCTTATACTTTATTATTAAACTTTCAGTTCCTTTCGAAATGTCGAATAACAAAATTCTTTGACAGTAGATCCCATTTTTGTTAATTTTCTACTTATACGTGTAGAGTTTCATAAGGTAAAAAATTAGATTGAGTTAAGTACGAGCTAATATTAGAAAGGTTTGGTTTTGATATCCCTTATTATAGATGATTTTTTTTTTGGCTCAAATGAGATTATATTATTTCACATTGAGGGGTGATCTAAGGACTTTTTTGGAATTTTAAGGATTTTTATATATGACAAATTTCTTGTTGTATTTACTCAGGTACGATATATGGTATATTTTATTACGTGTGCTTTTTATATTAGGATATTATGTATAACTATACTTAACTATAACCTTATATATATATAGAGTTACCATTTTTTTTTCTCGCCTACTAGTCACATAATAATAAATACACACGCCGTTTCTATGTATCTTTAAGATTCTTTCACCTTTCCTTTTGTTCAGATAAGTAGGCACTAGAATTGGATTTATTAAAGTAAACAATTAGATTAGGTTTTTAAGATTTTTAAAAACTCTATTAAGAATTCTATTCGATTACGCTATACATCTAAACATGTAGTTTGTAGCACTGAACTATGCAAAGATGTTTCCGCGTCATGCAAAGTTACACAACACGTTGCAACGCTACGAATGTAACCCTTTGCCCATGCAAATCATCCAAATAGCAACATTGCATTACCGTCACCGTGGATATATATAATTGCGATCGATTTTATCGACAGCCTTAGGACGCAGCCGATAGAAACTTCGAAACCTGCGCCTGACTCAACCACAGGACGGTTGTGAAATCAACGAGCAACGATTTCACCGGCAACTAAAGATCGTCAGAAGCTTCGTAGAAGCGATTTAACATGAAATTGGCGGTAAAAGAAACAAGGGCCAAGGTCTGATAGATTAAATAAAAGGAAAAAAGAACTACAGAAACACTGTAAGTCACATTTTCCGAAGTAATAAATAATTGTATAAGACGTTAATTAAAAGATGTTAATGGAATTTGTAAACGACAAAAATTGAAGTTGATATGTACAGAGTACGCGAAGTACATAATAACTGTATAAATTAATTCAAATTGTCCATCTTTTCTTAAATTTTAGAAGTTTTTAACAAAAAATTAACGAAAACAACGTCGCGACGATATTTGTCACTGATTAGCCAATTTATTTTTAACGCCACGAGGTACACGAAATTTATCATCATTGTATGATACGGGACTACGATTTGTAATAAAGATGTCTCAAAGAAATCCAAACGGGAAAGAAACGTTCTCACGATTACTCAACAGCTTACAGGACAGGAGTTAGCTCTCGAGAAACAGAAAAGACGTTAAATGCAATTTTAATACCAGTGCGATAGATGTGCATCTACGTACACAAATCACGGAAAGCGAAACAATGATCGCGCGAATTGAACGGTGATACTTTATCGTCGTTACTAAAAGTGTCGACACTTCATTTATTTCCGCGACGCCTACAATCCATCAGTGTGAATGTATCTTTATCTTTAATGCTACGTGCACGACTACAAGAATTATTCAAATGTGCCAATACCATTCCGGACGAGGCAAAAGCGAGTTTTGTAAGCGAGTAATGCGGATATCATAAAATGATTGAAAGAAATGAAATTAATTTTTCTATTTTATACAATAACAAATATCCGAGAACAGATTAAGAATTGTACAGAGAACTCCTGCTTTTATAGTTATATGCATATTTGTATAAATATACATATATAAATTTATGTTCATACAAAATGTAAAATATTTATTATGGTGTACTGTAATTTAATAATAATAATACTATGTTTACAATATAATATTATACCAATAAGAATAATATATCATCATTGTAAAATATAGCATATTATGTAACAAGAACTGAGGGCAAAATAAATTCCATTTGAAATTATGGCAAAGAAAGATTTACGACGAGTATGTATTTCACTCAACATCCAAAAAATTCTCAAATAAATACTTTTTAGTAATAAGTTTGAGTAGCTTGGTAATATTTGATAAATATAATAAGTATTGTAAATAGTTCTTTTCTGAATTAACAGACTATTCGAAACTTATATTATGCTTTCTTAAATAATAATAATTAAAGGCAACAGAACCTCAATACAAGAACCTTATATATCTTTACCAATTTCACACGACATCGCTCACTATTTTGCCTTTTAAATTACGAGCAATACTAAAATTTGTACGATCATATGAAATGGCCTGAAAAGAGGCAAGCACAATCTCGCGAACTTGGACGTTCTGCTACGATAATCGAAACGCGTTGCACCATAATTACATTCACCGGTGTAGGTTGCCCTTCGATTTTCGTGACGCCCGGCCGACGTGAATTTACCTTTAGAGCCACGTGCGAGCCTGATGCATGGTCGAGTACGTATATAGCGGGCGTCGCCGGGAACTTTAGTGCCTGACTTGCATACATTATCGTCTTTCACGCATACACCGTATCGTTGTCCATAATCTCATACGTTTCTTTCACAGTTGGAGGGACGAGGACGCATTGAACGCGAGAAACACGGAGCAGGATTTCTCGACGTACAATTAAACTGAGCTGACCCTTGAACCCTGACGCTTCATACGGCAGATAATGCAGGCAAGCTCCAATATTTGTCCGGATTATGCAAACCTCTACGGCACGGAATCCGGTTTCCAAATACAAGCTAACAGATCGTTCTACGTGTAGATAGTTAACACTAGAACCTCGAATGAGGTAACTTTTTTCTTACTTTTTCCTTTCTCACTATTTTGGTAGTCCTAGGCCTGGGAACGTGATGCTTGATTACTTTTCATATCTTTGTTGAAACTTTGTGTAGGTATACAGTTCGTGGATATACATTATCGCTGTTATATCTGTATTTATGACATTATGGATAGTGATTATATATAATTGCTAATTTGTGCGAAATATCGTAGAACACAAATAACAGAAACACATACATATTTTTATAATTGTAATTTCTCTTGTCTTCATCATTCAAAATCACTGTTTCGTTGTGATATTTTGTTAGTTTAGCACCAACAGAATGTATGTATGAATAAGAATTATGTAACTGGTTCGTTATTTTCAATATTGCTATAGCACATTTGATACTTGAATAAAAAAAATAGTTCATTGATTATGAAGTTAATGAAAAGAATTAGCGAACATAACCGAAGGAGACGATGATATAACATCGTCGTAATTTCCTCTCAGCTAATTAATTTACGTCTAACATCCTAGAAACTTCTTCCTAACATATATATCATCTCCGAACAGTTATCTTCGATTTACGATTAAATCGATTAGTTCATAACCATAACGTTAAAGTGCAAAAAGTTGTAATAAATTACATGTTTTTTTCTGATAATCAAACAAAATTTTAGTTATAGATAGTTAACACATATCCAACGATTTCGAACTGAGAAATTGCGCGTATAAAATAAAACAAAAACGTATGAGAATCGCAAGAAACTCATCACTGACACGTGAACACCTACGGTTCTTACAGACCTGAGCATCGTGGTTGTTCGATTAACGAACCGTGTCCTACGATATCCGTCGTTAATTTCAGCCTGCCGGCACCACGAGACCATCAATCAGCATCGATCGAACGCTATTATGCAGAACTATAGCAACTATTCTATCCATCAATCTGATCACGACAAAAAGGCCTGTTTTGTTCTTATAATCTTTAATGGGTTCAATCTTGTAATCGCTAATGCTGCAAACTTGCTATAATAACTTCAATTAAACGATCTGAAAATTTACTTTATTCCTGTACTTTATTCGTTTCTCATTGGTTTAGAACTTAATTAAATATTTTATGAGACAACCATATTAAGAGTATACGTATGTATCATATTTTTAGGAATAGAATTAAAACAAGTGAAATCTAGCCGGAGATTTTTATTTATTATATTAAGTTTTATAACGAATAGATACTTTATTTTGCATACTTCGTGTATTTTTATATATTACGTGTATTACGTGCATCTTTGCAGCTTCAAATAATATATCTGGATAAAAGATTCAGAATTTATAGCGACTTCTCAACTTGAAAGGACCTACGTCTATAAAACTTTTTAATTTAAAAATGTTTTCATACATTCCTTTAATTACGCCAAGCATAAAAGAAGAGTGTATAATTAAATTAACATTTGCAGCGATATATTAAAAAAAAAAAAGTAGAAATTATAAAATTCATATGAACTTCAATTCAGATTTCATGAAACGAAATGCTACGCTATTCTTTTTATTAGCATTTCCATAGAATTCTCTTAATAGGAATTATACATTTAGAATTTCATGAATAGAACATCGTGTCATTAAAAAACTCTAATTAATGCTAAGAATTTAAAAGCGTACTTTCTAAGAAGACAAATTGTGATACATCATAGGGTTATACCGTTTGTTTGATGTATGCCCACGTAAAGCAAACATTAAGATGAAAGTAAAAATATTTATCCACGTCTGTTCAACAAAGAAAACAGATTTAAAAAGCTGTGTCAACTTCTTATAGTAAATTTTTATTGAAGAGCGTTTTCAGTTTTTGATTATGTAAAAACTTTCACGACAAATACCGTGAAATTGAAATGTTTATAAGAAATAAACCCACAAGAATATACTGTTCATTCATAATTTTCAAAAATGTTGCATTTGGTTGTTTGAAGCCTTTTGCAAGTTATATACACTACATACAGTTTGTCTCAATATGAAATATAAACTGATGAATTTGAGACATTAAATTGGTTACTATAATTTATTGTTATTTAATTTTATAATTTATCATATACTTAACATATACATACAAACTAGTCTAATCTCAATTAGACAAATCGAGAAGTCTCAAATCTCTCATTAATCAATAAGCATTGTACTTCCTGTAATTTTTTATTTTCGCTTCTTAAAATACTCTCTCCTCCTTCTATTTTTTAACTTTTCTCGCTGCTTAAGTTTTTAATCATTCGCTCTGCTCATTATTTTTTCCAATAACAAAGCAACATAAAATAAAACAATACACGTATCGTGATATTAATCTTACAGTCTTACTTTAAAATCTTACTTCAAGGTATTTCGTTCTATACCTTTGATGCAATTTATCGTAACGGAAGTACTGACATAAGAAATCGACTGACATTCGAGTTTCTTCTTCACTGGGCCACAATCTTTTATGACTGATATAAATTAAAATGCAACGCACCATATGACAGTACACATAAGTCAAACACGTCCTCTTTACTAACAAGGTTCGACAGAAGTAGGTCGTACGATCTGCTTCTTGTATTGATGCGTTTTATTAAATTGCAATATATCGTAATCTACCGGTGAAAGTAACATAACTTTGAAATATATCAGTTAATCCTCTACTTTCTTAATATTAATTACATCCGTCTTTACACGATAAAACATACAATTCCTTGTTATTCTAGTTATGTATTGTGCAATTCGTATCGTTAAAATAAATATATTTGAACAAAAACTATAAAAGACTTGTTATACACGTTTATGAGAAATTAATTTCCTTAATTGAATACAGCGTACAGGTACAAAAGCATTAAACTGAATGAAACCTGGTGATAAATGTAAAACAGACACAATACTGACCAAATGGATGTTAATAAATATCAATAGCGACTTTCTTCATGTCTTTTATGCCTGAAAACTTAAGAGATAAAATTTTTATGTAAGTTAGTATGATCTAACCCTGCATAAAATACCTCTTTTGAATGAGAGTATGTACGTACATTTCGGGTTAAGAAAGTACGATTTTAATGCACACGCTGGAACGTATTTGACATAACAGGAAAAATTTACACGATCTTGTGTCTATATATCATTGTAGATATAAAAAAGTATATAATAAAGGAGTTAGTGACGTAACTCGAGTCCTTGTCCTCTTTCGTTTCTCTCAGTTGGAATTTTCGTTCAAAATTCATATTACGTATTACGTATATATTAAGTATTGTTTAAAAATGTTTTAGTCAAATGACAAATTTATGAATAAAATTACTTGGTTTGTTAAAAAGATAGCTCGTACTCTTTTTAAGGAAGAATATATCCTTATAAAAAAATTGTAGAAAAAATTTTAATAATGGTTATACTCGATATATTTTTATTGTCAGATTTTTATCTAATAAAGTTGGCCGACTCGAAAGAAGCAATAAACCGAATTCTACGGTGAGTTAACAATGCAAAGGATAATCAACAGTTATCAGAATAATAGGTCGATCCACGATCACTAAAGTATGAAAAATATTTTCTTTGGCAAGCGAACACGCGCATCGATATCACCGTGATTTACTGAAATAACACGTTGGATCGAGCATGCAAGAAGTCCTACTGCTTTCCGCGTACAAATACCACGCTTGATAGTCGGCCAGCCTTGCAATGCGGAGGATCGAAACAGAAGTTTATTTCCGTGGAAACGTAGTGCAAACGACCTGTAACGTTTTATTACACATTCAATCCAGCTGGAACGCAATGGAATTTGTGTGAATCAAGCACTGTGGAAAACGCGCTCGACCAGAGCCGATTAAGATGATAATTAGAAAAATAGAAACTATTCGGCGAGCTTCGAAGGTTAAATGAAATTTGCATCGTAGATATACGATAACTCGATAATGATTGAATAAAATCATTTTTCCTTTCCTTATTCGGCCAACATTCTTGAACTTCTTTCCTCCTACATTCTTCCAACATAAAATTATTGTTCCTTTGCTCATTCAGGTTCTTCGTTCGATCGTTTTGAGAATGTTTTGCTGGTCGTTGCTGCAATGATTTCTAATTAGATACAAGCCTTAAAAGACTTCTTATAGATTTTCAGTATCATAATGAAACCCGATTATCAATATCGGCTATGTAACCTCGAAATCGTCGATCGATCGCAGCGGGAGCCTTGATCTTGCCGAGTGAAAACTAGTTTCGCAAGAACTGCGGAGCAGTCACGCCTTCGCGCTTCCGGATTTCTGATGCAGATTAGGTGTTAGTCAGCGACGGCGTATTCTTTCACCCAATCAAGTAGCAACGGACACTTGTGCCTAACGACACGTGTATAATTTACTTGACGAGAAAAAAAAAAGAATAATTGCGGAAGCAATAGGCGATCGTTCGATAGAGATCCATCGCGATCGCTACGTGTGTTACCTGTCCAGGATCGCGGAATTTTATACATTTAACAAGTTACTTTAGGAGAGGGAAAGAACAGTTTTGAGACGTGGTGGAAAAATAAATAACTGCAGTTTAATGGATCATTTGAAATATGAGTGAATCAGCGCTCTACGTTCGTCTTTGTATTGGTAGTATTACGTGTTTGATTGATTCGATCGTAACTGAGATAAGAATGAAACGATTCTGATCAATCATTAGAGTTTCTAAGAGTATTATAGCGCTTTTTCCATCGTTTCAACGATCTTCTAAACGAGATTATGCTCCTCGATCGACGAGCTGTGAAGAATGATAACATTATTCTTCACTGGTTAATGAGAGATGTTTTATAATAGAAATTAATGAAGACTGAGAAAAGAAAAGTTTCTATAAAACGTTATTTAAGATACATCCGATGTATTTAATTTAAGAAATGGTATTTTTATAAAGAATGATTTTACAAACGCTAGCAACGTAATGAATAACTACTTTTACGTAGTAAATAACTTTTCGTAATTGACAAATGTTGTACAATTATTTTGTTACCTGACGAGCTTCTCATCTTCAGGTTCTTCACTTTCTTAATCATAAATCAGATTGGAAAGATTCTTTTAAACTAATACAGCAACTGCACGCGTTAATTCAGATATTGATATTTAAAGGAAAAAAAATATATTTATATCATTATATTTGTATACTATATTGCTTTATTTTTTAACAGGTAATTTAAGTTTAGAGTCTACTCCATAAAAAGATAGTAATTTGTCCTCTTAATTATTAATTCATCATTCATTCATTAATTTGCACTCTTTAATACAATTCACATACTGTCGTTATAAATTGACCAAAGTGTACGAATATTTACGAACGACACCCTCCGGTAGGTACAATTTAATCTACTGGATAGAAATATTCCAAATATTCTAGAAATATTCCTTCATAGAAATACAGAGAATAGAAATTGAAATTTTATTCAGAAAGTCAAAAATAAACGTGTCATATTTCGCGGACTGTCATATCCTGTTCCTTGATCCATGTACGAGCACAGTCTGCGAAAATTTTCTCGCGTCTTGTATTAATTTCCGGTCAGACTCGGTTCGAATTGTAATTACTCGACATTCCTCACAGAATCGTAGACATGTATTGTTGAAAAATAATGCGATGCGTAACGGCGTGCAGATTCGATCGATTTAGATACCGTTATTTTTCTATGAAAAGTATTATACTCGTACATTTTTGTACGTCTTTCTTTCTGTTCAATTAATTCCTAACACTTTGCTACACGAACATCATCGAGACTTGAGAAAGCAGTAAATTTAATTTACAGTTGGAAGACTTCTTCATTTTACAGAATGTTAACGAAACTATTGTATACTTAAGAGAAAAGAAGGATAAAATGTTCGTGTAATTACTTAGATTCGCATACCTTGACCTTCGTTATATTTATATAGAATTAATTATTCCAATTCCTATTGTATTCACACGGATCTTACAATTACGTTTTAAAAAAGAACTATAAAAATATACAAAGGACAAAAATTTAATTTAATTTACTTTTACTTATAAATCATTTGTATTTAAAGTAAATTATCATGTATACATACATATATATATATATATATATATACACGTACTTTGAACTCTGTTAAGAAATCTTAACGTAGAAGATTTAACCTAACTTAAAACCGCATAACATTCTTATGCAAATACAATTTTACTTTACAAAGCAAATTTGAGATACGATAAAACGAACAAAACGAACCCGAACGCTAATGAGTCTACTATTTACTGCATATTTAAAAAAATACATTCTTTATATGAAATAAATTCTTGTATTAATTTGAATTTTCTCGTTTTTATTCCTCCATTTTCAAGTTTAATAGTAATTTGAAATTATTTTATTCTAACATATTATATATATATAAACGAAACTATAGCAAGAATATTATTTTTTATTTAATATTTGTTACCACATACTTATTAATTCTTCGTTATTTAATAGGCAAGAGCGAAGGTATTCTTGCAATAGCCTTTTCCATCTTCATTCCTCGGCCGTATTTTCGCTGCATGAAAGAGAAATGCAAGTCTGTCGAAGAAGGAACACCTGACATTTGATTCGACAGGTAAGCGAGTGAACAGGACAGTGAGTCGGTGAGATATCGGACGAAGGTTATCGTTAAAAATTACGCTTTTTCCAATGGAATTGACTGCAGAATGAAATGAAGGACGTTCAATGAGGCGTGAAATAGCGATAGATTCCTTAAAAAGTTAAGCGACTTGAATCGGAGAGCATAAATTCAATCTAAGATAATATAGTGATTATTTGTCTCTTTCATTCAAACAGTTATCGATTGACGTTGACAACTTTACTCTAATTTATTCAATTTACCCTCGCTAGAGATACTTTCACGCGCACTTAAAATAACAATATGAATAAAAGATGGTAGTTAAATACGTTTTTGTAGAGAATTATATTCACTTCTGTAGAAAGTAGCTTGGAATTAAGATAAATAAGTACTCGCTAAGTATAAAATTATACAGCAACATTGCGCACGAAATCGTGATTATAAGATGTAAGTTTCAGTGATGCAATTTGATCAGGAACTTGGCGATTACGTTCACGAAATCGTAAAATACCGATATAAAACATGGAATAGGTAATGTAAATTTAATTTTATTTCGAATCTTACAGACGTTATATAAAAAATATGTAATCCTACGCCGCATAAGTATATAATATAAAATATATATTTAACGGTGTTTCGCGTCTAATATTTTAAGCAATTCACGCAACACCTTTTCTTTTTCTTTCTTTCTTACTACTACATAACTAAATAAAATCACAGGCGCACGTACAAAGCATTCGCTCGCATACTTTCAGCTACATCTACTTGACGCATTTACGCTCCAAAGTACATCGTAAACACCGAAAGAAGCCACGCATGTTGCAAACTACGTACATCCAAAGCAAGAATTTAGGAAAAGATAGGTCGTTAACTTGTTCCGCTACGTGTAAAGGATCATTATACAAGAACTTTACAAGGAGAAACGGTATGCTACGTCTAGGCGTATGTGCACGCATTACGATGACCTACCAAGATGAATTGCAAATTCATGGTACTTTGTAAGACAGAAATAGACTTTTAAACCAGATGAAAATGTCTACGGACTAAATACCCCACCGCGATGCCCTATATTCAGCAGCCAAATACAGAAACAGAGCGCGGGACAAATGTAGAAGTACAACGTAGTTACATAGCAAACATTTGAGTTTAATCATAGCATCTTCTTTTCATATCATCAATGTCTTCAATCGTCTTTCCTTTTATTGACATTTGTCGACGCGTTGGATTGATCAGAAGGTTCTAAAATAAGAAAACTACTTCACAATGTTTTACACTGACAACTAGCTATTTTATTGCATTTTAATTTTTATAAAATCAGTTTCATCATATCACAATGTTATACAATATGTTGTACAATAATAATTAAATTTACTTATTAAAATAGGTAAATATAACGATAATGCACACAAGACTTGGCTGTCAGGTTTCTGTTAACAAATTCCAAATATATCCCTTTCAATTTTATCTTAACTATTACGTTTAATCGGGACAAATAAAAGCGAGATTTCTACGAATTAAATATCTTATTCTATTTAATGAAAATGAAAAAAAGGCTCTTCCACCAAATGCATTAGAGGTTTCGAAATGGATACACAGCAGAACGATAAAAATTTCCCAACTTAATACGAAACATAAAACTCGAATATTGGACATAATTATATAGGGAACGGCGCGATGATCATTGAAAATGTTATAACGTTCGAAAAAGTTCTAGATTAGCGTGATAAACGGCCGATGGAAGAATAGATAGCAATAAACAAGGGTAACAATAAAATTAAAAGCGAGATAAGCGACTCGGTGGCGAAACAGTCATACGCGGCGGAAATGGAAAGAGAAATCTGTTCATCAATGTTTTTTGCAGAGAAGATATGTATCCTTATATATAATTATAGAATGCACGAAGTATGAAATAACGTTAACCTCCGGGTGTGTAAAAGTTAGACAATCAAATTGAAAGCAACCATTCTTTATCTTTTTAAAGTAAAGAACACGTGATCTAATTATTTCCTTAGTTGCATTATATTCGTTTTAAATGAATAGCAATATTATGCTTTCGAAATATTTGAATTTAAAGAAGGAAACACTACACGAAAAAGTGCACGAAAAACAGATTGGAAAATCTTCATCGAAATAGAGAGAAATATAGGAAGAAATTGTTGTTCGGGATTTAGAGTGGCCGTTAGTTTATGCCTCAGACAACACATTTACCTTTTGGAGAACTCCGAATTGTCTACCTCCCCAAGTTGTAGACCTTACGATGCGGGCATCATTAAGAGGCTAAGAAACACTCTATGTGCCCAATGGGTCAGGGCAAAGGTAAACAGCTGGCAACACTGGAGGATATATACCCACGAGACTATAATTAAATCGTGGAAAAACCGGGGACGGAAAGTCAGGATATAAAAACGAGACAAAGCTTCGGGCGACAGTAGCAACAACATCCTACCACAGTCTTCATAAGAACGTCGTACTGTTCGTGTTATACTACTCACCGTACTCAGTCTCAACAAGATCGTACAACCGTCGTGATCAGAACGTCAAACTCTTCGTGTTTACTAAAGGTGCAAATAAATTATCAAACCATACTAATACTCGATATATTTAATTTACCTCCTCTTCGATCATTAATCTCATTCAAGGTTCGCGACATCAACCGATTTAGTTGAGAATTTGCAACAATTGTATTTCGTTAATAATTGATTTACGTATATTAAAGTATAGATATATAAAAATATAAGAGTTAAAAAGACAATTGTTAAAAATCTCGTTCGTCGAATTCTAGCTTTCAAATGTATCGAAGTATCAACTTTCCATTCGAACATCTTCAAATTATACGTCTGAAATATTTAGGAGAATAATCTCTGAAAAATTGAAGTATCAAAAAGCTTTGTGTAAGAAATACAATATAATTGTTATTTTTAGGACCAGGGAAAGTTAAATTTCTCATTCGAATATCTTAAAATTACGTATTTCAAACATTCCAGAGAAGAATATCTGAAAAGTTCAATTGTTTAGAAGTTCTATTTGGAATAATCACGATAACTGTAACAATAAGAAAAAGTTAAATGATCTACCGAACGATGAAGTCATTTGAGTAAATATTTCTTTAAAAAACTATTTTATCTCGCTCGTTACAATTGTCGTATCTCATTTATTGCGAAACTGTGCAAATTGATTCGCGATATATTCGCCTCAGATGGATCGCTAATTTCTGCTTCCTCGTTTCTGTCGCTAACTACGTACGAGAAAAGAATCAAAGTTAAGAATATCTCGTCAAAAGCATTAACGCGTGACTTCGTAAATCTCTCGGAGGACGCGAGTCTATTTAATTGCGGAAGCTAATGACAGTTGATGGCTGGCATACTTTCGAAAAATAAGTTTCGCAACGCACATTTTAACGAGATTGCAAAGACATAAGAATGGATACCCATGAAATGTTCAACGTAATTCAATCTCAGTTTCCGAGGTAGAATCATCTGCGTTCATTTCACGCTAACAGCTTTGTTCTCGCTTTTCCAGCATCCCACTAAAATTCTATATTCTGGGAGAATTGTCGTTTTATCGTTGCATTCCGCGAGAAATGAAATAATTTAAAAATGCATGGAAATACGGATTCTGTCGAAACGCTGTGTTATTGGATTCATTATGGGGCGACACAATGGCAAACGAAATGAAATATCGCTGTGGTAAACGAACACTTACGAGTACTTAGAACTTCAGTCTAAATGGTATATTCGTAATAACGAAACTCATAAAGATCATTCAAAGGGCTTCGACCCTTCGGTATAATATACAAAAAGCGCTATTATAATGCGAGCGCACGTGCAGGAAATTAAATCCTACGTATATGTGTAAGTATATGGATAACAATATATATTCAGCTAGATAAAGATCATTCGCTTTGACTACTAATATATGTACATTATTTTTGATATTTTTAATACTTTTCATTGACAATATATATATATATATGTGCATTACAGTTTTTATTATAATCTCTTAGTATGAATTCATACTATTAATGTTACTTACTGGTATTATACAAGTTTCTATATTTATCGTTTTACATAAATTCTCACAATTTAGATAGCTTCGTAACATTATAAAATTGTGCCAACGAACGATCATCGATAGACTGCGGATTTTTATACATTTATGGGAAATTTAAAGGTAAAAAGATGCACGATGCATACATAAAACGCAAATATACGTTATAATACTTAATAAATAAAATACTATTTCTACTTAGGTTCCATTTCTTCAATAGTGTTTATAGAAATATTCATTTGCTCGAATATCGGCAATCTGATCGTCAGAACATTTTAATAACAAAATACATACGCGCATCGCTAATTACAAGATAAACGAACATAAGGCGACAATTAGTCGGCATACATTTTCTCTCTGGAAAATCTATGGGGAAAGTAAAAGGTTAGACCGCACGAGCGTGTATCCAGAGATAGAGATGCGTTCACGCGCATGCAAGTTCAGCAAGGACAAAGGAACGTGTCGAGGATGATGGAAAGCGAATGCACGTCGGTAATATTTCGTCTGACCGCGTCGACCAAACGCTCCGTGCTAGTTTCACCAGTGAAATGCAAACCATTCTTACGCGGCCAGCTACTGAAAGTGTCGGTGAAACCATCTAGCTTCCACTAATAAACACTTGCGTGTATATTTACGATTTACAATACGTTCACCGGGTGTCTTCGTCGGCCAACCGAACAGATGTGTGTCAAAGGGTTCGTCTCCGGACAGGATGTCTGCTTTTCCTGTTATACATTCTCCTCCCGCAACGGAACTTTCGTTTTTAAACTTCTGGATCACGTTCGGACAGGGAGCTGGTTTGTCGGAAACAAAACAATAAAATAAAATATCGGTTGGTTTACAGCGGGATCGATGTCGAAACCGGTATCGGTAACGAGGAGTCCGATGGATCAGCAACGCGGATGGTAGTCAAGGATATCGGGTAAATTGCTTTTCGAGCTAGAATTTAGAGTTTCAAAGGCACGCACCGTTTCCAGGAAGCTACTTTGAAAAAGTTTCCAGCACTGTGTTTACGTACAGGAAGAGCGAAGCGCGATTTTTATGACGGACCGAAGCAATTATAGATGATTGAAAGGTGCAAGTACCAAAGCAGTTTTGAACTTCGATCCTCGTACGTAGTCGACGGCATTGTGCTTTTGAAAATGTAGCAAATTGTTTAACATAATAATGTATCATAGGAGTATGATACAATTGCTTACGTTAGAATTTCTTAATATTTTTTCTTCGATTTTATAGCCACGCCAAAGTATCCATTTTATCCTTTCGATGGTTCGTTTAACTTTTATTACTGCCTCAAACAACAACGTTGCTGAAATATTGAAATCCACGAAAGCACACTGTGTAAATAGATTGCTATTTACGAGGTAAAGTATTCCCAGAACCTAACACAGATGTATTAAAGGATCAGCGTATAAAATAACCACCTTGGGATACTATCTCGTGCCGCGCATCTATTTAAGTTGCCCAACAATCTGGTTACTATAAAGCACCTGTACAAACATCTGCGTCGATTTGCGCGGTCTACGGTGTCTACAGGAATTTTATAACAAACATCTTGGATATCAAATAACTACTTACACCAACCTATGTTTACAACTGAGAAGCGGACAATGTATGGAAACGGTTATTGTGGCTCGGATATAAAAGAATCATTAAACGTTTACAGACGCGTACAGTCCGTGCATTGTCCCAAGTCTTGGAAAATAGACGTTCGATTCTTTCAGACGATGTTCTGATCGTGAACCATGCCACGATGTAACACGTGAACAGTTTTCAATGCCAGCGACTCATTTCCTTCGTGAACAATGGACGCGACAACGTAACGTACACCGTATCTCTCTCCGTTTAATGTCACTTTGTTCGAGTTCGTAAATTGGTGGCATTGTGTAAAACTATAAACGTTATCCGAGAACAATTTTTCTGATTTTAGAGCAACGAGTGAAGGATAGATAGGCAAAATGGATAAAAGGAATATTTATAATAAATAGGGAAAGAATAAATAGCTAATGCGATACATAGAACTATTTTTAAAAGCTATTTAGATTGGTGGGCGAAGAATAAATATAAGCAGAAATATTTGAGTTGGTGAGGGATGTATATTTAATTAAAAATATTTAAATTAATGAGAGAAGCATGAATCGATAATATAGAAGAAGTAAATTATAGTCTATAGGATATTTAGGATAGCAATATATTTCAAAGAAAGTATTTGAATACATAGGAAAAGAATAAACAGACAATGTGGATGGAAATATTTAAAAAAGTTTATTAAATTCATGGGAAAAGGATAAATTGACAATACAGATAAAACCATTTGAAAAAATACTTAAATCAATGGAGGAATTAAATAGCCACAATATTACAAGAATATTAAAGAGGAAAATACTTTAAGCACTGCATTACTTAAATGTTAATTCATTGCGTTTCAAAAATATTTGTTTTTCTTTCAACGTTGACTTGAATAATAAGTCGATATATACTTTTTATTAAGTCTAATATTTTGCAAAGAACCATTAATTATCCCCAATTTTCTAAATACAGATATCATGATCAATTCACACTTTCCGCACTTTCGTGTATTTCAAATTCTTTTACGTGTAAAGTGAATGAAAAGAACGTATAGGTAAAATTATATCGGAATGCTCGAAAGGTAACTAGCCTTATTCTCACCTTCAATCAATAATGATGATTCACAAATAGTCCTCATTATCTCCTCATGGTAATAAGATAGGGCTAAAGAAAGGCACAGAGAATAGAAATACGTATGAGTCATTTGCATTAATTGTGAAACAATACCCCTAGGAAAATACGAGAAAAGGTCGAATAAATGGTATCTACGATTATCATGCTTCTTAATTAAATATTAAATCTAGGTACTAATTAGAAAATTGATCAAAATTGCGATAGGTTAGAGTACATGGTAAATTCTATATCACGAATCTTCATCTTTTATTTCAAAATTAGGGCACAATTTTATTCAATTTTCTACCAACTTATTACGATACAATCATTTTTACTCAATATCAGGAAAAAGAAACTGTTACATTTAATTTAAACAAATTATTTTTACATCATTTGTTTTTAATTGGAGTTTAATGTCGATTTTAGAGTAGTAGAATTCTCTCGGGCTTATTATTATTAATATCTTTGTGTGAAAGTACGAAACTTCAAACACGTAAAATATAACCTATTACTAAATTACTCAAAACTAAATTTAAGAGATTCACTACAAAGCCAAAATATTATTCCATAACTAGAATTTCTACACGTTTTCGCTACTTCGATAAAAGAGATTCTTATAAATACTTTGAATTCTTATTCTTATGTATATTTCAACTTAAAAAGTATTTTTAAAAAATACTTCAACTTAAAAAATCCTCAACAATAATTCTAATTATAAACACGCTATAAATATTCAGAAATAAATGGGAATAATTCTTTGCCCTCACAATTTACGAATACTTGGTAATGTTCCAAAATATTTTCGTTTACGTTCTCAAAATTGCACGTTCCCTTTTTAGAACCACAAAATCTTTTGCATACTTTCAAAAATATCCAGGCTTATCGTCAACAAAAGTCCATGTTTATCATGTCAGAAGGACAAGCTAACCGCTCGATCATCCCATACCTGCCCATAATTTATCCATTAAATCCTCCTTTAAAAAATTCGCGTGCTAGGCGTAGATAATGCAGAGAAGCAACGTCATGATAATAATAAATTTCATCGAAACATAAAAACCTAATCTCTTCTGTCACGTTACTTCGTCAAACTTTTTCTGCCCGATGTACTTTTTTGTAATTTCCTCTTTCCTTTCTCCTTCATTAAATCGCAATGAAATGAAACGTAACCTTTGATATGTCTACCAACTAGACTCGTTTGTACAAAAATTACTCTGAATAATTAAAACTCTAAGACACTGTGCTCATATAAATCAGATCATTCGACTGTAAAACATAAAACACGTCTGTGTCCATTCACGAAAAAAGAAAAGAAAAAAACAATACATACTCGATCAGGAACAGTACACATTTTTGCTCGAAAAACTTCGTAGAAACTTCAACGAATCGCAAAAGTGCCGCAACGCTAAAGAGTAACTGAGCACCTCGAAACGCTTCGCTGATCAAGAAACTGGACAAAAAAGGATCGCGACAAGACCAGAAATTACTTATTAGCCTGGCTAATACGTCTCTACTAAGAATGAGACCCAACTCGTCACGAATTCACAGTATCCGGAAAGAAACACATGCGTTCCAAATAGTTATTAACGAGAGGAACAGTGATTCAAACATGCTGATGAATAAAAAGAAAAAAGAAAGAAGATAAAGAACGATCGTGCGAAATGTAAATCGGCGGTGAATTTTTCAAGTCGATTCAAAGCGAAGCCGCGAACAGAAAGAAACTCGATTGAAAGGTCGACGCGCGTGTCCTTAAAGAGATCGTGAATAAACGATGATTCGAAGCTGTTAGGCGAGGGTTGGAAATTGAACGTAGAAACTCAAGGTTGCGGATGCTTTCCAGCTTTGCACAAGTAGAATGTAGGCGGGTATTGTCATGCCGTGGTGAACGTTGTCCGAGTTTGAATGCGACATCAGACCGACGCGACGCGATGATAACTCGGCATTAATACGAACAAACACGTTCCCTTCGCGGATATAATACTTTAAACGATCGTGTAGCGGTTTACGCGATTTCATTTTATCTTTACGTCGCGCTTCGCCGCTATGCTATTTTGAACGCGGACACTGCGTTCATAATTCGTGTGCATTCGCGCGAAAGGACATTTTTTTCTCGCAAACATTTGTGTTAGACATTACAAAAATGGAAGCAATTAATATCTAATTAATAGCGTTGTAAAATGGCGGAGGCTCGTTATTAATAAAAGAGGCAAGTATGGAGAAAATTAGCGATAGTTATTATATTATATTATACATAGTTTATAATATATAATTATTATATTATGTATAATAGAATATATATATAAGTAGTATACGTATAATAATATTATATTATACATAATATAATAATTATATATTATATACTATTATTATGTGTTATTATATAATACTATTATTAATAATCATCGCTAATTTTCTCCACACTTGTTCTTTTTATTAATAACGAGTGGTCACTCCCTTCAAGCAAGTACATCGCAACAATAGAAAGTATCGATACTAGTTGTGAAAAGTTCATAAACTGATCACATGAATACGTAACCAATTCGAACAAACTTCACACCAGTTGTTTGCAAAGCAACAAAATTTTGAGTCCACGCGATCGTTGCAACAACCATCCGAAGGTTTTTTAATTAAAAGTTTCCACCAGTTACATTAAATTCCATTCCTATTTGGCAATCTCGTGTACTTGCATTCGTGTCATTTAATTGAAATCGCGTGACCGTACGTGAGAGAAAGCTCGTATCCGATTCGAATTCCATGTTTAAAAAAGGTCTGCCAAACATTATTGTTCAATAGTTAACAAACAATTGTGGTATACGTATATGTTCTATATATATACATATATGTAAAATTTAACATACATTTACATTTACAGGAAATTCTGATAAAATATTAATATAAATACTGTTGAATGCTACACTTGCAAAATTGTAAAATACATTTAATCTATCCTATTGCAAAATGCTAATTTTAATTTTGCGAGTTAATATAAAACATCGCTAAATAAGAATTTCAATAAATAATACTATGTAATGATACTATATATCATAAATTATAGACGTTGATAAATTCATAGCTACACAATGCTCTTTATTTCATCAATGCTGTGAATTTCACATTATACATATGCGTTCACTTTTAATTATTGTATTATTGCATTGTGAAGAACCATTTCTTCCACTTAATTAAGCTTCGTGAATAATAGCTTAAGCATTCTTTAATATCTCTCAATTAATTTGAGGCCCTCTTCCTATTTCACAAATACAAAGCGTCCGAAAACAAGGATCCTTGTAAATTGCACTATCGTACAAAGATCACTACAGAATGTAATATCTTAAAATAAGAATATAAATAAAACGAGCGTTTTAATTGCAAATAAAATTGACATTTACGAACTGTCTTTGTTCCAAAGAAAAATAATCTATATCATATTTCTAAAATCTTATTAATCACAGAACAAAGCCTAAAAATGCATTGCAACCACCTCACTGTTATAAACAGTTCGCGAAAAACCGATAAGAATGCACTTTTACATTCTATGTGAAATGCACGATGAATCAGAGACGACAATAATGGACGTATGTCCAGAAATAGGAATTATGTAAAAGATTCGTTAAAAAAAAATTAAATTGTGAACCAATCACTATCCTCGGCTAGATAATGAGGGATAAACAAAGGTCCATAAACGCGTAATACGTTTTCTAATATCGGTGCTAGGACATATAAGAACACGTTAAAAGTAGGACAAGTTTGACTAATGTTTTTAGAATCTCCAAGGTTTAGAAGGTCCAAGTTTGTTTATCACATTCTTTGCATGTATTTTTTATCTATCACGTAGTTTTACTTTAAATAATACTTAGTCATCGGTGCACAGAAAATGCTGCTGAACCCATTAAAATTTTTCTCTAATAAAAATTACATTGTTGCTGCCCCTTCCTTCGACGTTATGTACTGTTTTCAATAATTATAAGCAAATTAAGTTGAATAATGAATCTAGAAGATAATCTGCTCGACGTAATAACGAAAAAAATATGGTCATTAAAAACGAATTAACCTTCAATTACTCGTTAATCTCATATTGCTCTTATACGATATTAGTCGAATAAGAATTGTATTGTGCATCTTGTCTATAAAAGTTTATTTACATAATTGATTGTTACTTCGAATTTCAAAAGTAGTACAATTTTATTATCATCTTATTTCTTGATGCTTTTATCGAGTGTTTTATCATTAATTATTAAAGCATTTGATATAGTAATCTCCTAATATATTATCTTTTTCATTTAGCAAGAATCTCATTAAACGAACTGTGCAAGGCTTTCAATGCCTCACCTATGTAATTTCTATTCGCCGATAATTGACTACCGAATTGTATAAGCCATTGAAATTAAATATCCCACGTATTATAGAACATTTTCACTCTAATACATCTATACGCAAATTATAACATCGAAGACAACTAGATATATTTTAGATGCTGAGAATAAATCCCATAATCATTAGTGCAATAAAAAAACAAGTACGAAATATAACACTTTATTGATCGATTCAATATTCTTTTTAATTGGCAATATTATCATAATGTGGGCAACCGTGTATTCTTTACTTTCAAGTGAAAATCATTCTTCACTCTCTTGAAATATCTTTACATCGAAATTTATACAAAAATTTTCAATATTTAAACTTGAAACTTACTTGCAAAGAGCAGCATTTGGTTTACCCATGTAAGAATTAAATTAAATTGAAATAATTACATACATTAAATAACAAAATATTAATTCACGCAACGAACAATAATAATAATATAAAATTCTATTTTAATCATAAATAATCTTCATTTATATCCCTCAGCAATAAACCGATATTTCTTTCATTCTTTATATTAAACTAAATATTAGAAAAAATTGGTAAGTATTTTCTAAGATGAAATTTCATTGAAATATTTCAATCCTTAACTCGTAATACAACCTTTCACTTCGATGAATCAAACAAATTAATAATGCGAACGTAAACTTGCCGTATGTAAATTTTTGCACATAGGCTAACGTTCGAAATACTCAGATGGTATGAATAACCATGAAATTAACATAAATTAGAAAATCTGCTGTTCGCGTAATTTATGCAGGATGAATGCCTCCCACTCGCGATTTCTTAAACAGACAATGCGCTATTAAGAGCGCGTTACTAATTACATTTATCCTTGTATTTCAGTGGCTAGGTAATACAAGCGCTTTAAGGAGAGATCGAACACACAATTCCGTGTGAAAATGCAAGGAAAATTCTGCACTGAAAATCCCCGATGTGCAATAAAAATCAAGTAGGAAATGAAGAAAGGTATTTTAAATGGCAATCTTTCCTTCTTATAACAGAATAATATTACGGTAAACGCGTTTTCTTCTTTTACTTCCGACATCTTAAAATACAGTATCTCACGAAAGTGTTACATTGGAACACTTGTGGAAACTTTTACACGATTTACAATTATTTCTACACATTTCAGAATCCTCTTGCATAATTGATATTAACGAAATTTTTTACGATACAAAAGTTATAAATTTTAGCGGTACCAGCATATTCTCTTGTGCAATAATTTAGAATGTACAGTGACTTCCAAAACTGTTGCAACATCCTTTCAAACTGATTAACTTTTTACAAATTAGATCAAACGATTTGTTTTTTTTGGGGGGGGGCGAGTTTTAGATGCGTTATTTAAATTTTCATTATATGCTCGGATAAAGAGGTTGAAAAATGCAATTACTTTCTTCTTGACGACTCTGACCAATTGCCATTTTTAGAAGATTGTTGTTCTACGTGCCTTAGCAAACCAATTCTCCTAACTTCTCAAAACAACCCAAGTCGTTTGGTCTAATTTTAGAAAAGTTGTTCAATCCCAAGCGATTGTTTACACTTGCGACAGTTTTGGAAGTCGCTGCATTTATTGCGAATATGTATCTATATCTTAAAAATGTATCTATCATTATTCTACGCTATTATAGACTAGAAAAATATAAAATACTAACGTTTCACGTCGTACGAAATCATACTGTTACTTTTCTAGACTCGTGCAACGACGAAACGCATCTCTCTTCCTGCTACTGAATACACAGTGACTTCCTCTTTCAGTTCCTGATTGTACTATTCATACGTGAATACCATTCATTACGAATTAATTACAAACATGCATACTAGATAAGTCCGACAGATGCATTGATGTACGTATTCACATGTAACAGATCTATCGAGATACTGAAATACTGATGCATCAAAAATTTCTCTCTGGATTGTGACAACGAAATAAATATTCGAGCAGATCGTAGCTAAGAGACATCCTCTAACTCGATTCTAAATATTCGTGATAAATTAAAAAAATTCCAATTAGATTTAACAATTACATGCGAGAATTAATTAAAATTGTAAACTCGTACAAATGGTGGCAATTAATAAACGCTAACTACGGGTACAATTAGTACCAGCTGCAAAATTATGCGTTCCAGGAAACAAAAAATGTAGCCTGTTCCTTAATTTAATCTGAAAATTAAGACACGGTGCTTTCTTCGCTCCTTTGATGTAAAATTCCTCAGATTGTTCGCAAAAGATACGATTATGGGCAGCAGAATATTTGATAACTTGTATCAGATTGCATTAAATCTGTTCTCTAGACAACTCTTATCGAACTCATTCTTTTGTGCGAAATTCTATTCTGCCGACACGTTCAATAATTAGAGCTGCACTGCAATTTTATCAACTAACCAGAACAGAGGATTATGAAATAAAACAAATACGCGTACATAATACGAAATCCTGGAAAATTCTGTTAAAATATATTTCAGAAATTTCTTCGTTTGATATTACTTTTTAGATAAGCGTCGGGAAAGAATTTAAAGAGTTACTTAAATTTAAAAATTATTAGGTTAAGGAAGAACCTTTTTTTGGCTCTTCTATAATCTCATCGTTTGATGTTACGTTTCCGTCACATATTAGAAGAAGTTAAAACTAATATTCTTCTTTTGCCGATAAAATAGCGCAATTTATATAAGACGAAATCAATTGACGAAGCGAGTTAATGAAACGTACATCGACGAATTTACGTTTGTAAAAAGAGATTGATGAATAAGAACATTAACAGCTAGTTTACGTCACGAGTACACAAGCATTAATCACATGTATCTGTTGTACTAAAATTTTCATATACATATATATGCGTACATTTTCTAGGATTATTCACCGATACTTTTACCTTAACGTGTAACAGCGACTTCCTGTAGAATGTAACATAAAAGGTAAAAAGTTAATGATCAAACCTGTGTCACAAATTATGGTCCGATATCGTAATAACACACTTGTATCGTTCATTATTTAAATAACATCGAGGCAATAACTTCGATATACATATAGCTCTGCTTTAAATATATATCATTAGTCTCTGAAATCAATAATATATAACATGCTGCGCAATAAATTACTGTTTACCAACCTGTTTGACTATTTTTCATTTTTTGACAAATGCAAAAGATATAATACATTGATAAATCGTATAGAAAATTTACTATTATGATTATTATATTAATATTTATTAATTCAATTACTATCGGGGATTATTCTGGCCTCTTAATTTATTTGAAAAGACACACAATTTTTACTTTACTACTTTTAAGTGAATCACGTATCTTCAACTTCATAAAAAGTTCGTTACAAGCAACACAATTACCGTGGAAAATTTATATATGTCTGCGATCGTATATGAGTTACACGCAAGATTTTACGTCTCGCCGGCGGAAATAACTTGTGCAAAGAACAGGAGAAACAATAAACAGGAAGGGTTCGCGCGGAAAATGCGCAAATCCATCCAGACTAAACAGAAAAATTACATCTTTACATAAAAATACTGGTTCGGTTAACCGGTTCAATGTTACTGGTTTAATTCGGATAAAACTTTGTCTGCCGTTCTTGATATGTGATATATCTTGCTAATAATATTATCGAATGATACAATTTATTATCAGATACAGCATACTTTAAAAATAAAAAATGTATAGGTAGTTCCATATAGAGAAATAGAGTTGACCTTAAGACCGTTTAATCTTTCTAATGATATTTTGCTATCGGCTACAATATTCAAAACTATAATTTGATCCCGTGGAATATTTATATATTGGGAAATTAATCGTTCAAATATTTACGTTCGTTTACTTAATTATTGCCTGCAATTATATAAGGAATAATAGAAAATATGTTATTTCGATAACCAGCAACCAGTGATATAATAACATAAATCATTAATAAAAGAAAGAAATTTTAAGAAATATATTAGATAATAAAAACACGTTTACTAAAGAAAAAAGGAAGATCGTTTCTTTATTAAGTCTATCAAATTGAGAATTACGGTTTCAACAGCAAATGTCAGTATATAGTTGGTTCATCATCGTTGCGGCAAATTGGCTTGCGTATTACCCTGTCTACACTTAACATGCCGCTGAAAAACTGCGGCGTTACGTCCTGTCCTATTCTTTGATTACGTACTTCCAGATGATCGTTTCCCGACATGCTACTAATTTCACTCCTAAGATTCGATAAAAATATATTATTACTATTGCTCGTCGAGTGTAAGAAAAGAAAGAAGAAACTCTATTCAGACGATAGATTCTAAAAATTCGAAAAATAAATTAAAATAAATGGAAAGATTGGAACAAGATTTAAATACATAAATAATTCTAAAAATAAGATTTTAAAGATGTGGAGTTCCTTTTAATAAAAATAATTAAAAATATAGAAGAATATAGGAGTACACATTTAACTCGTTAAGAAATTCTATAATATAAATTCAGATTTCTTTTATTACACGCCAAAATGATGGCATTTTGCACGGTTCGTTTACTGAAAAAATTTTCACTGATGTTTATGTTTACTCGTTTGTCTTCTTGCAATTTAACAATAACCCCAATTTTTATACCATAGTGTACAAGTTGTTTGAAATTTGTATGAACTTCCCACTGTGTTACGAATCAATAGATAAACAGATATTATAATCTTATTTCATTTTATGAGGAGATCGATATGAACTGTTCAATGTATAGAATGATTAATTATGAATACACGTTGAAAACTTGAATGTTCGCCAATTTGAATTTCTCAGCTGAGAAATGTCCCGTTTAATGAATAATGGGAGAAACGTGAAGCTATATCCTCCAAGAATTTCAATGGAACGGAAAGCAGAAATGTCCCGAAGCTATCGCATACGCGAAATTTATAGTTAACCTTATAAATCGTACAATAAATTTCGCATGACTGCAATGGAGGATATAGGGAGGTTACGCATAGGTGTCTATGTACCTTTTCCTGTATCGGTTTTATCGTACGTGCATATCTAACAATAAAGCATGTTTTACGGTTTATTTGTCGCTCATATTGCCATAAATATTAGAAAATTTGCGCTCACATTATTTCATTACTGTTTTACGCTTTGATAGAAAAATCGATAAATTCAAAAATAAAGAAAAATCAATAACCGATATTTATTTAATTATTACAAATAACTGAATATTTATTATTCCTACTTTTAACTTTCAATTAACAAAACTACATGTTCCAATGTAATTAAATTGTCCATCCTTGCGGCTCTGTCATTCTTTAAAAATTTCTGAGTTTTCATGTATCATAGAACGTTGTCAAATAAAATTATTCACAAAGTATCTCGGCAAGAAGATACAAAATTACATTGCTCATTGAAATTACCGATTTTGGAAGCTACGCTAATTTAAACATTTTCTATTCGTGTTCATCATAAGCTTTGTGTAAACCCATTTTATTCTAAGCTTTATTATAAGCTATTTCTCATAAAGATATATTTTCATTAGAAGCATTAGACTGTTATATTTTAACGGCCTCTATACACGCCATGTCTTATAGGCTTCTTAAATCAGTAATTCCGTTAAATTACTCAGAAACGCTGGTTTTATCCTACTTAGCTCTGCAGCATCTGTGGCCAGCATCTATAAACCAAATAGGAAATCTCAGAAAGCTAAGAAAAGGATCTTCCAACGCAAAGCGCCTGAAACGTGGGATTTACCAACGAATTAATTACGACGACGATATTCCACAGCGAGAAACGTTCGTCATCGCGTAATACGATAGCGTGGGCATTTCCATAAGCGAGATTAGCGTTCGTGGACGACGATTGAACAGACTGGCCGGAAGGAAAGACGTTCGTCGTGGTTTTGTCTGGACTTTACGACGCGGTGCGTTGCGTGCGGATACATGGAAGACCCGTAGGACGAGCACTTTTACTTTCCAAAGCGATAAGTAAAACCGTGCGTGACGCGCGTCACATACGAACATCTTCGCACACCACGGAAAACAGAGTCGGATGAACGCCTACGAACTACGAAACGAACGAACAACGTGGGTTCTCACTAAAAAAATCCCTCGATGCGCATGCACGCACGCCCACCCACCTAATCATCGACGTATCGTGTGCTCACCTACACCACCTTATAGCACGTACATATTAAGAAAATCGGAATAGAAGCTGTTTAATAAGCCCGAAAAAAAGACGTGTCAAAAAAGTGAGCGTGAACGTGACTAAGAATAACGTTCACACCTTATACGATTCGAACAATTATGTATCAAAGAGGCAGACCGCATTCTCAAGGTTTTATGAATCGAGAGTCATATTTTCGAGAAAGATAATTTTTTGCAACTCGCTGAAAGATCGTACGAAGCGTAATTGCCTTCGAGAGTTGATTAAGAAGCAGTACTAAATTGATAGAGTTCGATATACTTCGATATAAGAGAAAAGTAGCATAGTAATTCTCATGTGATCGGATGAGAATCGAATTCCTGACGAACGTGTAAACTACCCTCGTATTTTAACATTTAACACGACACATCTGGAATCAAGTCGCGACTCACTGTGTAAAATACTCGATTCTACTTATACTTACTACGATACTTTCTACGATTTCATAGAATTATGGAATTTAGATGGACAGAAAAATAGAAACCAAAAAGATATCGAACGAATTCTGGATATTCCTTTTTCGTAAATACGATGTGAATTTGATAGAATCCAACGATGTAAATTAATTAAAGGAAATTTCTGTTCTTAGTAACCTAAAATCGAATTTTTCAATGACCACGTACTTGCTTACTTAGTAACGTTCTATTAATCTAATTAAAATATAATAAATAAAATAACGTAGTGATTAAAAAACAAGGAAATACATTGGAATAGCGAATTATGTATTTGATTGGTATCGAAGGTATAAATTGTTAAACCTTCGTATTCCACTGACGCCGCTATGTCGTATGCGAATTCTCGTTTAATTTTATTTTCACCGATATGAAATGGAAGAAGCCAAGAAAGTTACCGTATAAATAAAAATTCATAGACATCTAGAATTTTTCTCTTTTCGAAATGTAACTTTTGAATTTCAAAAATCCCTGCTGTAAAAGAATGCTGGAATTTCTGGCTAATCGTACCTAGAACTTCCGAGAATGCATGAGATTAACCTCCTCGTTTCCACGATGATCGTATGGCTACATATTTGGAATTCTAAAGTAGAATGTTACTTTCGTCTTGGAAACTAATCATAGAATTGCGAATAAGTTTTCTTCCATTTGTAATCCGTTCTTAGACATTTCTAAATGTCGAAATATTTGTACGAATTACTCGTTTATCATGAAACAGATAAAAAAAATCCTAAATAAATGATGGAAGGGTGAACCAACCGTTTTGCTGATGACCTCTCCCGAGATTGGAAAATATATTAACATATATTTATACGCGTCTTCATATAAAATATGAGATGTATTTAATCAATGAATGAATAAAAGAATTGCACGCTACACTTCGTTATTAACGTACGATCCTCACATCTATTACATATATATACGTAATATAAAATTACACAGCAGTGTCTCCCATAGACAACGCTAGCATAATATACCTTGATTTCTAAAATAAAAAATGAACATAACTCACGGTGGTAACATATAGCCCCTATCAATTTACAACGTATAAATTATAGTAGCATTAAATTACAGCATCACTCCCTTAATCGACTAAAGAGTGTCCACTTGACGAGGAATAAATTTTTTAATTATCCAATAAATTGAATAATAAATCCTTCTATGTAGTACAATACGCTAATTTATACCGAATCATAAATATAATTATAATTCTGTAATAAACAAGAATTTTAATCTATACATACAGGCTATAAATATAAGCTAAGATCTTCTGCAGTAAATGCAATGCGATAAATATAAGCTAAAATCTTCTGCAGTAATGTCGATGCGCTGATAATTAGCCATTTCTCGAAGCTTACGTATACTTGACATAATTAGAAATAAAATGCTCCTTTATTCTCAGTTAACGATCGATCGTAAATCAAACACACGTGTACGCTTCATGGCGTACTACGAAGCACGCGATTAAAGTTTGTAAGACACACCGTACGTGATAATGTGACGAGAAAATTTCAGTAGCGAAACAACGAATCACGCAACTCGAGAATGTTAATTTCGTGTACCAATTTGGAACTCGTCTAACTACATCTATTAATCTTTAGCGATCTCATCTTAAAAAGTCGGATTCATCGCCTCAAGGGTTTATGACCAACAATTAATTCAATAATACCAAATGACAGACATTTCGCGTTAATAAACTTCAACTTCGTCGATAGTAACACAGTCCTGTAACACGTTCACGTTCATACGTCTTGAATCTGAGTCGGTGCTACAAATATGGTAAATTTAATAGGACTCCATATTGTAATTGAGCTAATTTTCTGTGATTTATAACGTTGGCACACAGAAGTATAAAAACGTAACTATTAATCGATTAAGCTTGTTTTCTTGATATATGTTTCCCATTTCCTGGCAATCTGATGCTGCTGCTATTGTTTTCTTTAGATATAAAAAGAAACAATAAAAACTTTTCACAAATCACCCTAGAATTACCGGAACTCTTTCAAATGTCCTACTTTTTGTTTTATAGATCTATTCAAATTTTTGAAACCCCCATTAAATGATTCTTTCACGAATAGAACCTTTCACAGAAACCAAAGCATTTCTCGGCATATTTTCACTGCACACACGTATCCTGATACAGTTTAAATTCACACAGAATAATTATCGTAAATTTCATTAAAGTCACCCATATCTTCCGCTCGCCTAAACCAACATTAAACAACTACAACGAACAGCCACGAAGATTTTAAAAGCAGGCACATAGTACAGAACGGAACATCGAAATAACACTGTTTTCTAAGTCATCTAAAATCTGGTAATCATCGATCAACTGTTCCCAACATCGGTTACATTTTCACGTGTTACAACCTAATAACACAGACATTAATGAAAACCAGATCGCCAATGAACGCGTTAACCTGCTGCTTAATGACTTCCTAGACCATCAACGTATCTTGCCAATTCATCATCTCGCTATAACCACAGTTCCATCCAGATACTTGCCATCACGATTCGGCGCAGAACCCCTGGTCGCGAGTTCCGCATTGGTTGCAGTCGGCTAAATTCTTAACTAAAATACGCGAGCCAGGATCACGAGACAGCGGTTAGCCGTTCGTTCTTCCGTAATCGAAAATTTTGCAAAGCTTATCGGCACGCCACAGTCGCCCGTACACGACTATATAGCTATCCTGGTTCTCTATAACCGTACCACACGATCGACCGACCAACGAATCCATATTCCGTGCCAGGATGCACCTGCCTCCCTGACAAATCGCCAAAGTTATTCCAACGGCAAAGCACGATTTACCCCTTCATTAGAGTCGAAGAATCTGTAACGAGAAGTAGGTGGTCGGAAGGAGAAGCGAACTCGGCTCATGTAACCGCAAGCACGCAGTTTTAAACGAGAGAAATTTCTCCGTTGCTCGAATTTCTGCTTGCATAATCAGTACCTACACGGAGAAAGTGAGGTTCTTTATCGGGAGGCTGGTGCCCGGAGAATGTCAGCGTTTTGTCATTCGTTGCCCTTATACGGCATTTTTCATATACAGATACGTCTATCACTGGCGAAGCGTGATAGCTTTGATACTTTGTTATTCGGGGTTATTTGACACTAAAACTGCGAGGATAACCGAAATGAATAACGCGTAATATTTTGTAGGAATTATTGTATATCATAATATTATGTTATTTTATATCAGAATGTTTGTAGATTTGCGGTGGAACTGTTTGAGGAGTTCGAATGATTTTTTTGCAAAATATACAATTTGTACAGAGTTCTCGACTTTCTTCGAGAGAGAAATATCATTTACCCGTTGTATAACCAGCTTTGCATAATACTTTGTACGATGGTATTATCAATAATCTTCTTAGCAACGATAACGCGAAAATTATAGATTTATGCGCGACTAGGAACTCTAGCATAGACCTAGTTTTAATGGTCGATTTAGCCTCACTACGTTATCTGTCTGATTACTTTATCTTCGCAAGTGTACGTTATAAAAGCAATTACACGTCATACGATTTCGACAGCTGTTCCTATTACATATTTGATTTTCTCCGATTTATTCAGCCTCACTTCCGATAAGCTTTGCTCTATTTGCGCACTCAAAGTGTTAACAAATTAAATCGTAAAATCCTAGATAACAGAAAATAAAGCAAAGCTGATATTCTTCGCTTATTTTTTTATTTTTCTTATTTTTTCCCTCATTCGTGCACATACAATGTTTCACGAAACACACAATACACGTTCGTCCCCGTGGTCAGAGACAAAGAACTCTATAAATAACAGATGAAATTAATATTTCAATGTGCATTACCCCACACGACTTTCTCAAATGAGGTGACCGATAGATACAAATGTACTTGGTGTACACAAGCGTACGAAACGAATGAGTCACGATCAGACGTAACCACGGCTCGGTCGAACGCAGCCTGTAATCAAATAGGATCTCCGTACGATCCAGTGAGCAAAACGCATACTCGTGAAAGTCTGGCACCTCGCGTTACTAGCAAAACTCGTTCAGTTACACTTCACTGTCTGAATATAATAAAACCAATGCGTTTCGATAGAAACTGAATTCGTCCATATTGTCGATCGGTTTGCGTGTTGCAAAATCGAAAACACGAGGAAACGAGTTCACGTGCATACATCGTGAATCATTCTCTCCGTTAATTGCTCCTTCGACCGGTGAGAAGAAAGAATTCGGCCCAATGATCTGTACGATTCGAATAAAAGATGCATTGTATGGAAACAGAAACGGGTATCGATTCGTATAATAACAACCGACAAAGTTCGTTATTAAATAGAGATTGTCATTAAGCACAGGAAAAGGTTTTGTATCTTTCATTTTATACTGTATTTCGTTACTTCAAGTGCATACACGTACGTGTGAAAATGCTCATGAAAGTATTTGAACACTTATCCGCGATATTTATTACTCGATACTTTGATAGTAATTTAATTTTAGTTTAATTTATTTAATTTTAAACTGCAAGGTAGACAAATATTTTAATATACTTTGATAGTGATTTAATTTTAGTTTATTTAACTTTAAATTGCAAGATAGACAAATGTTTTAATATACTTTGATAGTAATTTAATTTTAGCTTATTTAACTTTAAATTGCAAGATAGACAAATGTTTTAATATACTTTGATAGTAATTTAATTTTAGTTTATTTAACTTCAAATTGCAAGATAGACAAATGTTTTAATGTACTTTGATAGTAATTTAATTTTAGTTTAATTTATTTAACTTTAAATTGCAAGATAGACAAATATACATATATAACTGACGTGGTTGGTTGTAAAAAATATAAATCTCATACAGATGTTGCGATATAAGAAGCAGTGTTGCAGTAGAGAAATAGAAGAAATAAAACGTGATACGTAGTTGAGATTTTGTTGCAATGCAGAATAATAGCGAATGTATGAAACGAACGAAGCTCTATCCAGGATGTCAAGTTTCTAATGATCCTGTAACTCCTTCCTTATTGCATTCGGAAGCAGATTAATTGTAATTTCATATTTTCATTACGCGTTACACGGTTGATTCGATCAGTCAAATTGTAAATCAGGAAACCAAAGGAGAAATGGTACGCTACATGAAAATCGATTGGCTCGGCTCCATGCCGCGGCGTAACGATGGTAGAATAGATGCAATGTTTCCTTCGTGAAATCACCTCGACAAATCATTTCACTTCGTGCAAGGATCTTAGATTTCCTTTCCATTGCCTTTCATACGCCAGACATGCTTTTGACTTCTCCTACTTTTATTCTATCCTCAACTAGAAACGTCTGGACAATTTGTCCCTTATAGATTGTACAGATTGATCAAAATAACTAGAAATGTACAGTTTTAATTAAACGCGAAATGGACATGTAACATCTACAATTAGTACTTAACCGGTATTTATGATTAATACTTGATAGTATGCTAAATCTCTCGAGTAAACTGCTGATCCTCTAACACAGTTTTTTCTAGATATTATAATTGACAGTTTAATCTATGTATCTTTTCACTATATTCAAAATTAGAAATAACTTTTGCAAAAAGAATTAATTCTGTTTTCCCTTATTATCTTTTTCGTTTAAACCGATCCGATAGTGGCTCGGCTAGAGAAATACGTACAAATTATATTAGTCTTCGGTTATTGAAAAAATACATATTCTTACTGCAATACGCGCTGGAACTTGTGCAAAACGCTACACGTTTAACTGCTCTACTTTTAAATTATGTGAAGATTAGATAAGAAATATAGAGATCGAAAGCAGAGTAAATAGCATACGCATTGTAAACTGTTCCTTTCCCTCCCCCGCCCCTTTTTTTTAGAACGACAGATTTAAAAATTTAAGAGAATAGCAAGTGTGCCACCGTTAGAACGATCCGAGTGGTTCGCAGAATTTGATGACATTATGTTAATCGGACCTACGAAAGCATAACTGGAACTAACAATGAATTGCACCTCGAATAGGGTTAATCTGGTTTACGGAACCGTGCACTGTTACTTGAAAAAAATCGAGAAAATACCAGGAAATGTAGGATGATGGGTCCTTTTAAGAACGCAAAATATAAGCTTATTCTTTTGTTAATTCAATGTATATAGATATAAATTATTTCTAGCCTGAATTATTACTTAAAAGGAGGAGTGAATCACGTATATCAACGTCGTTAAAATACAATGAAGCAATAAAGATAAACGAGCAGAATCAAGCACAAAGTGGCAGTCTTTATTTATTACTGAAAATGCATATAGAAGTTTGTAGAATATTGTGTTCCTGTCGTGTGTTATATAAAACATCTTGACATTTCAGTAATGCTGTAACGAAAATATTGGCAACATTTGAAATCAATCGGAAATTGAATATAGAAATTACAGAATAGTTACTGTGAACATATGTTCGATTAAAAATTAGGACACAGCAAGAATAGATATCATAAGAATATATTAAATGTTAAAAATGCTTCTACTGAACATTACGGCTTATTAATACAATGATGTTTAAACAGCATTTTCTGTGATCTATACGATACTTGCTAAGATACTAAAGATACTTGAGATACTAAATATCTCGTAGTTTCTATGTACATTCTTAGATTTTTCTCCAACTGTACTAATACAATCATGATTATCGAGCCTCGTTACAGTGCTAATCGAATTTCAAAATGTTTCGTATAAAACATGTAATATATTCGCAAAAGCCTTCTATAGATGTTGGAATACTTTCGTGAGCCACTATAGGTACACGCTAGCGACTGGCTGTTCCAGCGTTCAAAAATCAGTGAAAAATTATGGGAAATAATTTTCACTACACATCAACTTTCATTTGCACAATTTCTTTCTACGAACTTTTATTTTCTAATCCCAAATACACCGCTAACCAATCTCGAACGAAAAAAATTCGCGTCACAGACCGACAATCGCCTCTTAAAGTTCACTCGTCTGTGTCGTCCGGCTCGGTTAATAAGAGTAAAGACGATCTACCGGTTGAAACCGTTTCCGACGATGCGGCGTTCTACCGAGAGTATCGGCAACGTTCAACGAATGCAAACCGACCACAATAACGATACCGTTACCAATTTTTTAGCGCGGTTAGCACGCGAATAGGTTTACCGAGGAGAGCCGCACGATGCGCCACAATCTTCCACTCGATAGTCACGCCACTCCGCGCAGTTATACACTCGATATCCTTGCGCTTCGGCGTGCCCTGCGGCTTGCGAGTGCGCTACGAAACATGCGCACGCGAAAACCAAAGCAAAACAAGAAAATACTGCGCGTGCAACGTGTTTCACCGCAAATATTAGATCGAGTAACGAGCTCGGATCAATTTTAAAGGGACGCGCGCGTTTCGCAGACCAGATGTGCTGTCCCATTGCACGGCTCAACTGATCAGCGATAATTAATAATAGTTGGACGAAGTGATTCGACGTTTGAAATGTTATTGTATGTTTATGTGAAATAAAATAAAAATAAATTTATATGAAAAATATTCGATTCGTGTTCACGTGTTGCACGTGTGCGCCACGATTTCGGGGTCACCCTATTCATCGCTTACTGCCTCCCTCAGTATCGAACCAGTCACTATACAGAACTCATGGTAGATTGAAAGTCATAATAGCGCAAGTGAAGAATTTGAGAAGCTGAATACAGTTGCGTATTTTAACTTCAAAATTTATCGTTGGTTTTATGATCAATTAAATTATTCTCTGCCACGATACATCTTTATGACTTGAGGGAATATAATCAACGTTTTGTGATAATAAACGCAGAACGCTATTTTATGGAAACTAGGCAGTAAACTGGCCTACACCATTATGCTTCTTAGCTATATATTATACAGCAGCATCCAAACACATGGAATTTGTTGCATCGACATATATATACCTATAGTCAATAAATAATGCTACACGCATATATACATATATATAGTGGATATAGCGAAGTTAATACCTAAATAATTCACTTAATTTTCAACATACCACGTTCGATTATAACGCGCTCTCACGCTATCAAGTAAGTAGTCTCGAGCGCATCGGAAATTCGTGAGGCCATTCGACGTTAAGCAACGCGACACGAGTCACCGAGTTACAACACAACCTCGAAACGGCACCCGCAACTAATTAATACGTTTCGCGTGCAGTTTCAGAGTATCGAGATGTTGGAACGTTAACTTGGACAAAATTTACCTGTAATTATATTTCAAAGGAAAATGAAATTTCTTAGAAGTTTTAGGAGAAAAGTAGATAAAAATAACAATTTCTAATCCTACTAATTGTCTTGAAAATAGCTTTGCAATTATTATCGTCTTAAACACATAATAACTTGTATACAATAAACCATTATTCAACAGTACAGATACAAACGCGAAATCTATAAAAGGACAAATCTAGCATTTTGCAAATTGCTTGCAACAGAGAGAAATGATAGTGTATAAATTAACATTCTGGATAAAAATGTTTGCAACCGTATAACTGTACGATTCTTATTACAATTTCTGGCTAAAGCAATTAAGACACTGATAAGATAACATGTTTCCGGCCAATTTAATTACACGAACTGTGTCTTTATTGTTTGTAGATTATAATATCTGTTTATAATGAAAAACGATTAAACGTTGGTATTATTTTGTGTCGAGGTCAGAAATGCTAATGGCATAGGTTCAAGAAACGAAGGAACCTCACGACGCGAATTAAATAATCGATCAAACTCGGACTATCATTTAAATCACACTGTAATTTTCGAGTTCACAAAACGCTTACCCGATCGTACTCGATCCACTAAATCCACTTTCACCGTTTACGGTGCTCTGCAGATAAAGCTCGTGATGATCTTCACTTTGAATATAGACCAACGGAACGCTTCGAGTCTCTTGGTCTCTAAGCCTTTCCACTTGCGATCTAAAGAATACAAATATTGTAGTGCTTCTGAATGCCATGTTTACACGGTTCAGTGGCACCTCAAACTTTATGGCAATTCGCAGAATATTCGAAAACGTGAACTACTTTTCTTTGAAATAAAAAACGGAACATAAATACACTGTTCAAAACCCCTTTTAGTCAAATTGGACTGTTCGAGAATTGAACATTTCAGGGCAGAATTTTTCTCAGTCTGCGAAAGGGAACATTTCTCTAATTAATTATTGTTAATAGAAACGCTATTCTTTTTCGGATAGTTTCGTGAAAAACATATAGGATATTAAAGTTTGGTCGCAGTTTTATCGTTGGTTAATGATTATCGAATTTACCCGATCTGCGAAGACAAGGCTTCCCTAAACTGCAAAATGTTCCTCGCCGCGGCAGCGTCGCGGTTCAGTACACTCACAAAAATTCCATTTGTAGTCATCGCTTCGGTGGTGGTCACAGAATTTGAAATCGTTTGAACAGGTTGAGTTTGTGCTACTGTAGCGATCGCCGGGTATTCGCCTGCAAGGAAGCCCGACTAAATTTCATGACGCACGAATCGATGAACTTCATATCGTATTCGATTTCCGAGTCGCATAAGCCGTGATGGAAAGAGAATGAGAACAGAAGAAAACATGGGAGAAACGTTCTTACCGGTAGAAATTCATTTAAGTGGAAATGATGGTCTCTAATCTCGTAACAAAACTATGAGACAAACGAATATTGAAAAAAGAAAACATATATGTATCGATTAATGGATTTATGTATGCCGTGTTAATTTTTGTTTTACTTAAAAAATGAAGAATGGTAACAATTTGTTGAATAAACGCGAAACGCAATTGAAATTGTATTTACGTGCAATGTATGTAAAAATGTGTATTATAATTTTATATATTTTGTATAGACGCATTTGTGCAACAGCCCATTCAATATATTTTGTAATCTTATGAATTCAACCAAAATTTATCCAATAAATTCTATAATATCTACGTTTTGCACGATATACAGAATAAATATCAAACGATGTAATTTAACGATGAATTCTTCCGAGAACGTTTCATTGAAAATAAATCAATACATCGACAATCTTTCGATAAATTCATTACTTTCTTCTCGAATATAGAAAATATCTACAATATATTTCCGTAGAAATCTAATAAAAGCGGAATAACAAAAGAATAAATAAAGGAATAAAAGGCATAAGGGAGCTAATGTATGAATCATTAAACACAAAAATCTCTATTGGAGAATCAATAAGCCCGCATGAGGGGGTCAACCCTACTCCACCATCGTAATCAACGATTGAAAATACTTGTATTGTCGTCCGTGTGCACGGTGGAAGTGGAAGGTCCTTCAGGATTCGAAGGGTCACTGGGAGTTCCGTACCACCTTGTTTCGACCACATGACTCTCCGGCCAGTCGACCGAATCCCTGTCTGCCGGTATATCCCGTTCATTGATCGACGCTAACAAATTGCAGCTCGTCAACAGTTTTATACAGACGGATATAAACACGACAACTATCAATATTTAATTTTATATCGATAGATTTTCAAATAAATGAACTGCCAGATAGAAATTTTCAATTTTGAAATGGCAGTGAGTAGCAAAGATCGTGAAAGTACACGCTTATATTTGGAACACGCAATTATCATTGATAAATTGAATGACTATGGGATGTGGAGAAAGAGAAATTGAATAATAGTCGTTGCTTTATTAACGCACACTATTTAGTGATTAATTACAATAGCATTAGTTTGTTACTATAGACATATTATTTTGATATTGTTAAATCGTGTTTATTAGAAATGTACGCTGGGTGTTCCCTATAAATTAACGCGAACTATTCCGAGTGAATTATTTTATGGTAAAAATTGTAAAAATTGTGACAGTATCGCCTTTAATGTATTTTTGATACTGTAATAGAGTACCTATTTATATGACGAATAAAATACTTCTTATTGGGAAAGTTCCCGACATATGTATAACGATAACAAGTAAGGCAACTCCTAATGATAATCCGAAAACGTTTCAATTTACCTGAAGATAAATACCAAAGATAAGATCCTATGCAATTTTAATATGGCGTTTAAATGATGTAAAAATAAAAATAAAGAAACTGGTTGAGGACATTTGCCACAAAATCTTCGTTGTCTTCGCACGCACAAGAAGAAACAGTTTAACTAAAACTTTCTAACCACTTATGTAAACATAGGTTCTATGCAAAGGATATTAGAGTCTAGGAAAGAAAATATAAGTTTTATATTTTAAGAAATATAGAAACAAGCCGCCTGCAAGAAGACAATATTTAACTTATCATAATTGAACGACAATGAAATTTTCTATCTGATTGTTAATTTAAGCTAAAGATTAAATGCTTTACGAAGAAGAGAAACGAAAGCTTTGTCGTCCATGGAAGATAAATTCTTTTATGGAATATGCTTAGGTTAACGACCAAATATAATAGTAATTTACCACTCGAGACTTCTAGCATCACGTGAGTTAACATACTTTCCGTGATTTCAGATACTTCAGAAGTGCCATCGATCATTTCCCTCTCGGATTCGAGTTTTCCTCCATTCTTCAATCTCATCAAACGTTTCAGGTAGGAAGCGGCATTCGGTAGCTTCAATCTGATCTGTTCGTTATGATCGCTAAACGAGGTTTCGTTGAAAAGCAAGACGGAATGTCGCGGCACGTGAGACATTCAAATTGTTAGATAAATACAAATGCTCAAAAACATGTTGTTTACCCGAAACTTATACAGGCCGGGACGAGAAATTAAATTAAACCAAATTAACAAGTGCATGCTACAGAACAGTTCGTTCGCAATTTTGTTTGTTATGCGAATGTTAGTGATTACTGATTTAACATTTGGATACTTTTACATTTTCTGCTTTGTATGTTAATATAACTTATATGGATATTTTTCTTTCTAATAGAATCTTGCATATTTCCTTTTTCGATTTTTAAATAATATGGTACTTTATGCATTTTTAGTTAAATATTAATAAATATACAAATCATTTTATAGAGATTTCATAAATCTAACCAAGTAATAACGTTAATATTGAAATAAAATTAGTAAACACATTTTTCTATGTGGAGTTAGATACTACTTGAATTATTTAATGATAAAAATAAATAAGACTAATAGCTTCAATACATAACACTTTCTTTGCTAGTTAATCTAAACGGCATTCGAATTTGTAGATAAATTATTACAGACCGATTACATTAAATTTCTTCTTAAAAACACTCACAACGCAGTATAACAAATATAAGGCAGAAAATTAAGAAAATCACATACACATATGTATAATTAATAAAATAATTTAAAAATATCGTACATCTCTAATAAGATAAAATAATACAAAAGTAAAACATATATAAACTGAGAATTTTCTTAAAGATAAATAATAGCACCGCTTTAAGTAATCGAACTACGAACGATATTATAATAAATTCATAAAAGATTACGACTAATGCAAACAAGACGAAATTACATTCGCAAAAAGGAGAATTATTCATTTATAAGAATATCAAATTTATGAAAAGTAAACATAAAATTTTCTGAGTGTCAAGCATCCAAGTTTAAGGTGTCACTCACCTTCTTGGTTATGTTACTCACGATAGACAGACTCATATCTTTAATACGTTTGTCAATGGAACCCTGCGAGTGTAATTCCCCCCCGTTGTTCGCCATGGAGGCGTTATTTTCCGCCACGTTTTCCGATGAAGGCCCATCACTCATAGTGAAAGTGAAAAAATCCACGAAGAAGTACACGGAAACTAGGCGTAGACCTTGTTACTTGTCAATTTTCACATCGTGCGATTTGACATTACCCGTCGGTTTTTATCGACCGTCACTTTTTCGTTGACATCACCTTCGTTGTTTTCCTTCGCTCTTATTACAACTTCAACATTTAAATAGCAATCGGTGAATTGCTACGTTACAAAACACTATTTGATGTATGTACTTTCAAACGAAGCTAACCAAAAAAAAAAAAGTCGTGGTACATCGAGTTACGTATATTATACACGAGTGATATCTTATTATGCACTGTTTCGTCTAAGTTTCACGTGATTATGACAGTTTGTATGAAACGAGCCTATACGACATTGCCAAGAAACAACTATCGCTATTATCTGTATCAGGAACAGAGTATAATTTCGGTCAAATTGTATCAAACGCATTCATTTCCAAAACATCTACGGTAGATAAATTTTTCAGTACAGAATATTATGTATGGAAAATGAAAAACAAATGCTTACAGGTTATCAAAAGAAATTAACAATTTGGAGTACATATATACTCGATTGGGTGGACATGGCGATGCAGGAAGCAGTGGTTACCGGACACATTGTGTCACCGTGCGATTACCACGAAAAATGACAAGCGATAATTCACTTACCTGATAAGTGTAAGGTGTACAAGGAACGTAAAATTCTCTGCTCATAATAATCGAAGCTCGGAACGGTTGTAAAATCCAGCTGACGAATCTTGTGCAAGTGTCAAAATGCCGGTGGCGCCATCTTGAACTCGTCTGGAGTCGAGGTCGTCAAGCTGTCACGAGGAAAAATTCACGATTTCTCTCAAGTATAAGTGCCATTTTTGTGTTACCCTGACGAAGATCTAATCACGTTAGCTTAATCGAGCCTGTACACTTCCATGCGAACTTCAAAACGTTACGAGGAACTCGAACACATGCGTTGTCAAATCACAGTACAAGTCACCAACACACAATACACATTTCACGCTGTTATTAGAATAAGCGGAGCTATCAAATTAATCACAATGCTCTCGACTGGACGGTATGGTTACAGATGCTTGAAAAGTCAAGTGGTAAATCCCTGTTCGCTGTTCAAAACTTCTCGCGGTACATTTATGCGATCAGAATTATGGCATTATACCACCTTACTACGCCATTTTCATGTGCAGCTGTCGACTTAGCTATAATACGAACAAACCACCGTTCGCGTCCACTGGCAAGTGCCGACTGCCGCCAATCACGAACATCAAGCAAATAATAATCATGGCTACCCAACGTTTCGTTACACTAGCGCCATCAGGCAATTTATGTATTTGAATCGCAACTTGACTTCCGTCGGTAATGTAAATGACGACAAATTTTTTTACCTTTGTTAACGGTCCTTATGTGTATGCTTTTTGTATTTATCAACATGTATAAACAAAACAAGAAAAAATGTACACATATCTGATACAAATATTATTTTTATTTTCCATCAATACATTATATGTATTTCCGTATCGTGATATAAACCACGTGTTAAGCGTCTTCGATCAGTTAAAAATAAACCTAATGAGAAAGATTCCGAACGACCTTGTAGTTATAAGGACTTGCGCAATCTGATATATACTTTTTATACGTATACGTATATTGTACGTATATAAATTTCTAAATATGGGATAATTCCTAGAAGTTAATCTCCGAGTTTTTGATTCATATATATGCATATTAATTTTTAGGATCCTATAAAACATATAGCGTAATTTATAATATGAAATAATTTCATTGTAGTTCTTGAAACTAGATAAATTTTTCATAATATAAAAATTTCTACCGAAATTCGACAAATTTTATGTATTTTTAAAGAAAATATGGAACATTAAAAGTAAATAAAACCAAAGTATTTAAAAAAATATAACCTAATAAAAGTTTATATTTCAGTCTTTTATCGGAAATTTATAAATTATTTACAACTCGTTGTAAAGTTCATTCTACAATTTGCATCCAACACTGACACAACAGCATTTAACACCTTTAGTTCCTACTAATGAACGAGGTGGATACTTCGAAGATGGATGTTTTTTCTTTTGTGATTCGATCACTATATTTCGCGGTATTAAAATGTCATTCCATGGAATCTCAACATCGTCAGTAACGCAAGCTTCTTCCTGCACCGGCTGTATATCCATTGGCTTCTCGAGTACAAGATCACTCCATGGAATTTCTAGTGTAGAATCACAGCTATCGGGACTGTATTGTTTTGATGGTAAGGTTTCCGTAATAATCAAATCTTTCCATGGTAAAAGCATAGTTCCCAGAGATTCTGTTTCCACTGGTTCTTTGTCAACATCTGTATCATCCGTTTGTCCATTACGATCGTTCAAAGGAGTTAACGAAACTTCTTGACGAATTTTCATGCCGGCTGCTGGTAACGCGATATCCTTCCATGGCAATTCGATTTTCGAATCACACAATATAGACACATCTGAAAATTCTTTGCGTAAGTCCCTTAAATACGGTTCATGCCACATTTCTTCCTCTGGATTATATACGAATGTTTGTCTCTTCCTTTTGCATTGATCTCTCCGTTGTTGTCTGTGCAACTTTTGTTGAACGCATGTACAGCCTGCTATTTTCCTTTTATTGTCAGTCATAATAATAGGATATTGTGAAATATACGTATTTCACATTCAATAATATTAAGATGTGTATTGATATTTCGATGTGACTTGTTAATTTATTTATCTTATCTAACCTAGTGTTATAATTGGGATCAACGTAGTTTGTTTTGTTTTGCCATATATATCATTATTAATTAGGTATATATATGTACGTAGTAAGAAAAATGTTTTCTTGGAACAGGTGATGTCATACTTAGATAAGCATACAAAGTGTATAATTTATATAGTAATAACAATTTTTCCCCCATTTACCTCCTTTGTATTTCGGTTTAATTGTTCCGAAATATAGATTTAATTATTTTAGGTTAGTTACTATACTTCCTTTAAAGAAAGGAAACGGCCTAATGTGATGAATAAGATGTATTTCAAATTTATATGATCATTGTTAAACTGATGTAAATACTTACAATTAGTATCAGAGTCAATGTATATATGCACATATATAGTACAATATGTACAATACATATATACTAAAAGCAGAATTCGTTTAATCACGCGGATTGGCCAATCATTTGTACCTCTCATCACGACATCTACCGAGAAATGATAGTATAATGTTAAAAATCCACTAGTTGCCGATAAAAGGAAATCCGTGAAGTCTCTGGCTTAATTTCACAATAAAAGGTGTAAAAGAAAACATAATAATATTATTTTATATTAAAATGTTTCCATTATAAAATTTATCTGTTAAAATAATCACAAGTACAATCACAAATACTTTGGTTAAATATGGAGGAGAAGGTGCAGAAATAGTTGACGGATACTGATTTGACCAACGCGGTAAGGCTACGTTTAGAAGGCAGCCATCTTGCAATCCCTAATCAAAGATCTTCGGCTAGCGGCTATCGCTGTCTGATTTTCAGCCGGTTAATATCAACACACAGTTCAACAAATGGCTTTAAAACGAATTAATAAGGTACGTGAATGATCAGAGGTGTTCGTATTGTACAAAGACAATCGGGTGTTGATGTGATGTGTGTCGAATGCGGTTGAACGCCCTTAACGATTTTGCAGTGAAGCAATGTGAGCCAGCATTGAAAATCATGTTGGCTTTTCCCCTTTTTTTGCATTCTTCGGTTGTGCTTTGATTTACTTGCATACCCGTTTATTTCGACATAGTGCATTACGCACGTTGCACAGTGCCACTTTGTGCCAGTGGACGTAGCTACGGTGACAGTGAAAATCTGAAAAAATTTTAAGTGGCTAGCCGATAAATTGCCGGAAGTAACGTAAAACCGTGCATTACATACATCTATGTATACATATATGTTTACTCATATATACATATATGCATGAAACTATAGATAACTTAGAAATTATGAAAATTTCATTAGAGCATTCATATTCCATTTGTGGATAGAAATAGCATTAGAAATTTTCTAAGTGATCCATCACTTATTTGTACCATAGCTCAATATAATTTTCACCATGTGACTGTAGCACACATTAGTTGGGTAAAGTAAATCATTTAGGGATTGATATACTTTTCATAATGCCTACCGACAACTTGACTTGTCAGTCATTATAATATTTTTTAACCGAACCATTATTCACAGTGGCAGGACAAAAAATAGAAAGTTCTGGATGCATTATTCTATGAGTAATCATATAATATACTATAATCATAATGAGTAATCGTACTAAGTACAAAGTGATATGTCATTTATCTTCTTAGCTTTGATTCTGTAACCATATGCTTATTACGAGTATTTGTGTAACAAGTACTTCAGGTATTTAAATCCATAGTTGTACTCTGTTTTATCACATCATTAAGTAGTATTCATTTGAATTAATCCTCCTAATTATTATAAGTTCACTATAACTTTCTGGCTATATTTTAATATCTGTATTGATACTTTACATTATTTTATCTTATATTATAATACTACTATTATAGTATCTTTGGATGATAATCTTGTGTATAAAGAAGTTGAAGTTTTTCAAAGTATGTGATATAAATAATTAAATTATACTGTATATTTATGGATTTGTATATTATATAAAATCTTCTAATTTATTTGATTCTTATAATATGTACAGGTATACAGGGTGTTTCATTTTTATCTAATCAAGTAATGTCACTATATTCTATGATTAAAAATAAGAAAAAGAATGTTATATAAACATAGAATTGTACATATTTTATTACAAAGTTATAATAAAGATGCCAAATTTATAAATGACTGAATTCTCTTTGTTGGTTAATCTGAATTCTTATGGTTGACCATGTTTATTAAAGTTCTTGTTCAAAGTTTTGTCTGTTCTTGTAAATATTAAATTGACCTATGAGGTTGTTCCATACAAAATCAAACGAGAAACCAGTTATTTATAATTTTGGTATCTTTGTTATAACATTATAATTGAGCATTTATAACTATGTTTATATAACATTTTTGTCTTATTTTTAATCATAGAACGTGCTGACACCATTTGGCAGCATAAAAATGAAACATCCTGTATACATGTATGTGAGAATGTTCTAGAATACTTTGTTTACACATGTTTCACATATAATCTATACATCTATAGATATATATATCGTAAAACTTAAAATTTCATCATGCACTGTATGAAGATTATGTTATTAGTAGAATGTATTATTTTCCAAAAAAATTAGTTTAAAAAATAACAAATTCTTCACCATGGAAACATAGAATAAGTAGAACAAGTTATATATTAGAAATATGAATTATTATATATAAAATACGAATTATTTGTAATTATAACTTCATTTATATTTTATGCACATATTCCTCAGAGAAACTCTTTATTTATGTTACTAAAATTTGTTGGTATATTTAGGAACTTCAGGACCTTGGTAGAGATCCACCTGCGCAATGCTCCGCTGGCCCTGTGGGAGACGATTGTAAGTTCTTTGAAAGTATTTGTTTCTGCATGTGATTCAACTAGAAATTGGCAAATCATAATTTGCCTGCATCACTAGTATAAATGGTATCATACATTATGTGAAAACACATTATTGCATTTGTTTTTATAAAAAATATATATTAATTATTATCAAAGGTAACTGAAATTATTTTTTCATTACTTTTGCTCATTTTTACAAACTATATAATTTTTTGATGTTGCTATAATTATATATTAATTGTTCTTTAATTTTTATGATGATCAATTATGATTTGTAGTTGTATGAACTGTAATTTCTATATCTAATCGTGTAATTGCTTTCAGTATTCCATTGGCAAGCAACTATTATGGGACCAGTAAGTATATAATGATCTTAATATTATTTCTGAATTAATTAGATTAATATTTATTAACTTAAAAATACATACTCTCTTAGAATTATTAATGAACATATAAATATAATTTGTGAGTATTATTTTCAAGTATCTTCGCTTTCACTCTGATAGTTAAAGGTAACTTATAAAATAATGAAACTCATATTATGCTACTTATGACTAATAATTCTACTTAAAAAATAAAACCTAATGCATGTTATCTTTACTATGATGTTTCAACAAGATTTTATGAATCACTTCTAATTCTGTTAAGTCATATAATCCTATTATGATATGATAGTTGTATAATATACTTATTATTTGGTTTTTGCATTTAGAATGATTATGTTTACTACTTTTTATTAATATTAATATTGCAAAATAATTCATAATTTAACTTTATTAAAAATAATTTCAATAAAATCTTTTATTATGAATATAAATAAAAGCTACACTATATATGTTCAAAATATTTACAATTAAATATTATCACATAATTAGGAGTAAATATTATTTTCAGCCTGACAGTCCATACCAAGGAGGAGTGTTTTTCCTTACAATTCATTTTCCCACAGATTATCCATTCAAACCACCTAAGGTATGTTAATTACTTTTTCAATAACTCCTTCCATAACAATATACAAGAGGCATATTAATTCCTTATGTATATATGCAGGTTGCTTTTACAACCAGAATTTATCATCCAAATATCAACAGTAATGGAAGTATTTGTTTGGATATTTTAAGATCGCAATGGTCTCCAGCACTTACCATATCAAAGGGTGTGTACAAACTTTTGAACGCAATGTGAACATAAAGCTAATGAAATAAAATTTTTATGAAACCTACAGTTTTAAGATAGTCTTTGAAAGAAAAAATTCTCTGTTGCTTTTTTAGTCTTACTATCAATATGCTCCTTGCTCTGCGATCCAAATCCAGATGACCCGCTGGTACCAGAGATAGCAAGGTTATATAAAACTGACAGGGAGAAGTACAATGAATTGGCACGTGAATGGACGCGCAAGTATGCCATGTGATGCGCCAATCTCCGTTGACTCCAACATCCAAAAGCCACCAACAAGCAGCCCCAGCCTATTGCCACTTATGCATCAGCACCGATTGAAATTAGCTATGGCTCGTCTACCTTAAAACTTAAGCCAATACTCGGGCTCGAAGAATGCTCAGACAAATGTGATCAAACTGAAGTTCCCTTCGTCCCGAGAGGCCTGCGAATATTGAGACGTTGCCACAATGGCAATTGAGGCAATTTAAAAGGTGGTCACATAACATTATATATATATATATATAAATCAGGAAAAAAAGAAACATGTCCGCTTTGATTTTCATAAATAAAAATGGAAGTAAAATATAGGAGAGTGAAAGTAGGATTTGTATTTGAATTTAATAGTTTAATTTTTAATTATTGTGCTTATAATATCGTAACATTATATACCTACTTTCTCAGTGAAATGAAAACCTTGAACTGACAGTACACCGATTGTTAGTTTTAACGCAGGTGAGCAATGTTTGCCCGTCCCTTGGAACGATACGGTCACTTTTTTGTAAGACTGGGCTATATATAAATACTACTGAAACTATACCTGTATGTTTTGTTCAATTATTAAAATTCCTTACCTATCTAACAAATTCTACGAGTAACTCGAAATTTATGGTTTGGTTCCTGTGTGTGTGTAGCAATTTAATTATGCATATCGTTAATCGATAAATTGGACTATACATTTTGAAATAATTCAACATATGCAAAATAAAAAAGTTTTGGTGACTTAACTGACCGCGACATAAGTACCTGCCGTTCATGGGCCCGTGCGATATTAATATCAATCAAAGGCATTCACGATTTCTTATGACGTGAAATTGACGTCGTTTGGCTTTATTTAGGAATAAAAAATGTAGTTATCGATGTCACTATTTATCGATAAATGATGAAAGCGAAATACGTTTTATTTGAATTCTTACCTAAAATATATTACGAAATAATTAAGAAATGTTTTAATGAGCCCTAGAGCTTAACAATGGATTTGTAAAATCCTATGAATTCATTTCATAATAGTGCGTTATTATAATTATCAGTAAAGTCATGCGTCGTACCTTGCGAATTAAAAATTCGCCCGTCGCTATGTTTTACTCTCGAATCAATGCGTTTATTATTGTTTTGCGTGTAAATTTTTCTTTAAGCGATAATTTTTTATTATTATTTAGTATTTGTCTTAAGCTTCCTTTTCATCCACAATATAAGTATACGTACCTTCTCTCTCACACTTTCTCTTTCTCTCTTTCTTCTCTCTCTCACGTCCTATTATTATATTACAAACTCTTATACCGTACGAGAAAAATAACCGTTAAATAGATCTTAATTCCCTCAAGTACTCACGATATGTTTTCGATAGTTACATATTTTCCTATATATTGTGGCTGCAAAGGATTCCAATAAGATATCAAATTGTTTCTAAAATCCATTTAACGCAATTTTTACAAGAAGAAAAGGACGTGTTGTCATTCAACATGTTTATTGTTAGTTTGTTCAAATTAATCTAGGAACAATGCACCTTTCGTTGGTGCTACCAGTGTTTCGGCTTTTAATCATAGAAAACGAATACAATCCGAAATATCGTAAAGATGGTCACTTAACTAGAAAGTAAGTAAACGATTTTGTCTTGCGAACAGTGTAAAGTGCGTTAACGAGCAAGTCTTGAATGTAATCGGTGCTTAAAATATGGCAAGCTCGCGGAGCAAGTACGAAGCCTAGAAAAGACAAATCGATTAGTATGTAATATGGTATATCACTTGTTAATGTCGATTTTGTCTCATACGAACGTCTACTACTGTAATTTAATTACAAAAATGCGCGGCAAATCAGGTATTTAAATATTTGCCTCGGAAAGTGGATCATCGTTCATCTCTATTAGAAGGAAAACTACTCATGTGTAATTAATTATTATTATCACATCTCATGTGTAATTATTATTATACATATTATAATTAATTATTATTATTTTAGCATTAGCCCTTTATATAATAAATTTCACATGATGATAAGGTATAATCATTCTAATCACTTATAACCATAATTATCGGCTATAAAAAAAATTGTTTTGTTATTTTCGTTCTGTTCCAAATTCTATATAAACCTACATTCTACATATTACTGATATTGTTTTTTCTTTGCATATTTAAAATCTGTAATATACTCCATGATCTAATTTAGATTTCGCAAAATCGACAATTTAATGCTTCTCAAATAAGAGTTCCTTATTAATTTTAAATAAAATCCGTTACGCATTTAAAAAGAAAAGAAGGTATATTGTAAATATTTGGGAATTATTTTTCTTAGTTTTCGAACTCCCAGGATAAAAAGAATTTTCAGAAATAGAACTGGTGTAGCTGATTGATCCAAAGTTTCGCCACCGTATAGGACACAGAATCAATGTGTGACAAAATTGGAACAAATAAAGGACCTTTGTATAATCAGACTTGGAGGTAGCAGATGTCTTTGTCAGACTTTCACAATGAACGGGCTCCGTTCGTATACGTTGTAGGATCTTTAGATATGCTGAAAAAACTACGAAACGGTGAAAGTGGCAATGCTTTCCCCCTTTTGCCCTGGCTGTTCTTGACCGTAGTGTTAGCAGAAACCTGCTAAAGCAATGTAGTTAATGATAGAGATAAGAATATCTTTGCCCGATCAACAAGATTCTTTGAAAAAAAAACTCGATAGAAACACGAATTCAGCTAAAATTCACCAATTGCAAATCATGTTTAATCACTTTTTTCGAGTTAGTAGTCTAGTTGATGTTACAGTACGAATGTTTTGGAGAATTTTGAAATTAATTCAGCTACAATGCCAGTTACAATGATTAAAAATCAAATTAGTGATGATGTAGATAATAGAATTAATAATATCGAACGATAATATCAGTTCATTAATAAACGAAATAAGTCGAATGCGAATTCACTTCTTTTACTTATTGAAAATTAATTCCATCGAAAGTTATTCCTGTGATGATTTTTGAAAATATAGAATGCAATAGAAATTGAAAGTTTGAAAGAAACGGAAGAAATTTAGTTTTTATCGCGAAAGTTAAATAATATACATAGGAATATTTATAGAAAATATTTAAAGAAGCTTCGAAAAACATTTTACAGATATATGATCATTGCAAAAATAATATTTATTGTGCAGTATATGTATTGCCAAAATATATACATCGCAGTTAAAATTTGAGAATGAAAATTTAAGCGATTTATAAATCTGTTATCAAACATCATCCTATAATTTCAATGTGTACTATACATATTTTTTCTTCAGTCACGTAGAATGTGGATTTATGAATTAGTAATAAGTAATTTCAGCAAATAAAAAATCGATTGATAATCAAAATTTCCGTATTAATATTTGTATATTCGTTACTGACGCATAATACTTTTTATTTATTATAATTATAATTATATTTTTAGCATCATTATAATATATAAAGAATTTATGGAACGCGTCTTCTATACAATTAATTCTCTCGTTTGCACGAAATAAAATATTCTGTACATATGTATGTAGGTCATCAATAGCAGTGTAACCTACTTACATTATTTAGTCACCGAAACACAGTCATCTTTATGATTTTTCCAAAGTCTTACATTTTATCAATAAATGTCAATAAATCTCTGAATTTTAATATTTACATTATAATAACGATATAATAGGTATCTTCTTGATGCATGGAGAATGTACTCTTTATCTTAGATCATACATTAAGAAGAATAGAAAGTTTGAGAAAACGAACTTATACCTGATCCAATAATATTCATATCTAAGTGTTCTGTTAAGATATGTATGTTAATAGATTTACACTTGTTGCTAATCAGTTTCTATTCTTTCAAAATGTTTTTCTCACGCACATGACCTTTAAAAATATTCATGACACGGCAATGTTCAATAACACATATCTCTCAACTAGTAATTTTAATTTAATAATTTTATGTAAAAAATGTAAAAAGACAAATGTTTAAATAAAATTCGCAAAAATTTTGAAATATATACAAGCGATAAAACAATAGCAATTGGAAGGCAGAAACATTTTGAGAAAGTTGAAATAATTTAATAATATATATTTGAATTAAGAATGTTGGTTTTATAATTTAACACTTCGTTTTTAGTCGTCAAGTGACACAACAGCCAGAAAATCAAAATATGGACCAGTTATATTTTAAAATATTCTTCTATGTCGTCTGTAACTTTGCTACGATCTTCGAATTTTTATATTTCAATTTTGCCCTCATATTAGTCAAAAAAAGAATTTGTAATGTTTCAAGAAGACGTTTAACATACCGTTGAAACGAGGAAGTACACATGAGACATTTTTCATAGTTTGGCCAGACTGTAAAGATATCCTTTTTCATAAGAAAAATATAATCGAGACGAAAATGACGAAAAGAACGTAGCAGAGTCAGGTACATATATATACTAATATGTATATTATCAAGAATACCAACGATAATATAATTGAGCATAAAATGACTCTTATCAATATTTAGGCATCTGGGGTTCATATATTTGTTTATAACAGCATTGCTAAATTCTAAAAAATTTCTTTTTGATATATCAAAACATTTATTCCAACTAATAAAAACACACATTTTATCTGTTGCGCACAGTTTTTTGCATCACAAGCGATAAACCAAGTAACGTCGAAATTTAACATGAAATATATGAAACACTTCGCGTTAATCAATATAATCTGATTTTACATTAAATCAAGTAATAAGCAAGTTACATTAATTCTACATAAAACATATGTGTACGCTATACATTTTACATATTTAGAATATGTATAATTAATATGTATATATTTAAATTCTGACGTTCTTTATTTTACTGCTTAATATGCAAAAAGCTGCGTTAAATAAATAAAATTTACGTTTCTACTAATTACAATAAGTCTTTTAATATACTAAAAAACAATTAATTGAATAATGTTGCTGTAAACAAATATATATATATATAGGACAATAATCTTGCGAATACCGTGGTATTCGAATGTTCATGCGTGTTACTGTATGCGTAAGCAGAAAAGTAAGATTGGCACGAAGAGACGAAGTGAAAATAAAAACTCGAGTCCATCGCTAGTCTGTAGTACGAGAACGTGTTTCGATCTATCGAGCGGCGCTTTGGACCGTCTGGTTACGGTGCGGTTTGTTCAGTGTCAGTGGTGTTCTCGGCACGCTCGGCGATCGAGGTTGAGAATAAGGTGACTTCGCTGCTGGTGGATACACGACCGTGAGAAGAATGTGCCGATAGATCGACAATCGGCCGACTTCCTGCACCCGCCGCGACCTTTTCAAAACGTTGATTGCGATCGCTCAATAAACGCGTATCGCGAGGGCTTCACAATCAGACGACAAGCCGCAGCCAAGTGGTACGTAGCATTAAAAGTAACGATAGTCAGACACGTTGTTCGCGATCATTGCCAGAGCTTAACAAAGAGAGGACGTTTTAAATCATTTCAAAGTGGTATATATCACGCTGGTATTGCAATTAGCGTACATATTCGAGCTGCGGTGTCGCGTTCACTCGTCGAGAACACGCTTTATGTTTACGAACAAACGCGTGCATTCATCCAACGACTGATTCTTCACTGAGAGTTTTCACTAACAAATTACATTGTGTTACATGACCGGGCGTAATGTGACAACGTAAACGAGCCATATTTTCTACGTCGTCGTGGTATTCGTTGCCAGCTTTGCAAAGAGCATTATACTTTCGAGTTAACAAGAGATGAATACCGAAACGAATATTTGAAATATTGGTAAAAATCATAAATATCGTCACGTGTATTTTTTCCTTTTTATAAAATATTTCGTTCTCTTCGTAAGCAATTATTTGACAAACTCTGCATTAATTGAATATAGATATATTCTTTTTAACGTTTTTATATGTTGTTCATTATAAAATAACGATAAATAAATATTTTAGTTTCGGTTAGAATATATACACGTAGCGGTTGGTTGATTGTTATCAATGTAGATGAACGAAATTAAGATTACTATGTAAGAATCTTAATTTCTTGGGCGTATATTAATTTTAATTATGAATTGTGCGGATTAAAAATTGAATTAAGCGGAAAACTACTCGACCTTTTGCACCTTATACATTCTGGTTTTTATTTAAGTATGAAGATAATGTTTGAGGATATTGAGGCGTGTATCTAACATGAAATTAAATATGCATGATGATTACTTTTGTTTAAGTGGTTTAAGTGTTGAATGAGAAACTATGATTTAACATATCCGTTCGTTTAAATTTGACTTTTAAATACCAGAACTTTTAGATATATATTTTGTACTTTTAAATCTAACTTTATTCGTGTGGCATACTAAATCTACTTATTAACATAAATTTACTTATTAACATATCATATGGCAATACGATATAAAGTTCATAAAGAGAAAGTGTATTAGGAAGAACAAGCTATTTGAAAGATTGAGAATCTAAAGACAGAGAATCTAAAAGTTTACCTAAATCGAATAAAATAAAAAGTACTATTGCGTATAATATTAAATTCATAAATTTATCGTTAAACTTTATTTTACTAATTTCCACGCACTCTAATGTATTTCAAACGGATATTATAACACGGACGAAAGAAGATTGACATTTTTTCATTGTCACTTACGCATATATTCCACGATAAATAAAGAAAATTAATAAAAAAACAAAGAAAATAAATAAAATAACGAGTATGATATATAATAAAATCTATAGAAGAAAATATCTTAATACAGAATTACCAACTATAGCACTCATCTGAAAACGGAAGCGCAGAATAGACATTATTAACAGGTTCCACAGGGCGCATTCAACTTTCTCATAGATTAAACACGAAAGATTGCTCGGTACGCAAGAGAGAGTGAACAGATGTCTTGTAAATACACAAAATAACCAGACTATTGTAAACCATAGCTTCCCGGATATTCTTTACTAAACATGTTTCGAAAGTTTACGATTTAAGAGAATCGGCATTTATGTTGGAGGAAAAAAATTCGGTCGAATCGCGGTCACTTTCATGCATAATATACGTGTTCATTGAGAACGATTCGGCAAAAAATGAGACATTAAAAATGCAGCTCGTTTACCGTGGTTTGTAATTTTCTTGTTACATTGTTTCCATCTGGCGTTTGACAGCTTCCTTCTCGATGGCACAAATTTCTAGCTATATCCGTAGTGGCGGCAGATACAGAATAATTAAAAACTTAAAAACTTTGGACTTTTACGACATCTTTTTTCCTGACATCTCGTGTCGGTTTTGTAGAATCTTATTTTTTGCAAGGAATTCGCGTGTAAAAGGATAATCGCGTGCACGAGATTTTGTTCGATGAAGATTTCAAAACCGCCTCGAGACCAGTTGGAAACCTTCCTTCTGTGTCGTATGGTTGATATTAAAGCTACACGGATCGTCGTGACTGATAAAGAAGCATTGAAAATCACGAATGAATGCAATGAAACACGAATACATTAACGAGCATAATGAAATAAACGTTATATTTTGATGGCACTTCTATTCGGCTTAAAAAGTACCTCGAATGACTCTTTAACGAGAATTTAACACTGCACCATCCAATTGGATTTTTTATCCATACGTTGCAATTGTATATTCGTATTGAGAAAGCCGGTTGAGTATACTATAATTTTGTATTCAGTGTTTTATGATGATATTCACATTAAACTAAATTCAACATATTTGCATTGCACGTGTATATGCATGTAATTCATCCCATCAGCACGTGAAACATCATGTACATATTTGAAACTTAATTGACGTAAATAACGTTCTTGAGTGTCTAACGTGTCAGAGTGATAATTTTCTAACTAATTTAGAAATCTTCACAGCAGCTAAAAAATGTTTCAAACGTATAATAAACCTTCGGAATAAATTTAAAAAATAAACCAGTGCTATGAAAGTAGTCAATTCTCGTTTTAAGATAAACGAAGTAGATTAGGCTATATCATTTGCGTTTTAACAATTATGCCATTAACAACGAAGAAAAGATTAACTTATTGAAATTTGCTAATAATCTAACTTATTAACCCAAGTCAAGGCTAACGCGAACAAATCTATATCATCACGGCCATACACGTTTTAATTTGTAATGTGATTGTATTCACGAACATGCCTTATAAAATGAAGCTTATGTATCTTACGGTATCAATGCATCATGTTTGGTTAAAATTGTCGCTTAATCTTCTTTTCTATTTACAGACTAGAAGATAGCCGAATTTGTTCAATGATGAAATTATTAGCAGGCGTGGAAGAGGTGAGCGACCAAAGCGAGAAGCAGTCGAACAATGAGGAACTGCACAATAACAACCATGAAAAGCAACAAAAAACAGATGTCACGCAAGAAACGATGAAGCTGATTAACGGCGAGGTAAGCGCACGTTATTATAATTATTACTACTTGTATTTATTTATCGTTTATATTTATTCGTGGCAAATATATGTTTCGTTTTTCGAGATAAGATAATAGATTCCGACAATGAGTTATTTAAAACAATAAAAAATCGAGAGACCGAGGGACGATATCTTTTCTTTCTTGGCAAAATCTTCTGCAACTAAGTAGGTAATCAGTCGAAAGGATGCAATCGCATGTTTTGAGTTTTATTATTATATGTTTTAGGTTTAAGCTCGAAACAGAACGTTGTTTAACGTGAGATGAAGATAAAAATTTTGTATAATGTCAGTTATTTTCATCGGAAATAGAATAGAATAGTCATCGAAACGAAAATGGCCGAGATTTTTTGCGAAAAAACATCGCTCGTATTCCAGCCACAACTTTCACTTTGACTGGTCCGTAATTACTGTTAGATCACACAGTAGCGTATTCTACAATTGTGTTGTGCCTGGTATGCTCTATTTCTACTTGACGTACAAAACCTTCAGCTTTGCAAAACGTCGATATGCATTTCCGAGCATATAGGTTGTTCACCGACGTGTATGATTTTCCTTTAACGTGATTCCACACCTATCAAGGTTAACGATGAACTTTTAATACAAACAACGAATCACCGGGCAGTATCGACACTTTTTCTCTGCATGATTTTCGTTAAAATTGTTATCAAAAAATAAAAATTCTGGGTTTGGGAATAAAACGGACGATTGAAATTTTGTCGCCAAAGAAATCTTGCAACAAAATTAGTATCTACGAATATTTTGGCATTGGTCATTAGAACAAGGATCCTAGAAAAAGGTGATGAAATATTAGTCTATGGATGCATTCATGAAAAATTTAAAAGTGCAAACGTGTACAGAATACGCGTTATACGAAGAAATATGTAATATGTAAAATAATTGTTTATTAGGTAATATTTAATAAGTTAAACGTATCTTTATTTAGGTTTAATTCTTCCGTCTATGTTTATAAAAATATGAAATTGCATGAATATCCACAGTCTAGCGATTGTTTCATATCGCAGAAACGAAAAGATCAGTAATAACAGTAGAAAGTGAGACGTTATACCTGTATAATAATATTTCTTCAGATATTTATGGATTTTATATCTCTTTTGCTGTGAAATCATGTTCTGGTAATACGAGTTCGAGCAATGAAAAATCTACTGTAATTAATTTGACTGAAAGTGTTTGTTTTCACGGAAAGAGCTTTCGCTTCAATTGCAATTAGAAGATCAGTAATACCATGAAAAAATGAAAGAAACATCGATTTTTAAATATCTTAATTACGAAATGATCACAGGATATTGGCGATTTGAACTGTGTTTTTTTTTTTTGCATTTATTAATATGTTTATTATAGTGAAGGCTTAAGATTGTTTGAAAGTTCCGCGACACGTTGCAATCATCATGGTAAACAGATATAATACATACATAACTATACTAGTAGTGGATGAAGAAAATAGCAAGGCTGGTACCAAGTAGTACTAGAGCTACTATGCCGAAGTGAAAAATCGATTTCGCTAGTGAAAGATACAGGAAAGATAGAGAAGAAAGCCCGTAGTATAAACTTGACACACTGAGATGAAAGGCAAGTCCCGTTGTGGCCTACTTTACAGCTTTCGTATCTCAAGATAGCGACCAAATTTTGCTCTTATATCCTCAGATTGCCTATGATCCATTGTATGTGATATACTTAATTGCAATGAAAACTATCCATAGATATAGGTAGAAGGTCTAGAAATAGGTTGTTTACAAAGAAGATTCACAGAGAAACTCATCTGATTAAATTTTTAAGTTGTAAAAGAAATTCTGACATTGAATTGTCTTTTCATTCTGTTTAAATTAGCTATTGATGTTGTATAAGCTACCTGATTGAATTAACTGTTAATGATGCGCACATGCAGATATTATAAATGAATTATTAGAAGTATCTATATTATAGAGGAAATTCTGTCATTCGTCTGCATGTTTATGTTGGTTAAATCGGATATTTATAAATCACCAAACGATCTGGTTAAATCAGCTACTGATGATATACAAAGACAAAGATTTATCAATGAATTATTTCGTGCTTCGTCGCGAATATGATGTAAACGTTTGATATTTTGCTTAGATATAATGTAAATATTTTATGTAATATGGCTCTTTTTAACTAGTTTTTAGTTCACTAAGTTATATAATAAAAATGACTCAGATTAAAGGGTATTTAATAACGAAATAACAGATACTGTATTGCATAATATATATGTTAGTGCTATTCCAGCTCGGTACGAATTTCAGAGGCATAAAAGTATCTTCTTTTTATTCATAATGTGTTCATAACGTAGTATTTGTTTATAAATGTAGATATTTGTAGATTCTTATAGAACATGTTTTCATTATTATATGATCATACAAAAAGCTTCATCGTAAATTGCAGCTATAGGACATAAACCAATATAACGTAGAATTTTTTACTACTCTGATGTAACTTGGAAATAATAATAAATCTAAGCATTACACACATTTTATCTACAAAATTATGTAAAGTATTACCTAAGTGCAGTGATAAACTTTCACTCTAATTTGGTCCTAGCAACGTTGGGATTACTACAAATCGTATATATATATTTTCATATACATATAAATATTTACATCCATATTGACGCCACGTATATATTTATATTTACGTCAAAGTACGTTCCTTTTTATTAGTTTACATAGATGCATCTATTGTAAAAAAACCGCATCTACGGTACCGACGTTACATAATATTCTGTTGATATAGAAAAAAAGATATAAATAATGAATTTATTATCGTTACAAACTAGTGAAGTGTTAAGTTGACAGGAATAACTCACTTTTAATTAAAATGTTATAATCTTATTACTATTATTAATTACCATTGCATAAAGTATAAAATATACAAGTATAATACATGATATAACATTTTAAGATTGAAAAATGTTGGGTACATTTTGCTCTGAATTCTCTTTAGAATTTTTCGCCATTTCACCGAATTAATTATTCAATTAAAAAGCTACAACGCTACTTTCATCGTCCACATTTTAGTTAGCCTAACTTAATATTTAAAAATAAGAGTATCTAAAAGAACAAGATCTTTCAACATTACTAATAAAAAAAAACCTTGTTTTGTCAAGTTCTTGTGAAAAGATATTCCAACATAAATACAATTGTTAATAGAAGTACTTAGATGTAGTTGTAATTCCTTTCAGGTATACCGTAGGCTTTCCAGAAAGCTGGACGAGTCACCTGTAAAAGATAAAAAGATTACGCTTGACGATGAAGAGAAAATGAGACGTCTTCTTAATTATGAAGAAGCTCCTGAATATCTTCAACATAATCCTTATATTCTTCACGGATATCGAGGATATCTTACAACAAAATTATGTATCGAGAGGTTCGTACTTAACATTACTCGATATCAATATAATTTCTCGATACATATCAAACGTCAGAAATACTTCCGATAATGCAAGAGAACAATACATATTTTCGACAAAATCTCACGTTCAGTCGTACTTACATTTTTTAAATGATATGTAACTATTATTTGTAGGTATATATGTAATACGGAAGGTTAAAAACTCGAATTATACATTGTATAAGAATACATAATAAATAATTTGAAAGGATTTCTGAATCTTTTTCAATAATAAAAGTCTTTTTCTAAGGGTTGCTTATAATATTCGTCTGATAATTTTAATCTACAGTTAATCCGCGCTGTAAATAGAAAATAGATCATTACTTATGTCTTGAACGCATAAAAGCAATTTCGAAAAGGGGAATATTTATTTCAGTATATTCTGGTGGACAAATGAAACAGTAAACATATGGAGTCACATATTCGGATGGATGTTATTTTTCGGTCTGACTTTGTACGATCTTTGTCTACTAAATATTCACGCACCCTTTGGTGACAAAGTGATAGTAGCACTTCTACTGATCTGTTTCCAGGTAATATTCAGAAAATGTCTTTTTCAATTGTAACAATTCGAGTATTCACTATCACAAATTTACAAAAATAAATCGTTTAACATATGACAAATTAAGAAAGAGAACAAAATAAATTGTTTCAGGCGTGTATGATATTATCTTCGGTGTATCACACGTTTTCCTGCCGAAGTGAAAAAGATTATTGGTGTTTTCTATCATTTGACCTATTTGGCATTGCTTTGAGCCTTTTATCCATATACATGTCTGGAGTTTACTACGCTTTTTGGTGTCACAAGGTAAATAAATTACGCAATTATCATACAACTTCTAAATTATGTATCGTCAAAGGTAGTATTTAAAAGTTTAAATTGAAATCTAGATTTTAATCAAACATTGCGCACGTTAACTTCTTCTCTACTTAAACGATCGATAAGGTAATCGATATGACTGACTTGTGTTTAAGAAGTTTCGTGCTACGTGTATTATCGATTATTTATAACAACCGGTGAAAGTAAAATCTTTTTTAAACGAAAAAAGATATTATTCGATATAATATCAAAACAAAGCAAACATGTATAAAGTAAAAATAATAATGAAAGTACTAAGAATGTCATTAAATGAACATAATGGTTATTTTTATTTAATTAAATATTCTCGTATAACATTTATACTAGAATTTGTTAATATTAAAATGCAAATTAAATTAAAAAATAAAGGTTTCTTTCATGTAGAAGAAATTATTTATAATTGGCAAACAACCGTAAATATTTATTATTTCATGCAGGAGTTGCAGAGATTTTATTTGATAACGGTGTTGGCAATTTTTATATTTGCAATGATTCTGCAAATACCAAAATTGAATGTCAATGGAAATGTCAAGCTAGTCGTTTTTGTCGCTTGGGCAGCTTATGGAGTGCTGCCAACGCTGCATTGGAGTATTGCTATGGGTGGCATGGACAACCCGATCGTTAGAATGTTGCTTCCAAGGGTGCTAGGAATGTATGTTATTAGCGGTGTAGCGTTCGTTATTTATTTAAGCAAAATCCCGGAACGATTTTGTCCAGGTAATCAGTCATTTTTCATTTTCTAATCAAAATACTGAAATCAAATTAGATGCCTAATTTTTTGTTATAAAAGAACTTCTCTTGAAAATAATGAAATACTTATAATAAAAGACCCGCCTTATGTTATGTAACATTATAACTTTATTTTTAATAATATAGATTATTTCACTAACTTTAATTAACCATTGTTTTATTAGGTATTCAATCAATAAAATATAACACAATTAACAAAAATCCGAAATTCAGGTAGTAACGTTAGTTTGATCGTATGAATATTTAATACAATTTATCTGACGTCAATCGACGGATAATTTAAAATGAAGAGCGTTAAATTGAATAAACATGATATGGAGTACATTTCCTATTCAATCTATAATTTTATTTTCATTACATACACTGCCGATCATAAACCTCAGGTACATGCTACTACATGCAGCAGTTGCTAATGTTTAATACGAATCGAATGCTTTTCAGTGCTTTTACTTTCAAATTACTTTATTATAAAATTGTTATTTCATTCTCACATCATATATATATATATATATATATATATATATATATATAATATATATATAATATAAAATATAAATAATAATAATATAAAATACTAATTAAAATAAAATGTGTTAGAGTTTTCCAATAAATGTAAGCAATAGGTGTCAAAATACTTAGAGTGAAATTTGTATGAATATATTAGGTTTGTTATATGAAATTTTCCAAACTTCATTAGCGATGTAACGAGACATGATTATCATAATTATATTGAAAACTAATCCGAAAATCTATATAGAAGTTGGCACACAATTTATTGCAAACATATTGTATACAGCATGAGTAGTGGTACTAAATATATAATTAACATTAAATTAACATAAAAAACATTAAAAAAGTAAGTGACTGTTCAAATACTTTAATGACCTTTTTGAAGTGTATGCTTGCTATAAATATATCCTAATTCTTATATACATTTTCAGATTCGTTTCTAAATTTTCTAATATAATCATATAGTTATGTTTCATTACAATACTAGTGGAATTTTCAAAATATCTCGTATAACATACATAGTATATTGAGGAAATGTTTCTATAAATATTCAAATACTTTCGTGTATCAATGTACCCGCTGGAGTATTATAGGACTATATTATGTATTATATCCGAAAATATTGAACAACGTACGGATGGTGCAACAAATACTGCTACTACTATTTTCGCGAACCGTTGTATGACTAGCATTTGTACGTATTTCTTTCTGTTGGACACAAAAGAAACTTTCACAGATATAATTGAATATAAAACGATACGTGTATAAATAGCGAAATTTATTATTATTGTTGCGTGATTGATATATTATTAGAGTTTTATTTTGTTGAAGGGTGGGTAGATTATATTGGTTCGTCTCATCAGTGGTGGCATGCATTGGTAGTATTGGCTCTTTATTATTGGCACAATACTGGAATGCTATACGTGGAATACAGAATGAATCATGGCTGTCCAAGTAATATAAGATTATTATGACAGACGGACACTGACGATCATTCAGGTATAAAATACATATTTCACATAGGAATAACAACCAATTAAAAAAAAAATGAATTTTGTTGCTTACTTAAACTATAATTATATGTTTCATTTGTCCAAAAAAATATGTTATACATACTTAAACTATAATTCTATACTTTACAAATATAATCTTAAATTTGTTATATATTTTCCAAAAAATTAACCACTTTTGAATATCACATGGAAGATACATGATAAGTCTATATTTGTTAACTTTTTTGTTTTTAAAAAAGTATATTTAGTTCAAAAAACTAGGTCGTGCAAAAATATATTGTCTTTTGATATTAAATCTAACAATTTTTATATACAACCAGTAGAATAACTAATGTTGTGGCAATCAATATTTTTAAAATACTCAAGAATAGAGAGATGGCAAGAGCTCGTGTTTTATAACCAAATCGAATGAAAAGAACGATTTAGATAACATAGAACTGGTCGACATTGTATCGAATGTTAATATAACTTCTTTATAATGGATAAAACGCATGACTTATCAAGTTTCTTTTCTGGTAGCCTTCATTTGCAATTTTTAAGTTTCAATCTGATTGCTTCTTTTCCTTGTTTTATTTAACTACATTTATACGACTGTGAATTGTAATGATGATGTAACATGTATACGTAATTATTCCAGGCCATGGTTTTATTATGGAATGTGCTTGCGCTATGGAATTCAATGTTTGGTCGTCAGAGTATTACAACAAACTACCGTTTTACGCTATTGAGAGAAAGACAACTTGCGTAATCGTGAATCCATTGCAAGCATACCTTCATCGACAGGTGTTCTGATGTTGCAGTGCGTGAAATCTGTAAAATTTAGTTAAAACAACGTTAATACGGGTCCCTTCAAAGTATCTGAAACGTTCTAATGTTAGTCATTTTTATTTATGTTATATTTATAAATTTTAAATAGACGTACTGCATTTTCTTTTTATTATTTCAATTTTTATAACAGACATCTTTCTTAGACATTTATTTTATTCCCATGTGAGAAACATGCTTGCGCAATGCTTTTATTGCAATAATTATAATTTACAATAAAATGCAAGGTTGCAAGTATTAATTGATTATTTGTAATAATATGTAACTCATAAAGACGCAATGACGAAAAGTATTTTGTAATTGCAATTGGAAATTTATCCGCAGGTGGCAAAAGTTTCTAAGTTTGTACATAATTGACGCAATAGATATTTATTATTTAATCAAATAATAACATTAGAAGAACGTGAAGAAATTAAAAGAACTACTTCTGCAGTTGTATGTTATTAAATAACATTTGTAAAAATTGCATTGTATAATAGTAAGATAAAAGTAATATAGTAAAGTATACACATTGATTTGAACAGTGCCTGAAAACTTGTAAATAAAGAGTTGTAAATGAGATAAATGCGAAAGTTTTGTACAAAAAAGGAAATAAGAAAAAATTTAGTTATAAATTTGAACGTTTTGCTATATAAAAGATACTTGATTATTATATAAAAATTATTTAAATTCTGTTTTCAAACATCATATAAAAAGTTATACCTTGTTACTTCTATAATGACAATAATAATATGTTTTTCATTAGCTTAGATTTTTCATTAACTGATTCAGTAATTGTAATTCTCAGTTATAATATTATGACCACTAAAAATGAATCAATATATTTAGTTAAACATTACATATTAAATTATACAAAATACGTGGATTAAATATTTATACGATTAATGTCAGCTATAGACTTTGTCTTCACTTAAAACAGCTGTTAAAAGTGTTATTTTGCATAACTATTTGCAATATTTGTTTCAATACCTTGCACGGTTCAATACATATCAAAGAAAATTACGAATGTCGATTCTGTATCTATAAACAAAGTAGTTTAAACAATTACACTTTTATCAATTTTTTATATGATTTTATCTGAAGTAAGAATTACGTATTCTAACAAAGTATAATTGTAATAGAATGTTATTACTTCCAACTGTTAAATAAAATCGTTGCCTAATATTATATTGTTTATTATTTATTTTTTACTAATTTCAATAAATAATTAACTTTTTAATGTAATATAACAATGAATTATATTAAAGTATATCAAGTAAAATTCTTTTTTATAACAATTATTTTCTAAGCCATAAAAAAATATCTATAATATTGTTACAATATTATCGTACTTCCCCAAATTATTTGCTACGTATTTGCAACAGTAAAATGATGATTATATCATTTATTAAATTATAAAATAACTTCTTCAAATAAATTTTAATTTTCATAATATATTTTAATGAATGGAAAATAAAGAACAAAATGTAATTTGTATTGGAAACAAATTCATTATGTACATATATAAAATATAATAGAGGACTTATTTATTTTTAATTTATCATATAATATATTGAAATCAGTTGTATAAAATTATAAAAAATGACAAGAAAAGTAGCAAAAAATAAAATATTTAATATATTAAGAAAGTTATAAAGATTATATTCGTTATTTCTAGTATATAGGTCGAGGATTATTTCTGCTGGCATTTCACTTTCATGAATGTCGAAATCACGATCGAAATTCATAAAATATGTACGCCTGGATTCTATATCATGGACGTCGGAATATATATTCCTATATGTACAGATATGTTACCAAACTTAAGAAAGTTACATTCCCTATATTCTCACTAGAAGATGATTAAATATTTTCCTTTATACTTATCACCGACAATTAGTCAAATCTATATCTAAATTTTGACAAACTTCGGACTTAATGGTATAATCATGTATTTTACAAATTTTTTAAGTAATTTTTATAACGGAAAATTAACTCATTTAAAGAATTAGTGCAAGAAAATAGTTTTGAGTTTCGTGTACTTGACACTTTTGAGTAGTCTTCGTCTTCCCATGAGGTGTTTAGTGGAGCAAAACTCATTTTCATTGTATTGACTGTCTTGCTCGGTCGTAGTGTACGAATTTCTCATATATTTATCAAATACGCATCTTTCAATAAATCAATATGCCGAAAAATAAGGGTACGTAAATAATTGTGTTTCTTTGTGTTTTCTTCCTTTGTAAAACTTGTATAGAATTATGTGCAGAAGCTCGTGGACTTTCTATACAATGTGGTTAGTTTCTTCTAACCTGTTAATGTCAAGCATTTCTTTGAAATCATTGAATATATCGTTGATAGACGGAAGTTGAATATTCTTTTTTGGAAAATTTACAAGAAATAATCGAAATAATAATTTTTAAACTTATTTTTTTCAGGAAAGGGAGGTAAAAATAGAAGAAGAGGTAAAAATGAAAATGAAACAGAAAAAAGAGAATTGGTTTTTAAAGAAGATGGTCAAGGTAAAAATTTTAGAAATGACATTATGATATATATCTGTGTTTTATTATTTAAATCCTTTGAATTGTGTTTATTTTTTTCAAAATGATACCATATGTTAATAATATTAAGTAAACAATACTTTAAATCGATAAAATAGGTTTTATAACTTTAAAAAATTTTTATTGCATATAAGTAGGAAACATTTTGAACAACTAAATTTTTATATTACTGCTTCATGTAGAATATGCTCAAGTCACAAAAATGCTTGGCAATGGGAGGTTAGAAGCAATGTGCTTTGATGGAGTAAAACGATTGTGTCACATTCGTGGAAAATTGCGAAAAAAAGTATGGATAAATCAAGGAGATATAATATTAATTGGCCTGCGGGATTATCAGGATGCAAAAGCAGATGTCATATTAAAATATACATCAGATGAAGCAAGGAATTTGAAAACTTATGGTGAATTCCCTGAAACTGGTAAGTAATCACTTTAAAATACTCAAAATTTGAATGTATGTTCAAACTGTGAAAGTATATAAGCTAAATTCGTGAAATTTACTTAAAAATCACGTTCTACCTTTGTTTTTGATATTTTTACAGTGCGTATCAACGATACTGTCACCTTTGTGGAAGATGGCTTTGATGAAGATATTGAATTTGGTGATGAAATTAGTGATGATGATGAGGATGATGTTGACAATGTAAGTATCCAATATCTTCAATAACATTTATAAAATATAATTATATGAAATTTTAGGTTTTAATATATTGTTACCTCGTTTCTTGTTGTATAACTTTAATTCTATTTGTAAGTAAAATATTTTTGGCTTTATAGATCTGATGACCTTCAATATAACTATATTTAAAAGGTATGGTACAAGAGTGCATGAAGATACCTATTTGTTTCACAAGATACTATTATTTGTTGCGCGATTAAGATAATTAAAATTTTTTTGAAATAAGTAGTCAATTTCCTGTATCTATAAATAAATTTTCACTTGTCTGTGTAACATTGTGTTGCAATCTAAAATTGTTAAATCCTGAATTTTCAGGATTCGTAAGTGTCATTAGAAATATGGTATTCACTATATAGCCTGTCTTTTACTTTCATATTATTTTAGTTAGAGATAATATCCCATGCTGAATGGGTATCAAATATGTCAATTTTTTAAAATTAACCTAAAAATATGTATTAAACAAAGTTCAGTGTTAGAGAGAGAGTAAGCTTTTAATTGTGCTGTTTGCCCAAATTGAGCTATGAATACAAATAGTTATGTATTTATGTATAATATGAGTACATTGTTCTTGTAGTAAATTTCTTTTGTATATTTCTTCTTTAATAAGTAAATAAAGTGACATACATGCACTGTCGTTGCAATTTTGAACAGGGGAAGTAGTGAGCACCATACATCACTGCAAGTATACTTCTATATATATCAAAGCGTTTCATTGACTCATTTGTTACATAACATATACAATTTTCCAAAAAAGTTAATTATGCGATTGTATTTTCTAATAGATCAGTGTAATATTTGAATAATGTAATATTGAATTCAAATGTTTTCATAATAGATAAAATTGTAATTTTTATAAAAGGTGAATTGCATATCTGAGAATTACACATATTTATTTCAAGAAACAAATTAATCGTTATATGAGATTTATAAATATTATTTCATTCTTCTGTACTTTGTATTAAAAAACTGTCAAAACGTCAAATCATGTTAACTGCTGTATAAAACATTAATTCCATGAACATGTATTAGATGAAATTAATGTCAACTGTTAACAACGAATAAAAATATATAAAATACTAAGTTTCCTATATTCATTCAATTCCTTCAAGTCCATTTAATTGTAAAAAGACTTATTTATGTAAAGATTACAGTTCTCCTCAAAAAACTAATACGAAATTAAAGTTTGCTTATTTAATAAGAATTTAGTAGGAATTTATTAAATTATTCCCATATATCATAAATATTGAGTAGCTAATATTGTTTCATGCTTAAGCATCAATGAAGTTTCAATAATCTTTTCTCCACGTACTTTCTAACTTTTGTACGTTTAAAAATTTATCATGATATACAACAAAAATTACTAAAGTATAATAAGTAGGGTTGGGTATAATTTCATATTCTTGACGTATTATCCTTTTTTGTTACAAGTACATCAAGAATTGTGATGCAACAGTTTATTTATTACATTGTCGTTGATAACTCTATCACACAATAGTATATGATAAAATCATACCTTTTTTCCATTTCTGTTACTTTTTGATATCGTACGTGTGTACAATGGCTTTATAATTTTAATATAACATTGTATTAGTTACGTAGGAGTAAAGCGGAGGAAAATTAGAGTAGCCGCATAGTGTATACGCGTTATTCATAAAACCAAAACCATGAAATATACAAAATTACGTCAGAGCTAGAAACGCACTGATGCGATACTGAATGTTAAATACATTTTTATTTGAACGCAGGTATGGGAGGACGTCAAATCTCTACATATTTTATTTACGTTGATAATCGTTTTTACGCGAAATCGCAGTAACAGAACAATCATAAGATATTAAAGCGACTCTATTATAAACTTTAGTCAGAGTGCCAACGTTTACCTTATAAATTTAAATCAAATTCTATGATCGTCCTATACATTTCGTTAGAAGAATTAGTTACAACATTCCACTGAAGTACTATTAGTAAAAATTAGAATTAAACAAACGAGTTAACGTTTCAGACATTTAATTTCGTATATAACTTCGTATTAAAGTTGTTCGGATTGAGGAATGAAATAGGTTTGTTCTAGCATGTTCTTGATTTAAGAATGTATGTAGTGGGTGATAAGCTTAGGCAATTACAAAATATGTACGTATTTTTTATAGCGTAACATTACTGGCTTATAGAAAATATTTATGAGAAAGATTTATAATTATGATTTTATAGTTTATGAAGATACATACATTATACCTGTATACTGTAGACAAATAAGTAGCATATAGAATAAATAATTTGAACTTTTTCTCAATTAAGAATTAAGAATTTAATTATTGCCTTATAAGCATATATTATGTTTAATAAATCATTATATCATTAGAATTATATGTATATATTATATTGACATTTGTGTTTAATTAAAACCAATCTTTTTTAATAAATTGAAATGAAATAGAAATGGAATTTGTACATACAACATTCCACAAATTATAGATACAGACTTATACGAAATTCGTTATATGTAAATGAGTAAATCTGATTTATTTGTATTTTAAATAGAAAAAACAGGACTAAAAAAACATAAACTAGCCAGTGAAGTTACGTGGTCGACACTGTATTTGCATATTTTTTTATCAACGTACTCAATAGAGTATAGATAGTAGTTATTAGTAAAAAATGTATTGATATACTGCAGAAAAATGACAGGGAATAAAAAAATTCTGTCGACAATGGACTGCAATAATAGTTCGTCGTGTTACATCGGTTTCTTGCGTCTCGTGTAAAAGGGAAAATAGTTTTTTGTTTTGCAATACAAATAATGTATCGTAACAGTCAGAATATTTAAATGCCAGTATCGCAACGTCCGTAATGAGTTATATAATAAATGTTACGACAGTACATAGGAGCATAATGTTTTATTTTGATGCGTGTGTGATTGTGCCTTTGGTCCTTAGGTCAAATAGGCTCTAGGCAAGTCTATTAAACATAGAATAACAGTCATTATAGATAATAATTTATAAACTTCAGATGCATAATTATATCTTCTCAATATATTATACATTAATAGAATAGCTTATTTAAAGTATGTATATTTATGTATATATGTATATATATATTTTTTTCTTTTAAATACATACTATATACGATTCCTTTCTGTGCCTTTTAAAATTGTGTTATACATTGAAAGCTAACGCTGCTTAAATATTAAAACGTGTTCCGAGTCGTAAGAGTTTAAACAACACATTTTTCTCTATAGTCATGATGCCATCTGCCTTCTCTTTCGTTTCTCTTTTTTCTTTTATTTTAATAATTTTAATAATTTACACGATCGCGATACGAAGGATAGATCGTCGATTAACATTCCCTCCAATCTCGAGATTTATGCATGTAACATTTGTCCAATGATTCCGCTATATAAATAAAATATTCATGTTTTAATCTTGCAATTATTACAATCGTATAATAGTACATTTATATAAGTTACGCTAAGAAATTATCATATATACAATTAAAAATTGTTAGGAAATATTCTTTTAAATAAGTTAAATTTACATTGTATTATGATCCATGAAAACATTTATTTCTTGTAGCTATTCAAATCGGCAGATAGACGGGCATAGTTCGCACGTTCCCAAACAAGTTCCCAATTTTGCACCTTGTCCGAATTTCCAATGATTCGAATAACGACAAGAATTTGCTTCTTCTTTTAGAATCTGTGTATATGTGTGTGTGTGTATGTGTGCAGTTCATCATCAAAAAACGTGACACGAGTGTTGCTGACCTATCAAGCGGTATATTGCGCGGATAGATATACAATCATCCTAAAGCTAAAACGAACTGCCAAGTGGCGAGTTATGCAAAGTCACCGAACATCTGCTCTTTTTCGATTCCATCTCGCGTATCATATTGTTTCATATTTCAAAAGTGTCTATCAAATATATATCGCCGTAATGTTTGGTCGGGCCTGCATCTCAGACGAATATTTTCTTTTACGATTTCATTTTTCTTTTCTTTTTTCTCTTTCATTGCTTTTGTCCATATTGTTCCTGTAAACGTTTGCTCCTTCGTTAGTTTTCTATTTCTGTTCCTTTTTTCGCTTTGAACAACACGAGAAAGGCGTTGTACATGGACGGGTTGGCTTAGTGAAGACTAGCGAAGTCAGCTAGTCGGACTAGCGACGACATACGTTATTTAATCGCAAGATTAAACGTAAATATATAAGGCAACTTAATGCAACCGAAAGGCAAGCAAATCCGAAGCGTAGGCCATGAGTGTGAGAGTAAATTGTCGTGCATATTTTTCATGTGTTTTCACCAAGCACCGATAGAATAATTCGCTATATTATTTGATATAGACGCGAACAGGATCTATATCGATAGATAGATACTCTTCATTTTTTGATTTTATTTTTATTTTATTTATAGAATTGTCTCGTTTAACGTTCGAGGATACGTTAAATCAGACAAGACAGGTGCTTCCTTCGATTAGTGCTAGAGAATTTGTTTTTTTTTTATAATTAATTTTTTTCTTGTTTTATTATGCACGATTAGCAGATGACGAGGAATTTCTTCTTGTTCCAATAATCGCCCACGAGACCCTTATTGCTTCACTGTTCTCGCCTTTCTTCCATCATGAATCGATCGACGATCTTCTGCATGGACTCTCGCAATTCGTCTGGACCACTGGCGGTTCCGCTGGTCGTTGTGATTACGTGTACAGTTCTCGTTATTCTGCAAAGGAGTAAATTTTAATATTGTTTATCTTAAACATAAAGTCAAACTAATGACATGAGAACGAAAAATAATTATCGCAGATATTATTATTGTCTCGATCATGTACTCCTAATTAAAATTTTCTAAATCTACAACATACAAGTAAAACTTATATATTGTAATATTTGTAAATTTCTATTCAATTCGTATGACTTTAAATATTGCCATATAAAATAAACGTAGAGAATATTTTTCTATTTCACAGGAAATTGAATATGGTTTTAAAATATTTTCGACGTTCTTAAATTATATTTCAAGGATATATTAAGCTATTTAACGAATAAAAATGTTTAAACTCAAATAATGAGTTTTACTTCGATTCTATTTTATTTCGGATCTTGTATTAATAAATTCATCAATTTTTTTTCTTTTTTAAGAAGACCGAATTCTTTAGATTTCAAATATAAATATTAATAACACTTTCAAATACAGTGAATTTGGCCCAGTTTGACTGAAAATTTGTTGAAAATGATTCCTTTTTATAAATACCTTTCCTGAGTTTCAGGGTCCTCTTCTGTCGTTGTCGTTTCCATGTAGGATGGCTCGCTAAGTTGCAAAAAGTCAGATTCTGCGTAACAAATGAGAATTTATGAAAAGACATGTTCCTGCGTGTGGGATACAATATCTTACTATTTTAGCGGTTCACATAGATACAAGTACCAATCGTATATATCTCTCAATGTTACATCATGCCCAAAACAAGGGGTAATACTAGACACATATAAAAAAAGTAACAACATCGCTATACATTTGACGATACATAATATATAATACGCATTTTCACTCAGCCAACTATGCAACCGCTTTTCTTACATTTCATGTACATTATCTCAACGTTTCGTTATAAATATTTTACGTATTCATTTAATGGTCGTGTTTAACGATGTTTCAGTTCATAATGTCTGCCACAGGAAGTGAATAATATATCGTTGAAATTATACTTTGAAGAAATATAATATTCGACTCCCTATATGCTCGATTATGAAATACTTTACGCATGCGATCTACGATTATCAGAATAATCTTGATTTGAATTCTCCTTCTTCGAACTTCCATTTCGTCACATGTAGTACAAGTACTATGGCACTAATAGCAGCGCTCGAGTGTCTATATAGATTAATTTGTAATCATTAAGTATGACATAATTACTGAGGCACGTTTAAGATATTTCTCACAAGATAGGTTTCGATTCTTTGGATTTTTCATTGGTGAAAAACCTCGTGTTCTGAGAGTAATGGAAGGAAGACAATTGTGTTATATTTTTACGTAACGTTACGTAACGAAATATAACATTTATAAATTAATAACTAGAACGTTTATATGTATTAAACACATCCTATTGTACAGAATGCAACAAAATATGATTTAATTAATGGTTTACTTTATTCGGGGATATTTCATAGGATACTGTGCATCGATTCTACTACATGAACATATATTTTTGAGATAAACGCTGTGTTGTAAAAAAAAAAAAAAAAAAGAAAAAAGACAGACTATTCAAATAAAGCACACACATTACTTCGATTCAATTACTTCAGAATCCCTTGGAGTTTCACTGATAAAGCAAAATGAAAAGAAACCTTCCTTGTAAGCAGGACTGTGCTGCACGCAGCGAGCTCGTGTGAAGCGCTGATAAAAGCTACTGAATAATAAAGCGTTTAGCAGTTAGTCATAAGATATATAAGTACTAAAACTTTCCGATACAACAGAAGAGTATTCACTACGGTGAAAACTGAAATGGGGATTTCTTCGGTGGAAAATAAGTAAGATTACGTTTGTAAGGAATAAGTCTACAAGTCGTATATTCTAAAAATAGAGTCTATCGAGTCTTGACCAAACGCTACCCTACGTAAAAGGATACTAATTTAATCGTCATGAAACTATGGAGATACAGAAAACGCTACGTCAATACACGCTATGTCGAACAAATTTTTAGACAAAAACGATATATTACTCGTTCGTACTGTAAAAATTTTTCTAAAAAGACTCATCTCCAATGAACAAAGAATCAATATCAAAGTATATTCGAAATTCCAACGACTAAAATAGAAAAAAGTATTTGCAAATTATACACTCGTCGACAGTTCGAGCTTTATCATCGTATCAACAGTATCGTACTTACAATTTTCGACCGAGGAAAACGCTCTCTCGTTTTGACCGTAGCTCTTTGAAACACCCTGTATATAGTGGCAATAAGTTTAAAGGGGCGCGTACTAACTACATCAGTTAGTGTTGTTAGACGAACGGTCAAGTGTTACTGCAAGTATTATTACGGTTTTGGATTTATCAGCTTTTCTTGGAAACGGAATGAAAGAGAGGCAATTTTGTGCATTCTCATATATTTGCGTTCCTCCAGCACTTTTCTTCCAAACATTTCTCTTCCTTTCAAAGACACATTTTACGAATAGGAGGATTTGTAGATTTATTATATTTGTACGTCTTTTTAAATATTTAAAACACACGTGTTCGAATATTTATTTCAACGTTTAAACGGACGAATATCTCTTCTAAAGTAACTTCTTCGAATTTCACAAATATGAATCTTTTATTTAATATGCTAATCGGAGAAAACTAATTAATTCAACGATTAAATGCCAAAAATCTCTTGGACATAAGTAATTCCTTAATTTATAGATCCTCTATAATTTGATTTCTATTAGGAATATTTGCAAAAATGAAAATTAATTCGTTTTTACTAATGTCAAATAAAAATTTCTGATTGAGGTATAATCCGGTTGATCAGTAAACACATTACGCTTTTACAAAATTACGAAAATATTTATATTACATAAAATTCGTATCACACTTGCAAACGACTGCTTGACATTTTTCAAAAAATTTGATTGCTCGATTACGAGTTTATTTCGCATCTTACTTTCTTACTAAAATTAGTCGCGCTTCTATCGTTAATTATCGAAGATTAATCTTTAAAAACACGCGAAATTATTTGATCAGAAGAAAAGTACAGGATCATCACAAGTGCCGTGTGAACTTGCACAGAATCACGTCGGAAGTGCATTTGACGAACGAACACGATTAGTGCGGTCGTTCAGCCATTAGCATAATAACATTTTTGCAAACTCTAAACATAAAGGTTGGAGCGTTTCCAGTTTCACACAGGTAAGAATCTAACTCTAAGATAAACATTCTGCATTGACAAGCTGCATCGATCCGTACGAAAAGTACCTTTCGAAGCGGTGGAACGTTCATTTGGAACTCAATCTGTCGAGCGATCTTGTATGGTGTAAAATGGGTTCGTGTTCAGACGCACGTGTACATAGATAAAGTTTACTTACATGACGATTCGCCTAACAATCCTAACGTGACTAAAATATACGATTTGTTGGTCCCTCTACACTTTAGCTTTATCTTGAGTTGCTTATTGTCAGAAGAGCTAGAAAGGGTAAATAGTGAAAACTATAGGACGCATGAAATTAATGTGAGAATTCGAGCTCTATTATTTTAGTTTTTCTTGGGTACGTGCATCAGGCGTAGAGAAACGCTATTACGTGGAGGGATGAAAAAGTGGAATTATTGCCTTGTAAAACGCTGCAAGAGACAAAACTTAAAGATTGGTATAAAATGCGATAAAGTATCATGCGAGGTGTCGATTATATTTTAAATCATGCAGCATTCGATAATGTCGCGTCGATAGGATCAATCAAACGTGTGAGAAAAAAAAAAGCTTGCATACGAATCCTTTTGAAAATTTATACTTTCTCTATTACCTGTTTCGTAAGTACATGTACGATGCTATATTTCTCTTGAATATCATACCTACGTGATGATTATCATTCTTGCAATTACATGCTCTAGATATTAAAAGCTAAACCAACGTAGTAGAAAATTAGTTTTAATAACTGCAGTTATTATTTGTCTACGGTTTTTCTAAAATTAGCATTAAATCGTGTGCCTGTATTTATCCCATTGTTGCTTTCAATATTACTATACGGTATATTGAATAAACATATATGTAAATCGTCAATATTCAACTTCTCTGGGACTGTGCATACTGTAAAAATATCATTTGTTTCTTAAAACACTGTGTCTAGAAATGTGTAGTTGGAGGGTTTCTTTTTTTAATCCTAAGCCTATACATATATATGAAATACTTTATAAATCTTTATCAAACACTAATATCATATTCTGTTAATTACGGTAAAGTTATAGACAAATGAAAACGAATTTTCTAAATTTTATATCATCGGACAAAACGTTCTATTAGTATACTTATTTATTTCTTTTCATTCGAGTGTCAATGTTTAATTTACAGCGACTTTCAGTTATCGTATCATTATTATCATACTATTACTTAGAATATTTGAATAAATTTGAGAATAGGTATAACATACAAAACAAAGAATTTTAATTCCACATATTTGTTAGAGGAGTATTAACATCGAAATACTATAACGTGACAGCATTTGAAATGTTATGCGTCTTTTACTATTAACAGAATAAGTGTTTAATGTTTAATCAAACATTTATGAACTCTAAACAACCTACTTGAAAATATTAATAAATTAATAATAAACTGATACGGAGGTATCAATTTTGTAAAACTTAAACTTCATAGCAATTTATGGTGTATCTAGAAATTTATATATTTTAAATCTTTCCCAATTCAAATTCCTCATAATAGAAATAAATAAAATGAAGGGTAAATCGTACCCAGTTTGCCTCGGGTCATTGTTAGAGAGGGTGTAGATGGCACGTTGGAACGTTCGTGGCTCCAAGACAAGAATTATTGCTAGTAGGACCACCAATGTAGCGGCAGCTACGCTCATCCAACATGCGCAGCCCGCTCTACCGGAAGTCTTCGTCCTAGGTGTTCCCTCAACTGTACTTCGCCGTGTGCTCGAGCAAACCGACTGTATCGAACTGTCTGTTTCTGTCGCTTAAACATTACGTCCTCCTATGAATTTTTTGCTATCCGATTTGCATGTATACTCTTTTGATAAATTGATTCGACTGAATTCTGCGATCCCACGCCGTGATTAGTATGAAGAAACAGCGGGCGAAGTATGCGAAGGAAATAGCAGCGATCATCGCGTCGATGTGTTTGATCGATGCTTTTGATTTTTTGTTTTTGTCACATGACAAGGATATTTCGTGTTTTTAAACATCGATGACCCGAAAGCTGAGTAACTTCCGCGTGCGTTATACCTCTTGTTATTGACGATAATTATATCCTTTTGGGCATTAATTATTGTAGACTTCGGGTTAAATTCACCCCAAACGTAAAGCTTTTGTTGATGACTTTGCAAAGCCGAAACGAATTTTTTTAAAGATTTGCCACTGAATATTTTTAGTGGATTGTTACAGATATTTCACATATATGAGGTACGATATGGCCAATGCGTTATACGATCACCCAATTAATGCGACTTCAAGGCTGATAGTAAAAGATATTGTAGATTTTTATCGCGTGAAATGATTAATATTCGTCGTGTGATTCCTGGTAAGTTGAAAAGTTTCCGGATTAAATGGAAAATCCTGTGTATGTGATCTTTAATACGTGTACCATCGCTATTTCGTTTTGTATTAATGGATTGGTATAAATGTATTATATTATCGATGTGGAATTTCGTGAAAGATATCGAACTGATTCAATCAAAAAAGTAATATCATATCTTTGTATTAGTACGTGTGAAGGTATTTTCAGAATTTAGTATATTTAATTACATTTATCAAGAAACTTATATTTTACAATTTTGAAAAATTTTTAATTCGATATTCAGTTTTAAATTTTCGAAAGTGATATGTAATAACTTTTACCTTAAAGATATATATTTCTCTATAGTAACTGAAGATAACGTAAGATAAAGTTTCCAATATGCATAAATATTTCCAATTTTTTAATTCGTTTCTCTCTTTCTCTACAAGTAAATTAGAATACGATATTTCTTTTTATATATGTGTAATTTAAAAAATTCCTCGGGTACAATGTTTGACCACGAATGACCATCAATGTGAAAAGTATGCTAGTCCCAGAAGCACCTGATTGCAACTTTATCCGTTCAACCAAAACCAACGATAGGGGGGGAAAAATAGGATAAAACTTCTTTTTCAACGAAGCACATTGAATCGATCACCAACAACCCTATGATGTAATACTCGCCCATGATAACTTCACGAAGAATAAAAAAAACCACACAGGTACGCAGATTTTACGACTGCATTTCACAAGCTTTGTTTTTCCTTGCGAATGGTTATCATCGTTTTATACGGTCAATATTCTTCCACCTTGTGCAAATACACCTCGAGTTACAAATGTTACGCAAGCTTAATATCATGCAACATCGTGTGCAAATAAAAGATATATATATATATATTAAATTAGCCACTGACACAATTTTTTCGCAATTTATCAGCAAGAAAACCATATTCAATTATCTTCGTTGTCTAAAAGTCCATCTTTCCATTTAGAACTGACTTAATTTCTTTTAAAAGTAACAATTATAAAGTATCTATCATTTATATAAATTTCGAATGATTGTATTTTTTACTGAATATCCTTAAGTATCCAAAGCCTTCAAAATATACAGTTTTCTATAGCTCGTCCTAACATTTTCTTCTTAGTTAGTTCATCCTAATCTATTTCTTTTCCAAATGTTAACACTTAGTCTTAATTCGAAGAAAATCGTACGAACGTCGTACGTATATCGTTTAGATGGCCTGAATTAGTAAGTACGGACTTTGCAAGCTAAACCGAGATTGAAACAAAAACGATAAACAGGTGCAGTTGCATGCAAACAAAGCGTGCCACAATAAAAGCATACAGAAGACCACAAAATTCACGTTCTCGGATCTGACTGTCTCTCGGGTAACTTGGTTAGCGGGATATGTACATTGCTTACTTAGAAGGTTAGCTGTGAGTGCGGTACCTTGGTCGTCCTCCAACGGGGACAGTTCCGCACCTTCGTGCAGTGCTACATCAGACCCGCTGGAACTGCCCAATGTACACCTCTTGCTTGGAGATCTTCTCCTCGATCGTGGTGAATCGTCACTTTCAGTATCGCTGTTTAAATCATTCCGCGAGCTACCATTTTTAGTATACATGTCGCCGTTACCGGAACTAGGCGACGTGTCTTGAGAGAGTTGGCTCTCCCATTGCTCTACTTTCTCGTCGTTCAGGAACGAACGATCTGTCAGACTGCCATGGGCCCACGGCTCAGACATCTCGGGAGTGCTCTTTATGATCTTTGCCGATAGTTGTTCGATATTGAACGGCAAACTATCGCGGCCTTTTACAACTGGCATCGGTATATCACCGTAATCGCCACTAGCCGCCATCGCTCGTACGATTCGTCCGGTTTGTTCCGTGTCAGTTGATTCGGTCGCGAAACACCGTACAGTGGTCACCGTCTTCGTCACGATCTCCCTCGAGACCACTTCGTCTGTGACACTTCTCTGAACCTTGGATATCGTTGTACGAGTCGCGGTATCGTAACTGCTTGGCAAATTCTCTACAATCGTCGTCTCTGTCGTGACAAATTTATCCGGTCTGGATAAATCTGTTTCTCTATCTTCTTTAGTCGTGACTGTCACGGTTTCTACTTTCTTTACGGTTTCACCTATCTGTTCAAACTTCTCAGAATCGAATAAATTATCACGCGTATCTGCTGTTTCAGTCGTAGGTCTCGCTTCGTCCGATACTTCGGGTTTTATCGAATCGCTCTTCTCCTTATCTTCTTCCAATTGTCGCGCTTCTTTCTCGCCAAGCGGCTCCTCTGACAACTCCTCGAGCAACTTGTCAGTATGTTCTACTAAATCTATCGACCGCGTGGCGAGTGAATCTATCGTCACTTTTGGCTGATCGTCGTCTGACTTTAGTGTTTTACGTTCCTTCGACTCGGTACTTGTTACTGTTTTGCTCACCGTCGTTTCGTTATCCATAGATTTCTTTACTTTCACCGGTATTTTACTTTTTGGGCTGCTTTTCTCCGGGGAATGCCCTTCTCGGAGCGGCTTCGATTGCTCGTTTGTTTTATACTTGAGATTGTACGGCCTGCAGTAGACTTCGGAAGCTTCTCCGAACTCTAGATCTGTTTCGATGGACGACCTGGTAGAGTGTCGCGGGGCGGGAACAGGTTGCTTTGTTGGAGCAGAAGTAGCATGCCTCTCTACAGTCCCATCAATCTCAGCCGAATCATGCCCTGACCCATCCAAAAGGACATGGACAAGAACAGGAACAAGGACATAAAGCACATTGATACACACTAAGAATTTCAAGTCTAGCCCAGCTGCGACAGTTGGACTGAAAGATTCAGCGTGTTCTGGTCTCACAAACGTACTGTTGTGTGTACGCGCATACACACGAAACTCGTGTGCCCACACACGCATGCATATTTTACCGCATTATATGCCTGTGTGTGTGTGTGCAGCACACATCTACATTTAGTTTTTAATTTAGTTAGTATCAATACTGCAACAGGATTAGTATGTTTATAAAAACACTCATCATATATAAATGGTGTCTAGTCGTGGCGCCTGAATCTTACTAAAACGTACCCTGCAAAACAACTACGTTTCATAGTATCAGAACAAAAAATCAAAAAGGAATACTTCTTATTTCTCTGTTTCTTTTCAATCTGTAGAGTTTGCGGGGAATCCAACTTAAGAAGCGTGATTATTGTGAACTGACTAAAAAGCGATTGCTTCTTGTAACAATGAAGAGAATCGGTGTAACAAAGATAATAATTTTTACTTACCAAACTAAGTAAATATAAAAGAAAAATTCTCTAAGCTACGTCGTCTCAACTAAACATTTATTTATTCGACATTGCTATGTAGAAGATAGATCGAAGGCGTCCCAAGTATTCAAATTGTCGTACAAAGAACAGAACTTTTACCGTTACTCGATCACATTTACTCTATTATGCCGCAAAGAGGTATCTATTTAGTAAGAAACGTGCGCACAATATTAGTGTGAAAGCGTCGGCAGGTGCTAACTATGGAAGATAAAGCTAAATATAAATGAGGGCACCAAAATAGATTCTGCTAACGTATTGATCTTGGGCCTGCGATCTGTGTTCGTGAGTTTTTATACTTTCTTTGGTCATACGTTACCTGATTTCGTCGATGATCGTGCTTGATCGGCTAGACTCTGTGCTCGTCTTGCAGCCTCTTCGGTAACATCTGAAAAAGTAGGTAAACGTGATGTAAGAAAACGGATAATGACGATTTAAACATTGAAAGCAATGATCTGACAAAGATTAGATGAATGATGTTTTCCCTGCATGGCATACCTCGGTTCATGCTTCGCTAGTTGTGGTTTCCTGTTAATTCAATGAGATATATTACTATATAATAAATATAAAGTATGATACGTATTTATGTTATGCTATAACAATAAAGAAATGAATAGTGAGAAATATGGTTTTTGTTGCTTTGGACCGATAATCTCATTATCGATGGATAATAAAACATTTGGTCGTGGATAATATTAAAATATAGCATAAAAAACCTGGAAACATGCATTAAAGAAATGTTAAAAAAGTTAAAACGCACAAACTGAAAATAATAACAGCAAATAAATAGAAATAATGTAAACACGTTGTTTTGCATATGTCTTTTACTACGGTCGATCACGTATTTTCTTTTCGTTTAGATTTCTCATACTATAAAGTGCATGTATTAAATCAATAATTACATAAACTGTCTATACATGTGTACACTAAAAGTATCAAAATGTATGCAAAACAGATTTTAAACAAAACCATAAGTCATAGTAGTATTCTTATGTTATTACTAAATCACGTATTCGTGATAAACGTTATTCTTTTATTTTTGCAACGAAGACAAAGAACGCGTTGTTTCACTTTATAGTACGTTCGACGTTCTTGCTTTATAAAAGATCATATAAACATTAGTACACCAAAAGTGATTGAGATCAGAAGTGTTAGAGTTCATTATGAATGACAGAGTGCAATGGCCTCTTTGGCCATTTTGGTATGACTACCAAAACATAAGTTATAGAAAAGCGTCAACTTAATTAATCATGTTACACACAGCTGGTATGTAATATGGATAACGCAATTATTGCAAGATACCTTCGATTCTACTGTCAGTGTACTCGGCGGGACTGGGTGGTGGGGTCGCTGCCGTCCGCACAGACTTTCTTACGACTGTGGTGACGGTCTGTCGTGTGTGAGGCTCGAGGTGCTCTACTTCGCTAATCACGTTTACTATTCTAACCGTACTACTGGAACTATCCGACGAACTACTGGAGCTAGTTAATCGGTCTCTCGAGGAACTAACTTTTTGTGGAATGCGAGATATTTTCTTGGATATCGATTCGCTGACACGATCATCGCCTCTAGTGCTTACATCGGACAGTCTGATCTGTGCCTCGGAACCTACGCCAAAAATAGGATCGTGTGTACCGAAAACTAAAGGGGTAACAATTTCTGTTGTAGATTTCACGTCTCTCCCGTGTTTTGAAGTTCTTGGGTCGGGCTTCGCTTGCTTGGCGTACATGGTGTCGACGTTTTCGTACAAATGAACGTCTTGAAAATGTACTTTGTCCCACGCTGCATCGCGCTTCATTTCTTCTAAAAATGCAGCTACGCCGCTCTCTCGTTGGCTGCTATCTACGACGTACCTTTGTTCTACTTGACTCGGTAACATTTCTCCGAAAGATCTTTCGGTATCGTACACCTTTTCGCCAACAGCTCTGCCGGTATCCGATACCTTCTGTACACCCTCAGACACCTTCGTGCTGACTATGGTTTTAGTTTCTTTCACGCCAGTTTGAACTTTGTCCTTGGTCGCTCTCGCATCTGCAACGGATTTACCCACAGCAGCATCAACATCTTTTATTTTTCCAGACGCCACCTCTCGGGCATGAGCTTCTTCCTCTACGGCCTCCTTTTTCGTTCCATCAATAAACTCTTTCACATCGCCAGATACTTCATCCGCAGCGTGCTTTGCGCTTTTAATGAGGCCAGAAAGGAAGCCTCCACTTTTTTCCTTGGCCTTTTTACCCTCCTTCGAAGCTTTGTCTTTCGCTGTTTTTGCTCCATTCACGACCGTGTCCACTCCAGATGAGACCTTTTGTTTTACGATAGAAGTATCCTCCTTAACTTCTGTGACCAATTTTTCTTTCGCTGCTTTCGCTTCATCGGCCGTACCCTGAATAACTGTTCCTACTTTTTCTTCCGTTTTCTTAACCGCATCAGTAGCTTGAACGCTTACAGCTTTGCCAGCATCCGATATAGCATATGCAGTACCAAGTACCTTTTGACTGATTTTGTCCTTCGTATCCCTTGCAGTAGTTGAAACTTTCTCTCCAACATCTTTTATATCCGTAACTACTTTATCCTTAGTTGCCTTACCACCCTCAGCGACTTCTCGCACAGCAGTTTCTGTTTTTGCTTCTACGCTTTTCGCTCCCTCGATAACCTTATCCCTGGTGTCCTTTACACCAGCTGTAACTTTGTCTTTGGTAACTTCCATACCAGCAACAGTTTGTTGTTTTACCGTGTCAACTTCTTTTGCTTTACTAGCAAGTGCTTCACGAGCACGCATCTCCTCTTCAGCGGCTTTTTTCTTCGTCTCATCAACGAATTCTTTGACGTCTCCTGAAACTTCATCTGCTGTATGTTTGACACCTTTGATCAATCCTGACAGAAAACCACCGGTCTTTTCTTTAGCTTTTTTAACTTCCTTTCCAGCCTTATCCTGTACAGCTGTTGTGCTATCCACCACTGTGTCTATTCCAGATGTTATCTTTTGTTTTGCCATTTCAGTCTCTTCCTTGATCTCTTCAGCAACCTTATCTTTTGCGGCTTTTGCGTCATCAGCCACGCTTCGCGCAGCTGATTCTACTTTTGCTTCGGTGTCCCTGGCTCCTTCAACTATTTTATCAGTAACTGCTTTACCAATGCTAGTAACCTTCTGTGCATCCTCGGATACTTTCTTGCTCACCTTGTCTTTGGCGTCTTTGGCAGCGGTTGTAACTGCATCTTTAGCATCCTTCGCGTCAGTAACTACTTTATCTTTAGCTGTTTTAGCACCTTCAGCAATGTCTCGTGCGGTTGCTTCTGTTTTAGCTTCTACTATATTCACTCCGTCGATAACTTTTCCACCTACAGTTTTGCCTACGTCTGATGCTTTATGTACTCCTTCAGATATTTTCTCAGAAACTGAATCCTTCGTTTCTTTTACAGTAGTTTTGACATTATCTTTTACTGATTTTAATTCCGCAGTTGCTTTATCTTTAGCTGCGTCGATGTCTCTCGCCTTTTCTGCTAGCGCTTCGCGTGCGCGAGCTTCTTCTTCAGCAGCTTCTTTCTTAGTATCATCAACGAATTCCTTGACATCTTCAGTCATTTCATCTGCCGCGTGTTTCACACCCTTAAATAAACTCGAGAAAAAACCGCCAGTTTTTTCCTTAGCTTTCTTAGCTTCTTTCGCAGCCTTGTCTTTCGCTGATGCTGCAGTGTCCGCAGCTGTGTCTACTCCGGAAGAAACTTTTTGTTTTATGGCTTCAGCATCTTTTTTAACGTCTGTCGCTACTTTGTCTTTAGCTGTTTTCACACCACTAGCTATATCGCGCGCTACTGCTTCTGTTTTATGTTCAGTTATTTTAACACCATCCACTATTTTCTCTCCTACCATTTTACCACTGTCTGAGATTTTTTGCGTACCTTCAGTTACTTTTTCGCTGATTTTATCCTTTGTACCTTTGGCAGCAGATGCAGCTTTGTCTGCAGCATCTTTCACATCCGTTACTACTTTATCCTTCGCTGCTTGTGCACTGTCAGCCACATCATGAACTTTAGTATCTACTTGTTCTTCAACTCGTTTCACACCATCGATTACTTTCTCGCCAGCAGCTTTGCCAGCATCTGACACCTTTTGCGCAGCTTCAGATACTTTCTCACCAACTGTAACCTTAGCATCTTTTACAGCAGTTGCTACTTTGTCCTTCGTATCCTGTATTTCTGTAGCTGTCTTGTCTTTTGCTGCAGCCATTTCTTCAATCTTCTTTTCCATTGCTTCGTTAGCACGAGCTTTTTCTTCAGATGCTTCTCTCTTTGCTTCTTCGAGAAAGTCCTTAACGTCTCCTGAGACGTCATCAGCTTCCTGCTTCGTACTCTTAAACAATCCGGTTAGAAAACCGCTACCCTTTTCTTTAGCTTTCTTAGCTTCTTTGGCTGCTTTGTCTTTTGCCGCGGCAGCTCCATCTACAACTGCAGCTGCTCCTGATGAAACTTTCTGTTTTACTGCTTCAGCGTCGTCTTGAATTTCCTTAGATACTTTGTCTTTCATTTGTTTCGTCTCAGTTACTATTTCATGGCCGACTATCTCAACTTTATCCTTGGCTTTTTCTGCTCCACCTGTAACTTTGTCTCCAACGGCTTTACCGGAGTCCGCTACCATTTGTGCACCTCCAATTATCTTCTCAGAAATTTTATCTTTAGCGTCCTTTGCGGCTGCAGCAGTTTTATCCTTAGCATCTTTCACATCCGCTGCTACTTTATCTTTCATCTCCTTTGTGGCATCGACTATTCCTCGAGCTGCACTTCCGGTTTTCTCCTCAGCCTGTTTCACTCCATCAGCTACCTTTTCACCAGCAGCGTGGCTTACGTCTGATACCTTTTGCGTGGTATATGATACTTTAGTAAACATTGTGTCCTTGGTATCCTTCGCAGCAGTTGCAACCTTATCTTTTGCGTCTCTTAATCCTGCAGCTGCTTTATCTTTCGCTGCGTCAATGTCTTTTAATTTCTCTGCTGCTGCTTCACGAGCACGGGTTTCCTCCTCGACTGCTTCTTTCTTTGTTTCATCCACGAATTCTTTGACGTCTTCGGACATTTCATCTGCTGCATGTTTTACACCCTTAAATAAACCAGAAAAGAAACCGCCAGTCTTCTCCTTGGCTTTCTTAGCTTCTTTCGCAGTCTTGTCCTTTGCTGCCTCTGTACCTTCTACGACTGCATCTATACTAGATGATGCCTTTTGCTTTACTGCTTCAGCATCTTCCTTGACTTCTTTAGCAGCTTTGTCTTTTGCTGCCTTTGCGCCATCAGTAATACCGTGAGTAACAGTGACCGTTTTATCTTCAACTTTTTGTACCCCATCAACAATCTTCTCGCCAATGACCTTGGTAGTATCTGATATTTTTCGTATTCCTTCTGATACTTTCTCTGTGATTTTATCTTTTGTGTCCTTTGCAGTGGTTGTTACTGTCTCCTTAGCATCCCTCAGGTCTGAAGCTACTTTGTCTTTCACTAATTTAGCTTCATCCGTTACTTCATGAGTTGCTTCTGTTGTTTTATCACCAATAGCTGCACCAGCATCTGATACTTTCTGCAAGCCACCAGAAATTTTCGCCCCAACATCATCCTTTGTGTCTTTGACGGAGGCCACAATTTTCTCTGTTGTGTGTTTAACTCCAGTAACTGCATTATCTTTCGTTCCAGCCATATCTTCGATCTTCTTTTCCATTGCTGCGTGTGCAAGAGCTTTTTCTTCAGAGGATTCCCTCTTAGTTTCTTCGAGGAAGTCCTTAACGTCTCCAGAAATTTCATCCGCAGTGTGTTTTGTTCCCTTGAACAATCCAGAAAGGAAACCGCTACCTTTTTCTTTAGCTTTCTTTGCTTCCTTAACAACTTTGTCTTTCGCAGCTGGTACAGTATCTGCTACTGTATCTACTGCTCCTGATACTTTCTGTTTCACAGTTTCAGCGTCATCGCGAACTTCTTTAGACACTTTCCCTTTTACTTCTTTCGTCTCAGTTGCTATTTCATGAGCAACTGCTTCAACTTTATCCTTGGCTTTTCCTGCGTCATCTGCAACTTTATATCCGACAGCTTTACCAGCGTCTGAGACCTTTTGCGCACTCTCAACTACTTTCTCAGCAATTTTGTCTTTAGTATCCTTTGCAGTCGCAGCAGTTTTGTCTTTAATATCCTTTACATCAATTGCCACTTTATCTTTAACATCCTTTACATCGGTCGTCACTTTATCCTTCGCTGCTTTTGCACCATCTGCTACTTGGTGAACAGTAGCACCTGCAACTGTTTCAATATGTTTGATACTGTCTGTTACTTTTTCGCCGACAGTTTTGCCAGTATCGGATACTTTTTGTGTAGCTTCAGAAACTTTATCGCTAACTTTATCCTTGGTGTCTTTTACTCCTGTTACCACTTTGTCCTTCGTATCCTTCACAACTGCGATTCCCTTATCTTTCGCTGTGTCGATGTCTTTTAATTTCTCTGCTGCTGCTTCACGAGCACGAGCTTCTTCCTCGACAGCTTCTTTCTTCGTTTCATCCACGAATTCTTTGACGTCTTCGGACATTTCATCTGCTGCATGCTTTACACCCTTAAATAAACCAGAAAAGAAACCGCCAGTCTTCTCCTTGGCTTTTTTAGCTTCTTTCGTAGCTTTGTCCTTAGCAGATGTTACACTATCTGCAACTGTATCTACTCCTGAAGATACTTTCTGCTTTACAGTTTCAGCATCTTTCTTAACATCCGTGACTACTTTATCTTTTGCAGCTTTAGCGCCACCCACTACCTCTTCTGCAATTGCTTCCACTTTATCGTCAACCTTTTTAACACCATCCACGATGCCTTCTTTTAATGCTTTATCAGTATCTGTCACTTTTTGCTTACCGTCGATCACTTTTTCGCTGACTTTGTCCACTTTGTCCTTAGCAATCGTCGTCATTTTATCTTTAGCGTCCTGAATCTCAGCAGCAGTCTTATCCTTTGCTAATACTACGCTGTCAGCCACATCATGAACTTTAGTATCTACTTGTTCTTCAACTCGTTTCACACCATCGATTACTTTTTCGCCAGCAGCTTTGCCAGCATCTGACACCTTTTGCGCAGCTTCAGATACTTTTTCACCAACTGTAACCTTAGCATCTTTTACAGCAGTTGCTACTTTGTCCTTCGTATCCTGTATTTCTGTAGCTGTCTTGTCTTTTGCTGCAGCCATATCTTCAATCTTCTTTTCCATTGCTTCGTGAGCACGAGCTTTTTCTTCAGAGGCTTCTCTCTTTGCTTCTTCGAGAAAGTCTTTAACGTCTACTGAAACGTCATCAGCCGCTTGCTTCGCACTTTTAAACAACCCGTTTAGGAAGCCGCTACCCTTCTCTTTAGCTTTCTTAGCATCTTTGGCTGCTTTGTCTTTAGCTACAGCAACACTGTCTGCTACAACGCCTATTCCAGAAGAAACTGTCTGTTTCACGGCATTGGCGTCATCTTTAATTTCCTTGGATCCTTTATCTTTCATTACTTTTGCGTCCTCTGCTAATCCATGAACAACTGTGTCTGTTTTGCTTTTAGCTTTCTCCACACCATCTACAACTTTCTCACCGATAGTTTTGGTAATGGCTGATACTTTCTCTGCTCCTTCTGATGTTTTCTCCGAGATTTTATCTTTCGTGTCCTTTGCTGTAGTTGTTATCGTCTCTGTAGTATCCTTTACGTCTGCAACAACTTTGTCTTTCGCTGCTTTGGCATCATCAGCTACCTTGTAAGCAGCAGCTTCAGCTTTAGCTTCTGCCTGTTTTGTACTATCTACTATCTTATCACCCACAGTTTTACCAATATCTTTCACTGCTTGGACACCATCAGATACAGTGTCAGTGGCCTTACCTTTGGTGTCTTTTACAGCTGTTGCTATCTTAGCTTTTGTATCTTTCACTTCTGCAACTGCTTTATCTTTTGCGAGATCGACATCTTTTAGAGTTTTTTCCATAGAAGCACGAGCACGTGCTTCTTCTTCAGTTGCGTCTTTCTTTGTTTCATCATAGAATTCCTTCACCTCTTCGGAGACCTCTTCAGCTGCGTGTTTTGCTCCTTTGAACAGGCCCGAGAGGAAACCTCCACCTTTTTCCTTAGTTTTCTTTGCTTCTTTCGTGATCTTTTCCTTTGCTGTGTCTGCACCATCTGCAACCGTATCTATACCTGATGAAATCTTTTGTTTCATTGCAGCTGTATCTTCTCTAACTTCTTTTTCCAGTTTTTCTTTCGCTAATTTTGCATTTTCAGCTACTTCGTGAGCAGATGCTTTTGCTTTATCGCCAGCTGTTTTTGTACTGGTTGCGATCTTTTCTTCTATCTTCTTGCCAGTGTCTATTACCTTCTGTGAGCTGTCAGCTACTTTCTCGCTGATTTTATCCTTAATATCCTTTACAGCTATTGACGTTTCGTCTTTCACGTCTTTCATATCAGTAACCACCTTGTCTTTAGCTGCCTTTGCACTATCACCTATTTCTCGAGATGCAGATTCCACCTTTTCTCCCGTATACTGTATTTCCGTTGCAACTTTATCCTTCGCGTCTTTCGCGGAGGTCACGATCTTACCTGCTGTGCCTTTAATTCCTGCAACTGCTTTATCTGTCGCTTCAGCCACATCTTCGATCTTCTTTTCCATTGCTGCGTGCGCAAGAGCTTTTTCTTCTGAAGATTCTCTCTTTCTTTCCTCAAGGAACCCTGTAACATCGTCTGCAACTTCATCTGTTGTATGTTTTGCACCCTTGAATAGACCAGAGAGAAAACCGCCGGCCTTTTCCTTGGCTTTTTTAGCTTCCTTAGCAGCCTTATCTTTCGCTGCCGCTGCAGTATCTGCTGCTGAGTCTATTCCGGATGCTACCTTATGTTTTACTGCTTCAGTATCATCTTTAACTTCTTTCGCTACTTTATCTTTTGCTGCTTTAGCATCTTCAGCCACACTTCTTGCAGCAGCTTCAGCTTTTGCCTCCGCGTCCTTTGCTTGCTGAACAATTTTATCAGTGACAGCTTTGCCTGTATCTTTCACCTTTTCAACGCCACCTGTAATTCCTTCACTTACTGTGTCCTTTGTATCTTTCGCAACTGTTATTACTTTAGTTTTTGCATCTTTTGCTCCTGCTGCAACTGTGTCTTTAGCATCCTTCGCTGTCGCAGCTGCCTTTTCCTTTGTTGTTACTACGCCATCAACCACAACATGGATCGCGCCATCAACTTTTTCTTCGATACGCGTCAGTTCATCAGCTGTCTTTTTGCCAAACACTTTCTCAGCATCAGACAGTTTCTCTGCAGCTTCCGATACTTTTTCATCTACTGCGTCTTTAGCATCCTTCACAGTAGCTGTTACTTTGTCCTTCGCGGCCTTTGCTTCTGCAACAGCTTTATCCTTTGCAGCCTTTGCTTCTGCAACAGCTTTATCCTTCGCCGCCTTTGCTTCTGCAACAGCTTTATCCTTTGCTGCATCAACGTCCTTTAACTTTCCTGCCGTTTTCTCACGGGCACGAGCTGTCTCTTCTGCAGCCTCCTTTTTCCTTTCATCGACGAAGTCTTTGACGTCTTCAGAAACTTCATCTGCCGCGTGTTTTGCGCTCTTGAAGATGCCCGAGAAGAAACCACCTGCCTTCTCTTTTGCTTTCTTTGCGTCCTTGCTAGCTTTATCCTTCGCAGCTGTGGCGCTATCTGCAACTCCATCCATACCAGAAGTTACCTTCTGCTTTACAGTGTCGGCACCTTCTTTAATTTCTTTTGCAACCTTGTCTTTCGTTTCCCTTGCACCATCACTTACTCCTTTCGCTGATGCCTCAACCTTCGCTTCTACACTTTTCACACCTTCAACTACTTTGTCACCAACTGCTTTACTGGTGTCAGCTACTTTCTGTGCACCTTCAGCTACTTTGTCGCTGACTTCATCCTTGATGTCCTTCGAAGCAGTTAGAACTTTTCCTTTTGCGTCTTTCATATCTGTAGCGGCTTTGTCTTTCACCTCTTTTGCTCCATCGACCATTCCCCGAGCTACACTTTCAGTTTTCTCTTCAGCTCTTTTCAGTTCATCACTTACTTTTTCACCAACAGTTTTACCTGCATCTGACACCTTGTGCGTAGCATCAGACACTTTTGTGAATAGTGCGTCTTTAGTATCTTTCGCAGCGGTTGCAAGCTTGTCTTTTGCATCTCTAGCATCTGCAGATGCTTTATCTTTCGCTGCTTCTACATCTTTCAATTTTGCGTCTGCAGCAGCACGTAGACGGTCTTTCTCTTCTGATGCTTCCCTCTTCGTTTCCTCAAGGAACTCTTCAACGTCGTCTGAAACTTCATCTACAGAATGTTTTGCACCTTTGAATAGACCAGAGAGAAAACCACCGGTCTTTTCTTTAGCTTTTTTAGCTTCTTTAGCAGCTTTATCTTTCGCTGCCGCTGCAGTATCTGCTGCTGAGTCTATTCCGGATGCTATCTTATGTTTTGCTGCTTCAGTATCATCTTTAACTTCTTTCGCTACTTTATCTTTTGTTGCTTTAGCATCTTCAGCCACACTTCTTGCAGCAGCTTCAGCTTTTGCCTCCGCGTCCTTTGCTTGCTGAATAATTTTATCAGTGACAGCTTTGCCTGTATCTTTCACCTTTTCAACGCCACCTGTAATCCCTTCACTTACTGTATCCTTTGTATCTTTCGCAACTGTTATTACTTTAGTTTTTGCATCTTTTGCACCTGCTGCAACTGTGTCTTTAGCATCCTTCGCTGTCGCAGCTGCCTTTTCCTTTGTTGTTACTACGCCATCAACCACAACATGGATCGCGCCATCCACTTTTTCTTCAATACGCGTCACTTCGTCAGCTGTCTTTTTGCCAAACACTTTCTCAGCATCAGACAGTTTCTCTGCAGCTTCCGATACTTTTTCATCTACTGCGTCTTTAGCATCCTTCACAGTAGCTGTTACTTTGTCCTTCGCGGCCTTTGCTTCTGCAACAGCTTTATCCTTCGCGGTCTTTGCTTCTGTAACAGCTTTATCCTTCGCTGCATCAATGTCCTTTAACTTTCCTGCCGTTTTCTCACGAGCACGAGCTGTCTCTTCTGCGGCCTCCTTCTTCCTTTCATCAACGAAGTCTTTGACGTCTTCAGAAACTTCATCTGCCGCGTGTTTTGCGCTCTTGAAGATACCCGAGAAGAAACCACCTGCCTTCTCTTTTGCTTTCTTTGCGTCCTTGCTAGCTTTATCCTTCGCAGCTGCGGCGCTATCTGCAACTCCATCAATACCAGAAGATACCTTCTGCTTTACAGTGTCGACATCTTCTTTAATTTCTTTTGCAACCTTGTCTTTCGTTTCCTTTGCACTATCACTTACTCCTTTCGCTGATGCCTCAACCTTCGCTTCTGCACTTTTCACTCCTTCAGCTACTTTGTCACCAACTGCTTTACTAGTGTCAGCTACTTTCTGTGCACCTTCAACTACTTTGTCGCTGACTTCATCCTTGATGTCCTTCGAAGCAGTTAGAACTTTTCCTTTTGCGTCTTTCATATCTGTAGCGGCTTTGTCTTTCACCTCTTTTGCTCCATCGACCACTCCCCGAGCTACACTTTCAGTTTTCTCTTCAGCTCTTTTCAGTTCATCACTTACTTTCTCACCAACAGTTTTACCTGCATCTGATACCTTGTGCGTAGCATCAGACACTTTTGTGAATAATGCGTCTTTAGTATCTTTCGCAGCGGTTGCAAGCTTGTCTTTTGCATCTTTAGCATCTGCAGATGCTTTATCTTTCGCTGCTTCTACATCTTTCAATTTTGCGTCTGTAGCAGCACGTAGACGGTCTTTCTCTTCTGATGCTTCCCTCTTCGTTTCCTCAAGGAACTCTTTAACGTCGTCTGAAACTTCATCTACAGAATGTTTTGCACCTTTGAATAGACCAGAGAGAAAACCACCGGTCTTTTCTTTAGCTTTTTTAGCTTCTTTAGCAGCCTTATCTTTCGCTGCCGCTGCAGTATCTGCTGCTGAGTCTATTCCGGATGCTATCTTATGTTTTACTGCTTCAGTATCTTCTTTAACTTCTTTCGCTACTTTGTCTTTTGTTGCTTTAGCATCTTCAGCCACACTTCTTGCAGCAGCTTCAGCTTTTGCCTCCGCGTCCTTTGCTTGCTGAACAATTTTATCAGTGACAGCTTTGCCTGTATCTTTCACCTTTTCAACGCCACCTGTAATCCCTTCACTTACTGTATCCTTTGTATCTTTCGCAACTGTTATTACTTTAGTTTTTGCATCTTTTGCACCTGCTGCAACTGTGTCTTTAGCATCCTTCGCTGTCGCAGCTGCCTTTTCCTTCGTTGTTACTACGCCATCAACCACAACATGGATCGCGCCATCAACTTTTTCTTCGATACGCGTCAGTTCATCAGCTGTCTTTTTGCCAAACACTTTCTCAGCATCAGACAGTTTCTCTGCAGCTTCTGATACTTTTTCATCTACTGCGTCTTTAGCATCCTTCACAGTAGCTGTAACTTTGTCCTTCGCGGCCTTTGCTTCTGCAACAGCTTTATCCTTCGCTGCATCAGCGTCCTTTAACTTTGCTGCTGTTTTCTCACGAGCACGAGCTGTCTCTTCTGCAGCCTCCTTCTTTCTTTCATCGACGAAGTCTTTGACGTCTTCAGAAACTTCATCTGCCGCGTGCTTTGCACTTCTGAAAAATCCTGAAAGGAAGCCACCAGTCTTTTCCTTGGCCTTTTTAGCTTCTTTTGCAGCCTTATCCTTTGTTGCTGCTGCACCGTCTACCACTGTATCTATTCCAGATGATATCTTTTCTTTCGCTATTTCAGTATCTTCTTTAATCTCTTTAGTTACTTTATCTTTCGTTGCCTTTGCGCCGTCAATCACGCCTCGTGTAGCTGATTCTGCTTTTATCTCAACATCCTTTACTCCTTCGACTACTTTACCGGAAACTACTTTACCAGTGTCGGTTACTTTCTGCGTTCCATCGGTTACTTTTTCACTTACTTTATGCTCCGCTTCTTTTGCACCCATTATAACCGTATCTTTAGCGTCTTTAGCACCTGTTACAATTGCGTCTTTAACATCTTTTGAGTATGCAGCTGTTTTGTCCTTTGTAGCGTCCACGCTATCAGTCACACCATGTATGATAGTATCTACCTTTTCTGTGACTCGCTTTCCTCCATCAGCTACCTTTTCACCAACAGCTTTACCGGTATCCGAAACTTGCTGCGCAGCCTCAGATACCTTTTTACTAATCGCATCTTTAGTGTCTTTTACAACAATCGTGATCTTTTCCTGCCCTTGCTTTGCTTCTGAAACTGCTTTGTCTTTTGTAGCGTCGAGATCTTTCAATTTCCCTTCTACCACTTCCCGTGCACTATCTTTTCCTTCAAGGACTTCTTTCTTTGTTTCATCAAGAGCATCCTTGAGTTCTTCAGTAGCTTCATCTGCAGCGTGTTTTGTACCTTTGAATAATCCAGATAAAAATCCACCTGTCTTTTCCTTGGCTTTCTTAGCTTCTTTCGCAGCTTTATCTTTTGCTGTCTCTGTGCCATCTACAATTACATCTATTCCTGATGATATTTTCTTCTTGGTATCATCAACATCTTCCGTGATTTCTATTGTTATTTTCTCTTTCGCTTTCTTCGCATCGTCTACTTTGTCTGGTACATCGAATGATAGATTTGCAAGGTTTCTTGTATCTTCTAGGAATTTCGCAGTAGCTTCTCGGATTGAACTATCTGGACTTGTTACTGGTTCTTGCGGTGAAGTGCTCTTTTCCCGGGACCTGCTTCGCGATGCTCTAGTCAATTTTGGACTTCGGAATTTGCTGAAGATTCCACTTCCCTTGTCTTTATCTGCAGAGTCTGCAGATTCATCAGGGGCCGTATCAGTTGTTACTTTTTCAGGAATTGGTTTCCAATCTTCATGATGCAGACTGTCTGCAATCTTTTTAGTGTCGTCCAAGAAAGTGGCTGTCAATTGTCGTGTTTCTTCATCTCCACTGTCGAAGGATGCTTCTTTAGATGAATTCTTCTCTCTGGATGAACTTCTCTTTTTACTTTTCAGTTTTGGACTCTTGAACATGCCAAAGAATCCACCGCTCTTATCTTTACCTTCCTCATCTATTTCCCTTTCATCTTCTTTTTGTTTATCCGGTGATTCTAGCTTTGCTTCTGGCTTACCGGTATACCTTTCCACGCTGTGTTCTTTCTGGTCTTTATGTTTCTTAATATCTGATTTTCCATTCATTTCTTTGTGAGGAGTACTTCTATCTGTGTCTAATTTCTTTTTTACTTCCGAGATATCATATGAGTGTCCGTTTATTTTATCTTTAGGTGTATCTTCCTCGTAATGAACCGACGACGAAAACGTATGCAGGTCTTGTTTCGTGTCGACTTTAGGAGCAGAAGGAACAATGGTAGTTTCAGCAATCTTTCGTGTATCGTCCAAGAATTTCTCTGTGGCGATTCGAAGTTCTTCGTCACCACTGTCGAATGATGCTTCCTTGCTTTTCTTTAACTTTTTCTCTTTTGATTTAGGGCTCTTAAATATACCAAAGAAACCACCACCCTTCTCTTTCTCTTGGTCGCTTGCATCACTTGCCATGGTTCCAGTACGATCATCTGATTCTTTGACCGTTACTTTCGGTTCCTCTTTCACCTCCCTTCTCTCGATTTGAGTCGAGCTCACTGCGATATCAGGTACGTGTACATTCAAATCACTGCGCCTGGAGTCATCTAAAAATTGCATGGTAGCCAATTTAACGTCAGGTAACACGCTCGCTTCGATAGGTTTGTAATCTACGTGTGTATCATATGAAACGAAAGTAGGTTGCTGCGTTTGATGTTCCGTAGCTGTAGGCACTGGTACTTTTATTTCTTCGTCGCCACTGTCCAAGGACGTGTCCTTCGACCCTTTCGACTTGCTCTTCTTAAGTTTGGATCCCTTGAAAATGCCTGAGAGTATGCCTCCGCTCTTATCTTTTGGCTTCTCGTCTGGCTGTGTAGATGGATACTGAACATTGTAAACGGTCTCATAAGCAGATATTTGCTTATCAATCGCAGGTTTCGCTTCTTTTGGAATGTTAGTCTTGGCAACAGCCTCTTTCGGCAATTCTTGCTTCTGTTCGTCTTGTGGAACTTCTTTAGCTTTTTCTGGCAATTTTACACCTTGTTTTTTAATACTTATGCTAGGAGTTGTTAGTTTTTCATCAATTTCCTTACCTTCTTTAGACAGCATTTCCTTTTTGCTTATGATAATCTGTTTACCATTGGAGATCGTCGCTGTGTCTGTGGGTATCGTTTGATCTATCTCTTTAATCGTGATAGTCTGAGTAATCACTGGTAGTTGCGTCTTATCGTCGATGGCTGAAACTATAGTTTTCGATGCGATAATCGCATCTCCCTTCCCATCGCGAATGTAACGTTGTTTAATTATCGGTGGTTCGATAACTGGCGTTCGATCGACAATTAGTTTTTCATCGGACTTAACGACCTTATCCTTAGGCTCTTTGTCAACGAATTGATCCCTAACAAAACTTTGAACTATAGCACCTCTTGCCTCTTTATTGTCCCGCGCATCATCATCACAAACCACCGACCACCCTTCCTTCGCTAACTTCTCCTTCTTTTTCTCTGCGTCTGCTATTACACCTGTTAATTAATTATTACATATTTTAGGCATCTGTAAACGTTGCAAAATAGGAAGAACACATTTGTTTGTTTTATTTCATTTCGTCATCATTAGTGTAAGCCGGCTCGCTCGATATTGCTCTTTGAGAACAGCGGTTAGACTCTCGTGTGGTTTTGTGCGTGGTACGTGTGTGCTATAGAGCAGCCATCTTTCCATCGAATGATTACACTTATATTTAAACAAATAACAATCTAATAAAAAATAAAAATAATAAGCATTAAAATGCTGCAAGAAAGGAACTATGTATTCTTTAGAAATTCCAAGTTTAATTTGTGAATACATATCAATCGCGTCAAGTCGACGGTGGTGCATAACTTTAACGCTACAACAATTAAAATTTACGATATTATTGATATTTACGAATAGCGAATTGAATCGTAATGAAAAAAAGAACTATTAAATGGCGTGAGTTTATCTCGTTTGTATTTTTGGAATAACAAGTTTCACCATTGTCCATACAAATTTTTAGTGTGAATTTTCACCATAAATTTTTTATGAAAATGTGTTATTTTTCAGATAAGAATGTCGGAATAAGTGTATACGACAATGACAGCTGCTCTGTGCGTCCGCACAATTAGGCCACACAAATTTGGCCACTCATGCAACGCTAAAAATTTGCAGCAAAACCTTGCTGAAACAAATTAATGGGATGTGTCGAAGAAATAGAAGACTATTAGTGGATCATTAAGTGAAGACACTGAGAGTTCGAATTATAATACAGTAGATATGAGATGTAATTGAGAGGCGATAAAATAAATAATTCATTACGTAATTGAAATAAAAGCAAGCTGATAAATTTGAAGGAATCCGCATCAGCCCTCCAGAACCTGTGAGTGAAAGTAAAAGATGATAAAGTAAAAAGATGACAAAGTAAAAGAGGTAAATGTTCTAGTGCCAACAATGTTTCATAGAGTTAACAACTTTCACAGATGTGAATCGTGTCCAGAGTCAATGCAGTGCTATACTTTCAAAAATCACCTAGATTCTAATATCAAAAAATATATCTGATCAATAATAACATTGTAAGTAATGATTTCTGATAAAAAATATTTCCAAAACAATAATTACTGCTCTTGACTTTATGGTTCAAATTATTGTTTTGGAAATAACAAGCAAGTAGTTAAGAATTTATTTGTAGCGGTGTATAGTACATAGCGAAAATCATAATAAAACCAAGAATAGAGCAAAACTTTTATGAAAAACAGATGATGTTTTCAATTTATTGAAAGAAATACAAATTGAAAGATCATGTGTGAAATATTGAAAATGAAGGACATTGGTATTTTACATTTTTGAATAACTGCGAAATTTTAATCTTACAATTAACTGATTCAAATTTATAATGAACATAGGTATAAAGATGAAATAATAATAAAGAATAAAGTACAATTTTACAGAAGTGTACAATTATTTTCAAAGTTATATTCTTTAAATCGCACATGAAACAACATTAATATTTTATATCACATTTTTTTATTTATTTTCGATTTTCGGCTTATGCTCGTTATATCAACGGAACAAATAAAGAAATTAATTTGATCAAGCAAAATAATTATTATATATTAAATTATAATAATAACAATATAATTTATTTAAATTATATAAATAACACATAGTTTTGCAAATACTAAAAGCCATATACAGCTATTAGTATCTTAATGTTTAAGTACTTTAGTCAATAATAAATTAAAGTGTATCTATTTTTCATTAGTTTAATTTACATATAATATGCAACAGTTGAAACACTAATAAAGGATCACAACTCCCTTATTTAAGTTCTACAAGTTATACGTTTAATTAATATAATGAAAAGAATATACATTTATATACAGATAATACATAAAAGTATATTGAAAAATCATTACGTCTATTTGCATATCGAGATATACTATAGCTAGGAACACGATATCACTAAAAAGCGAATTCTTGAGAACTATTTAGCACTAGCGACTGAAACTTTATCAATAAGTGGTTAATATAAGTTGTTCTGTAACAAAGCGTGACATTATCGCGTTAAATCAATCATGCTGCTACAGATTCATCTTTCCTTTTGTAAAGAAGTATTATCGTAAATGATGATTTCCATAAGTCGCGTAATGAATGTAATTTTTTTTTATTATTATTTTCTGAAGTAGCTAATCGAAGCACGGCCCCTCAACCCACCATTTTTTTTTTTTTTTCAAGAAAAGCTCAAATTACTTACCAGAAACTATTTTGTTGGCGTCTGCGATCACCCTCTGTCGTTTTTTGTCTTTGTCGTCAACTTCATCGCGTGACTTTTTGCTCATCGTATCGGCAACGTGACATTTGTGCTCGAGAAATTCGGCCATTGTGTCCCCTAATTCTTTCTCTTCGCTTGCGTATTTATCTTTGATGGGGGTCGAGGTTCCATTGAATACAGTGCCGTTTGTGATCGTGACATGCTGTATCGCTGTTAAGTGCGAAGAAAACGTGATTTAAATGCCGTGAAAAATTCAGGCTTTATTGAAGCGCCAGAGCAATATATACTGGAGAAGAAGGGGATCTGTTAGAGAGTATTATCACACAGCCTGAATAGACAACAATTTAATAACTATAGAAACCAATTTTTAATCTCGTAAATCGTTATTGAGAGAAGAAACAATATGTGTTTCATAAAATATCGCTGAAGTTTCTGAAGTGAAACTTATGAATGTGCAACTGCAGCAAGTATGGCGCTATGTAAACAGATGTTACAAATAGCGATATCATTAATGTGCTTTCTAAGAAGTGTGAGGCGAAACTTATGATTTCACATATTTTTTCTTAGCAATGACATGAAAAAAGAGCCGGCGTGTTATTCATAGAAATAATACAGGCAGTGATGTCATATCCTTTCTGGCATTGTAATCGGACAAGTGTAACGTTAAACGTCATTCAATTTCAAGAATACTTTCTTTATCATATCAGAAAGAGTTTAATTTAGAAATTATAGTTACTTAAATCACATAATAAAAAGTACATACATGTATCGTGTTTAGTGTCACTGATATTCAAGTCTTCCATAGATCCAGATTCCTAAGAGGAGAATAAATTGCTTCAATAAAGATACGCTTTCGAATGAAATAATAAAATACATAACTTTAGAAATAGAACATCGATGTAAAATATAAATTACATCGTGATACTAATTGTTTCTCCAAAATACAAACCTTGCTTTTGTTATAATCATCATAGTCAGGATTCATCTTTGGATCCATCGTTGCATCACGGCGAAGAGAAGTGTCCCTTGAAGGACCCAATTCTTCTTTTAAGGAATCAAATCCAGGTTGATCTAGTCGAACTCTCGCGACAGCCTTTTCTACGTCATCAGTGACCAATTCGACATTGAATATACACTTTCTCACAATGTCCTCGCGGCCAATTTTGTTCAATGCTTTTTCCAAAGTATTGCCTACATATAAAAATATCATTTTTAAATAAAGCAATAAATAATAACATATACATTTCCGCCCATAAGTTTGGAGCGTGTTACAATATCAAAAGAAATAATGACTTTTTAAGTAAATAAATATTTTATTTATAATATTATTCTTCTATAGTAAGCTGTAATTAATTCTATTTAAAAATGAATTAAACATTAGAGTTATAATACTTTTCTGCTATTCATCGTTGCTAAACTATAGTTTAGCTTTAAAATGTAGAATTACTATATTATTATTAGAAATTCTAGAGAATTCTTATTGCTCAGAAAACTGCACGAAAAAGATTGTATCGTCTAAACAGCAAAAGATAGCCCAATGTTTTGAGCGGGAGTATATGTTGCAATCTTAATATTCTGTTAGTTTCGATTAAATTTTTATTATCTTAATTAAAGGTTTTAATATTTCTTTGTTTTTATTACACAGAAGTACACACATCTTTCTGTAATAATAAAGGAATAAAAATAATAGTTATATTATTAATCTGAAAACTAGCCATTTTCACTTACTAGATATATCATTGAAATTACATTACAATTTAAATACTTGGACGCTATAATCGCGGCTTTATTTGCGTATTCGCTCTAAACACAGAAAAGTAGAGGTAAAAAGATTGAAGCTTGATACGAGAAATTATCGAAATTAAATGGTTGTAAAAGATCGCCGTACAGTTGACAAAATATTTCTGTCAATCCCGTCACACTTAGCGAATACAAAATAACGCTGACGTAACAACAATATTAAATATGTATTTATGCTGCTTGTGGAATCAGATACCTAACGAATTCCTTTCTTTTTCTTCGGGTGTAACACAGAAATTCTTTTACCGTCCCAAACGTATTATTTTCGCATCAATAATAACTTTTTAAAAACAATTGATCAATCTCACAAACTAAAGAAAGTTTATTTGTATTCACATCACTTTGGAAGAACTTTAAGAATGTATTTTTTCCTTGCTAATGATTGTCCTTGACCTAATACAGACCTGAAGTTACAGTAATCTGTCGTCTTTGACAATGTGGCCGCCTAAACAATAACGACAGTTCACTGACGTACGTGTTAGTCGCTTCGTTTTGATATTCTTGATATAAAGATATAAACATTTTTGCGTTTATGCCCTCGCAAGAATAAAATAAATAAGAACGTTCGAATAAATTGAACAGATTATTGTAGAAACACGGAACTTGGGAAACGACCGAGTGCACTATCACTTTCACTGTATTCTTCTTGAGATGGCGCGTACTTCTGTTTGTTTTAACCGATTGCAGAACAGAAACGATGTGCTACGTGCATTTCTGCTGTATATCAGCGTCATTAATACTGGTAAAAAAAGAGGGGGAAAGCAGTCCATAGGTTTATGTCAGGCATAATAATGCAGGATGAGATCACCAACTACGTTGCTCCTCAGATTCCACGCGTCTTAGTCAAACGCGCCTGCCTGATTAATCGACCTTGCCAAGAAACAGGTTCTGTTTAAATTTTACTATATATTACTATATCTAATGTTTACCAACGGATATGACTTCAGGAAAAAAAGCTATTCTATCAAGATTTATCCTGATGCGCAAAAATGTTGAAAATAAAATTATTTACGAAGAAAATCTGAAGTAACTGATACCGAGATAACCGAATTAATCGGAACGGGATTGTAAATATAGCTTAATGAAAATTTCGAAATGAAAGCGAGCGAATGGTAGAATTATTAGAACTCCAAGAACTGAATCATATCGAATGGAATCGAACTGTAAGTGTATTTATAAAGATGAAATAATGGAAATCGGCAACAGTGCGTGTTTCGACATCGACAATACTTGTTTCGTTATCGCTCAATTAATGAAACTCGTCAAATAATGACTAAAAATATAAATGATCATCTTAAGTTATGAGTCTTATCGTATATTTAAAATTTCTCTTTGGTCACCAAGTATTCAGATGTTCAAAGTCTATTGGAACGTCCAAGTGAATATGTTACTCGCGTAAATATAACCGACTATTCATCGATAATATTTTCGAGAATAAAGATACGATGGCCTAATTAATAAACAATTATAAAAAACATATTTAGATTGCCAGTATATACGTTTGTAATGTTCTTACTCGTCTTAAGTATTTACGAAAACAGTGCTTCATATGATAAAAATCTTGGCATTCGAGTTAATTACGGAAAATAATTGCAAGGTACACGGTGTTATGAAAACTTATGTCGACGTTATATAAGGAGCGTCAGATGATATCAGGAAATCGGATTCAACATGCTAAATGAAATTTTAGATTTTAAATATTCAAAAACAAGATCGATCGAAAACAATATTGTATAACGCTTATAAAGTTTACCTGTAGCTTTGTTTCCATTGCTCTGCCAAACTTTAAGCATCGCTGCGGCTTGCTGGGCTGGTTTATTCGCATACTCTTGTTTAATCGTTGATACCTCGTTTGGCGGAATATTTAACTCTTCCGCGAGTTTTTCCCAGTCTTTATCCAACAGATTTGCGATATCAGTCAACCGAATGGTTGCTCTGTGAATAGCGTCTGGACGACCTACAGACACAATTAACGTCAGTGATTCATACAGGCTCGGATTTCCTTCGTAATCAGCGTGAGAAATTCACGTACTTATGCCGCCGTCGCGTAGAAAACTATAATTCTTCGACAGCTCTAACAAATCCACCTCCGAGGCAGCGGGATCCGAAGAAATTTTCTCTGGCAATAAAATATTTAACGTGCAAATCGGCGTCTGCGGCAACTCGCCCTTAGGAACCTTCGGCTCGCTCATGAACATTATGCGACCCATCATGTCCGCAGCGTCCGGATCCTTTATTCTCGCTGTGAACGGAACTCTATTCTCTTTGAATGCTCTGAACGGTAATTGAAGCTGCTCGCCGCTCTTCAATACTGGCACAAGGTTACCCGAAAATTCCATATACTGTGTTTTACCTTCCAGTACCTATGGGAACGTTTCCATGGCGATTAATGCGTGTTAACAATGCGGTAATTACAACGAATGATTCACATAATTTCTTATGTACATATGTGTATTTACCTCGACGTCTCGGCTCTTCGCAACTTCCGTGAAGTGCTCTTGATTTTCTAAGGTCTTATCTTCTTTATCGTCGGTCATACAAAATACGCGCAGCCTTGCCTCCAGTGGATCTACTCGCTTTGCAAATACTACAAATCTGAAGACGAAATAGGTATCGGTAACATTTCCTGTCTAAACGTGATTGTAATCATGCAGGTAAAACGTAATCGACTTGATATTGCGAAACAGAGTCTGCGCTGATCAAAAACACTATCTCTTTCTACGGTATACCGATATATATTGTAAAAATCGGAATTCTCTTTCTATAATAGAAAATTGGTGTTCGAAGGAACAGATACATGGAATGAAATGAATATTTCTATGAATAATCGTCACTAGGCGATGCACTACTCAAGCTAAGCGAGCTCTCTCCTTACTCGTCTTACCCCGGCATAGAAACGATATCCGATTTTTAGAAGAAATGTTCTACCTGCGATTACAGTACGGATTATTTGTCTTTGACACGATTAATCTTAGGTACATGAAAAACGTACTTAGCCATAAAAGGTACATGTGTCGCGTGCGTGTATAACTCCGTAGCCATTTTCGTGGCTTCGGAGATATTCCGACAATCCATTAACCAGAAGCGAGCAGATACCGTGGTAGTAAAGGAAACGCAATCTTTCACGAACGTCAATGGCGTCGAACCGGTGACATCCTCCCAGACTGCCCGAGACTGACCCCCTGAACGACATACATACCAAGTCCAATAACATTATTAAAATATGTCCGTGCTGCGAATGGAGAATCGGCAGAAGTGATATGTGTGGGATATAAAATCCGATGCGACCGAGATTAATTACAATACGACGCTTTTAGCCCGGGATATTCGCGTCTGCCCTTTGATTGTCGAGTATTTTGTACACTACGTCTTCTACGTTCTCTAGTTTCGTAATGGAGTAAAGAATAATTAAAGATTGGAATATTGAAACGAAACTTAGGTAAATGAAATTGAATAAATCTGCAGAAGCCGTTATAGAGAAAATATTGTTTAAAGAAACAATCGAAGGGCTCGTACAGTTACATTGGAATTGTAATACATTGGAGTGGGAGGAGTTAATCTTGCATTCTGTGTCAATGTTCGTTTAAGTCGTAATTAGGACAAGCAATAATCTTAAATTCCTCTCATAAATCAGATTATCGTGACACCAATACCGGGCTTAAAGTATCAAGAAATGCGAATACTTATTAATGTCGTTATAATAAGAAACTTTTAATTATCGGAAAATATTGTGTAAAAAAATATAATCGTATAATAAATATGTAAATATAATTTTCTTTTGTAAGATACGAAGCAATTAGTACGACGAAGATTACGTCATTTCATGTTGATTCAATGATATCCAAATGAATTTTTTCACTTTTAAAAACAGGAAAAATTTACATATTTGAACAATCAATGTCCTTGCGTGACGACACGAACAGGAAGAGAAACATTAAAACAGGACAGCTCTCTTTTGTCATACGAAACCAGTAAAAGAGCACCAGTAAAATTTGTATTTAATATCGGTCACCATAAGTGCGTTGATGTACGTGCTGTATCGTGTGTGTGGGTAATGTAAGAACCAAATACACGCTGACCGAATGATAATGCTTGCCAAATGAAAACAAAGCGTCATACATTGAAAACCGCGCAGAAAGCAAACGCGACTCGTGTGAATATGCTTTTAAATAGTAAATAAGCGATAAAAGAAAACAAAAGGGCGTGAAATAATCGTAATAAAAATCGCGGCGCAATGCATGTCGAAAACATATCTTCCTGCTTTTATTTTCCTTTTTTTTTTTTTCTTTGATCGTATAAGATGTATTAAGTGTTTTTAAAATGTTTGATAATTTGTCAACCAAACAGAAACGAGAATCTCGTCAGAATATTTTTGTAGTAACAGGAGAAAAAATCAAAATTGAGTTTTATATACTCGGAAAAGCTTCGTTATACACATGTAAAACTTATAAATAAAGTAAGTACAGCGTGACTGTAACAAACGGTAAGATTAAATAGACAATATTGTCAGTCTTTGTATCGGTAACGTGTCGTATGATACATATTATAATGATCTAAAAGTACATATATTTTGGGAACACAATTTTATAGAAGTTATAAATTACAAGCCTAATATCGAAGCGGTTACCAGTCAAACGAATGTGCTGAAACAAAAACTTTTGAAGTTAACGCTTACAATGAGCTAGGTAGTAAAATTTTATCTACGTTAATTAATAATCCATACCTAAATGACTCAATCCTAACAATATGCAAGCATTAACAATGAATCACAACAAGATATGTATACAACAATGGTACTCAACGAAATGTTTCTATGAAACATGCAGCTACCATCTCCCTTTTAAATCTCTATCCGAAGGTCTCCGGGACGTATTAATTATAATCGTACTTAAATTAATCTCCTAGATAACATATACAACCTCCTAAGTATTAAATAAAATACTCCAAACCTACTTCTTACATTGCATACCTACGAGATCAATAACAGAATAATTATTCTAACGAGATACAAAAATATCGTTAACGTAGTCCCGATGACCTGAGAACAGACGAAGATGCCTACCGCCCGCGCCATGCCTACTAAACTACAAATTGATCTTCGAATGCGTAAGAAGTCTGATAAGAGCATATATACACCAAAGGTGTTGCGGCGTAACAGTTTCAGCACTTATCGGTAAGAGATTTTCCAGTAAGACGGTACGCTGCTCTACAATATTACGTGCAAGCATATATTACCAGTTATGCTGCACAGAAGTCTCAACGTCGGTGCGTCTCCTGAATATTGATTGATCATGCCTTTGTTGGCTGCTTGCGGCACCGGTATAGTTAAGGTTATCGGTTTGTGGAATTTTCTTCGCCTTGGCTCAACGGTTACGATTGGTGATACCGCCACTCTGTTACCAAGCAACTTGGCTACAAGATCTGCTGGTATTGGATGTGCCTAAATAACAATATCATTTTTTTTTAATTTATTCTAAATTATGTCACAGATTGTATTTGATGTGATTGATTTTTCAAATATTCTATTATGTTGTACTACATGACGTTCATCTGCTTATATCAAATTGTTCAATGACGCATGAATGTATATGGATACTTATTACAGATTCTATGTAGCTTCTATGCGTAATCTTTACGACTACTATAATCGTATATTATAACCGCATAGCACATAATACATTCATAAAAGATTTTTGCAAGTGTTTCAATATACTGTACGTTGGTACAACTTAACCATTCTATTTAATAAACTAAATTTGAACTCCAATTAGATATCTCACTGTTTGCTCGTTGCTATCGCATACATAAATAATTATTTTCAAAATTTTAATATCGCTATTTAATGATTTCTCGTGAATTTTAGTTTTCCAAAAATAATGAAACGCATCGAGAAGAAAATAACCACCTGGAGTCCAACTCTGATCTTTTTAGTAAGAGCTGCTGGTGGGAAAACAGCCTGAACTTGTGGGACAGCCGATGAAGAAACTGTACCACCTTCTGGCCCAACTGCATGAACCTCTTGCCTGATGCGAGACACTACTGCGAAGTAATGTGGGAAGTCTGCAGTGAGTATCCTTACGATTCGGGAAGTTTGGAGATCCTCGAGCTGGCTTAATTCTGCGAAAATATTTATACATATTTCGTTAAGTTACTTACACATGTAATGCGAAGAACTTAAATATTTTTCAAACATAGATCTTGTTAACTATCGTTATTCAAAACATTTGCGAATTGCATTATATACTATTGTTTATAAACTGTGAGCTATTTATAACGGATATAGAGCAAATAACTAGTTGTTAAAACACTTAATAATTGTTTACATCAACAAACACTGGCAAACATTGATTATATGCTATGCTTCTAAGTATTGGTTCTTGTTCAAGACTCTCAAGATTCCAATTGCACATTAGCGTTTATACTCGAGTCATTTCCTGATATATGAAGGAGTATAACATGTGAATACTATTAATATTATCTCACTCTCAAGATGTTATCATTTGATACCTAAAATCTTCCTTCTACTTTTTAAATGGTTAGGTTAGTACAAATAAATGGAAATGACGATTAACAGATAAGACAGTACTTTAGTAGCACTTTGTGAGGTAGATGTCATGTAAGATAAATTATACAAGATTAAATATGTATGTCTATCCATATGTATATACTTAAGAAATGTAACGATGAACATATTATTCAGTACGATTTATTTTAATACGAAGCAAAGAGTTACAGGATTTATGATAAACAGAAGCTAAATTGAGAAAAGATGAGGAAATAGTCGTACCTTCTCCTTCAAAGCTCTCGTTAAGCACATCTTGGACAGCCTCCTCGCTGGCTTCCAAGGTATGCTCGCGCCAAGTTTCTCCATTATCCGATCGAAGTATTACTATTTCTCGTTCCTTGCCCCGCAACGACGCAAAGTGTGGTACTTCTATGATGACAGGTCTATTCGAAAAAATTATTATTATTGGAAAATTTGATAATATACTCGTCATTTCTAAAATTCGGTATTCGTACATTGCACCTTACGTTCAATAACAAATTTGTCATATCTACGAACGTAATATACGTTTGAATTTTACATCACTTTTTACAATTTAAGGATTAAAATTTTTATAAGAATTAAAGAAAATTTTTTTACAAGTAATTTGAACAGAACTCTTCAATTGTAATAATTTATCGAAGCACGACTTACGTTTCTCGGGACATGAAAATTGCATTTGCACATTAAGCTGCACTCCTTAATCGAGCATAATGGCAAACGAATTTGGGTCACCAATGGGATAATCTCAAATCTCTTTGTTACATGCCAACGTTGTACTTTACGATGAATCATACGATAATTTATAGAATTTAGAACAATCTGGAGATATCGGGAAATTTTGAAGTGAGATTGCAGAGAGCTCCTATATGCGAATCTTTGTACATACTTAAAGAACAATTATCGTTTGATAAGAAGAGGAAAATATATGGTCCTATTTAAACCAACGAGGACGTTATATCTGGAAGATACTTAAACCTATCAGCAAGTTATTGCTGTCAATAATGTTCCTTAATCATCGCGATATTAATACTATTTAAATACTAATAATTAATGAATTAATTAATACGTCGCAATTGTTTTCTCAAACAAATTGAAGTCAAATTTAAAAACTGTACGTTTTTCATTTAATAATGATCCCTATATTCCAAAAATCAATTTTTTACAGCGACTGCATAGGCTAAAATATTATTTTGAATATATTGTGGAAAAAATTTAGAAACTAGTAATTCTTCATTTACTTCCGAAAAATCGATTCGACAATGATTATCTGAACTAATATTAAAATGTTACTTTAAATACGATATATTAAAAGAGACACTTCTGTATATCATGTACTTTGCATATTATATACTTTCAAATACATATTTCGTACTTACCCTAAGAATTTGGCACCCACGGGTCCTAGTTCAAGGATACGGCTGGCAAGAGCCTCCCCTTCCATCAAAGGCGGTGGGTTCGTCAATTTGTCCCTTCTCAAATATCTGCACGTAACGCGCATAGGCATTGCGGCTTTTCTAGGAGGAACGATTACACGTACACCACTATGTCTGCAGCCACGCATCGCACCACCTCGTGCATCCACCAGAAAGGAAACCAGGAAGCTATCATTTATACAATAAACATAGTTATAGAGAAAATTCACGTGTCGATCGTAGAAACAGAAAGGTATATATCGCCTTAGCTTATAGCATTACGATATGTCGACAGAGAAAAAGACTTGAAAATAAGAGCAATCATTGCATGGGGGCTAATCATTATTTGGACACGTACTCATAAATCATTATTCAACACTATTACATACGAATATTGTGCGAACATTTGGCCGTTCGATAAATAATACGATCATGCTAACTGCTTCGCTTAAGTCAAACCAATTATAATTAAAGAAAAAAAAAATATTTTTACTAATGTGTATACATAGTATTTACACTAATCTAGTTCCTTCAAAGAATTAATACGGCTTTTTCGGCAGATATTTGAAATTTTATGTACATACCAAGATAACGTTGCGTATAAAAAATAGTGCTAATTCATCGAATACTTTATCATAATGTCTATATCATTTCTAAACGAACGAATAAGTATTTTATAATTAGTCTGTTTTTAATGATTCGTAGTAAAAATATTTTAGAAGGCCAATTAAAACAAACGATTGAGTTATCACATAAGCACGCCAAGCCGAAAAGCAACGTTCACGATAAATTTTTACTAAAAGCATAAAGTTAAATACAGAAATTATTCTTAATCGTGTCAGGTCATTTTGAAGGCGGTTTTATGTATACGGCGTAGTTATTAAATGTTTCAATTTGTTCCGTAAACGTTACAAAAAAATTATATATGCTTTGGATATGATTTATTGCTGCGTATGAGGGGTAACTGTAAAAAAAAAAAGAGAAATAAATTAATTACAAGACAACAGTGTGCAAAGATAAGTTACATGAGAAATGGAGCAAATTAAATTTTAAATCAGATAACTAAAATAGAAACAGTACGGCTTGTGAGCTTGGGTGAAGGATTTGCTGTATGAATATTCTATGTCTGCAAGCGTAACGCTAATTAACACTGAATACTATCATAAAAAAAGAAAAAAGAAAAAGAATCATAAAAATTGGTCGAATTGAAATTCAAAGATCCATTCGATTGCTTCCTATTGATTGCTGATTGATGACTGTGCTGGAGGACAAGTTCCATAATGAACCTGAGAATTATTCACAGAGATGTTGCATACAACTTGTGCACAGTGAATATAATTGATGTAAATAATTCAATATTTCATTTACATCCACGCAATGAAACGTCTTCACGAATAACATTCTTCTTTTCTCGTACATTAAATAGTCTAAAAATATCGATCATACATAAATTCTACGAAGGTTGTTCAAGTGAGATGATGTAATAGAACTCTTCAATATACATCATGTTTCTGGAATATATTACAGCTTTTAGCTATGACAAACAGATGATGCTTAATACATATTAAGCGTCGTATTTACGTAGATTTAAAATTCTAGGAACAACTTCCAACCATAAATAATGAAAATTTATTAATTCTAAAATTGAGATTTTTGGCAAAATTTATTTACAACGAAACATAATTTTTGTTGTAATTCATATTATCATATCATCAACATATTTCCCCCGAGATATGTTATTATTTCAATTTCCTGTTGTTTTATCGCATAAATTTGATCTCTTCGATTTACGTATATTCATTGTGCACTAAAATATTCTGTCTAAGAATACTAAAACTTGAGCGACTACGGGCATTGTGCGTTCAAAGGAAATGTATCAAGAACATAAATCAAATTGAAGAGCGATATGGCAAGTAGCAGAAGCTAAGATTCAAGAGAAGATCACTTACTTTCTCCACTGTGGAATTCTGCGAGTAGCGCAAATAAAATAACAGAGAGGATCGGGAACAAAATAAAAAACGCGTTAGTATCCATTCGTTCATAAAAATGGTGGTGAGAAGATGACGACATAGATGGAGTCGAGATTCTAAACTAGCGCAACTTTACAGATTTTCGAATATTTCTGTTGTCATTTCTTTCCAGCACGTTCGCATAACTTCGTTCTCTTGGACGTTCTTAAACTGCCTCCGTGCTTATCATGATGATTGTTTCTCATTCAATTTTCGAAAACCCGCAATCATCACACGCAAGCCACTTTTCTATTATACAAAACTACAAAAATGGGGAGCAACAATAATAATTATGTATTATAGTGGAGACGCAACGAGGTCACATCATTCACACTCTGCGGAAAATAGGTATACGTTAGGGTGGCAACGTAAAATCGATTGTTCCGAAATCTGTAATATCTTCTTTTCAACTCGATCAAATGATTTTTCGTTCATCGCGCAAAGCACAGAAAAATAATTCTTTCTACGTTGCTCATAGTATTATAAATATATCGTCAACAGATTTCGTTACATATGCAAAAAGTAGCTCAAACTTGTCGTAAAAGGAGAAGGGAGAACAATGATACGAGCAGCAGCCACTATATCATAAAAATGTGTCCAAAATGGTTAACTATTGGTAATTAATTATCATTAAACTAGAGGACGAACGATTCTCTTCCTATATCTACAAGAGCACTTTTAATCTTTATCGAAGTATTCCATTATTTACTAAACGACTATTATTTCTATGTTCAGTTATTCATAATTTAGCTGATATGTTCTTTCCAATTATATTTATGTTCCATTATGTTAATTGTTCAGTGTTATGCGTGCCGAATTTATTGAATTCATTAGTAAATCCAGGTCTTTTTCGTAAAATGACGTCAATATGTTTTACGAATGAAAACAAGAAATAGCAAATACAATCATAGGCTCGTAGTAATTTCATTTAAGAGTAACAAGTATTATCAATAGCTTGAAAACGATCGATCGGTGCTTAATATGAAATACCACGCTATTGGAATAAATACTTCATACGTATATTTAGAGTCCCTACACGCTAAAGAAGAGATATCAACGTACTAATACAGAAAATACAAAGAATTTGTGTCGTGAAACGAATAAGAAATTCATATCGTGATAAATGCAATTTTTTTGTTAATCAAACATGTTCATAAATATGAACGATAGAAGTAAAGTATGGGAACTGAAGTTTAATTATCGTTAGTTTATATCGAACGAAAAACCAGCTCATTATAACTTCGTATTTCTGTTATAATTTTTAATAATACACTTATGCAAGACTTCCTTTATATAAATCATTTTCTTACTTTCATTCGTACAACTGCATGTACCATTTGATGGTAAAATATGAGATTCTAAATGTAATATTTAAATCCCATATGAACATTATGACATATTACATATTCTTGTGCATTTCCTTAAGAAATTATTAATTAGACTGGACTACTGTCTTTGGCCATGGTCCATATTATATATATATATATATATAATTTATCGTATGAAAAGAATATATGAAATAAATACAAATCATCAACAATAGATACATTTACGCAATTATAAAATTTACAATTCGACAAAAAATACGATCATCTATAGAATTTATATACACGTTTTAAAATTGTAATTTGCTTTGCTAAAAGATCACAAGCCACTTCGAATCAACATGACGTTTGGACATATTATATTGTAATAGACATAGACATAGTACTTTGTGTACGCGAATGTAATGTGTTTTCCGTCATGTGTTCGTTTTATACGTTCCTCTATATCTAAATATATTGTATATAAAAACGCCTAAACACAGAAAGGAGAGTAATAAAAAGGGCATGGTGTACCTGTCCCTCCACATTCCTTGTCCTTTCGACATGGTACCAAGAGCTGCCAGCGATGTATTTAGGGACTCTAGGGACGCTCTGATCTCAGAACAAAATCTAGTATGATTATGGATAAAAAATTCGTTTCATGCGCATGCTTACTATTTTTGTTTTTCTTTGTCTGACGTGCACGTTGCACTTTTCTCTGCTGTTTGCTTTAGGAAATCTGTGCACTTGGAAAAACCATTCTACATTTTCAGAAACAAGTACGTGCAAACACATGTGCTCTTGTATATGGTTAAATGTATAAGGAAAACATTCTGAAGATATAAGAAGGTAACTCGAACAAAACGTTATTTGTCCGATACGATAAGTATCCTGTCCTACTAAACGCAAAGAGAGAATCCATTGAAAATGTTCAATACAAAAGTACCATTGTATTAAACATACTACTCTTTCTTAATTTCTTAGTAACAGAGAAAAAATTAGTTTGTAAGATACATTCAATTTGTTATTAATTTAAAAATATTTAGAAAGTATCAATGTAAAAATTAATATCAATATTGATATAAAGAACAAAAATATTAATTTTACACCGTAATGTTTCATTTGACAGTACTTGTGTAATATTTAGCATCATCGCATATTTCTAATAATATTTAGAACAAAATATAAAAATATGTGATTTGTTTACTTCGTGTTTAGTAGAACCTTATACTATGTACTTGTCTATTCCTCGATTAAGTACGAGGCCTCTGAAATTGTAACAACCCGCCTGTTATTAGTAAGGAACATGGTATCCAATTAAATTACACCATCAAAGAATCGTTCATCCCAAAGATATTTCAAGAACAACATGCTTATTAACTAGATAATCTAATATTGCTACGAGCAAGACAGGATGTAAACGAGGGCACCAAGCGGTTGGCTCTTGTTTAGCTGGTTGGCCGATTACATAAACATTGAACTGAACATTCTGAATAGAATTAAAAAGAAAGTAGGTAAAAAATAGCTTGCTGTGAGAGATATGATGTGTAACAGAAAACTGATTAGAGTTCAGTTACTGGTTTGATTCTCGTTGGCTCCATTTGAAACATTCCGTGACAGTCCCCGTGATGACAATTACGCTGTTATGTTTTCATTATGTTCGCGATTATGTAACAATGAATTATGTCAATTGTTACGAATGTCCCGTAATAAACTCTTTACTTTCTACATAAAGAAAATTTAACGTAAAACAACGTTATGGAAAGCTTTCAAATGCAAATTTCAAAAAAGATCGAGTAAAAGTATTCTTTTACGATCCACTCGATTTTAACCCTTTTATTTCATTATTTACCAGTTTGATGCGATCAATGTATGAACATGTCAATTTTGGTATATGTACGTCGTTATATGATAAAAAGGTATTTTTATTCGCCGTATTTCGTTAGTTTGTCTACGCTAAAAAATACGTGAAGCCAACTAAAAATTCATTTGGAAGAATTCTATGAAAATAGAAAGTTCAAGCTCATTTTATGCGGCTCTCGTAAATATAAATTCTTACAATCCTGTACCACATTTTGTTATTATATATCAGCCAATGATCTAGGTTAATTAGAGCAGGAGTCTTTCACCAATGCACACCGTATCACACTATAATACACAATATTATTGTTTCATGATATGAACATTATTATTGTTCTCTTTTTTATGTACGCCACTGCTTGCGTACTATATGCTTCTACGTTCTATATACAATTTCGAACTGTATCAAAATTACAATAGACGTTATTTCCTGCAGGTGTGTATAAATAGAGTTCCGACAACTTTTTCCAATCCAATACGACGAACGCCAATTATAGCCTTTTGAAAGAAACAGTTTTCCGATACTGCAATTCTTGCCCAATGAAATGCATTACGCCAACTTTAACGAAGAACGTATTTCAATAACACAACAAAGCTTTTGTGTAATTATCATAGATTATGAAAATAATCTGTGTTATAAATTCAGTTATGTGTAGCAACGAGCTTCTTTTTTTTACAAGCATGAGAACTTAAAAATTCAACATACATTTTTTATATATTATATTGAATTTCGACTACAGCTTGAAGTTCGTGTTAATCTGTACATATTTGATTCGTATCTTATTTACGTTGCGCAATTATTAAGTATTAAAACAAACCATGCAAATATAGAGATCGGCTTCGTTGACTTTCTATCTCGGTAATTCAGTTAGTAGAAGTCGGATTGAACATCCTCTTTAATTCGTCGTGCATGTATAGTATGTATACTTCGCAAACAATTTCCAATTCAATAGATGACGATGCAAATTTTCAACTGGGAAAATTTTCATAAACAAGAAAGATCGATCTGAGAATAATGGAAGAGAATTTGGAAAAATTTCGAACACCTTCGCAAACTCTGCAAATTAGAACCAATTGAAACGTATTCTAATATGTTGCAGACAGATCTTACAGATATGCCTTTGCCCGATAAAATACTTAAAAACGCAAGTAGTTTAGATATATTCTTAAATATGTCAATGGGGTAAGTTGTATAAGAGTTAAAAAATTTTTATCAGATACCATGGTATATGAAGATAATTCCAAAGAATTTACAAATTAAATAGATTATAGCATGAATATAAATGTACAAATTTTGTTAAGCACTTTATGATACAAAAGAGTTGCTCAGAGCAATATTATACAATTATGAATGAATAATACAACCTACCCTAAATTGTACAATTGTTTGACTAGTGTTAGATGAGTGGTGTTTATAGAATAAGAGGATGAATAAATTAATACATACCCGACGTGTACTGGGTGCCTATTAATATCAACATTGTCTAGTTTGAGATTGGCAGCGTTTGTACGTTGATAATTTTCTTTTGTGATCATCTCGGTTATCATTGGTGCTATAAATCAAATTTATTATTAAACATGTAACGCTTCCCCTGTATTAAATACGTAATATGGAAATAATCAACGCGAGCTATCACGTGGATGCATTTTAGATATCTTCAATGAAAAATTTATCAAGTATGGATATATGCTTTTATTGTTCTTTTGAGCGTTTTCCTGTTTAATCATTCGGAATACGACGCCCACCATAACTTTGGCCGTACTATTCGTAATTGCATACTCTGCTCGTACATACAAGAAAATTGTGGAAAATTCAAATCGTTCACGTAAAGATTTGAATATCTACTGTTAGCTGCAATATTTTTGAAGACAGAAGAAAATGGAACGTATTGTATTAATTCAAAAAATTCGAAAATTAATAATATAAATGTTAGGTGTGACCACTGTAAATAGTTTTCGTAAAAATTATTTGTAAATGAAGTTTAGAAATATATTATGTAGAATATACAACGCTAATGAATAAAGAATAAAAAACAAGATCCGAAGCGAAAATAGTGCTAATGATCTATGTACTTCAATACCGTATCTTTTGCGTAAGAACACATAAAATGCATCGTGTGACGCGTAATAAAAGGCATTTGTTCAAAAATGAAGAAACTAAATTTCTTTTAGAGACAGACGGATGCAATATGAAATAAATTTTATCGCGTGACGAAAAATGACAGGTCGAAGTCAACTGTCTTGGACAAAGTACTGCTTATCTATACCGTTTCTTTAGTCGTCCTATTATTAGAACAACAATTGCATGTTACTTATTACATACATTATCGAAAAAAATGATCGGAAATGACGGAGAGTTGTAATACGTAAATAAATCGTATCTTGCATCATATTCTAAGTCTTGATGTGCCACTTTAACATCTTTGTACATAAATGTTATACATAATAATTATAATTACCAAATAATTTTTCAAATAATTTCCAGAATCTTTTGATCGTACAACGGAAATTTAGCTCGTTCGAGTGTACTCCTTGTACGTATATTTTTCAATAAATTTCACGTTTAAAAATGTTACAAACAAAAGAAAAATCCATATACGTTGAATAGACGTATGATTAATTAATCCGGAAGTGATAAATACACGCCTTTGTGCAATTTTCAAGACACTATCTATTATCACTGCACCAATACAAACAACCAACACTTCAAGCATCTTTTGTAAAGCAAGACTCATTAATTTATGACCCTCCATCGTCTCGAATGACCTTTCATTATACCTTGTTGAACTCTACAATCGCTACCGCGCAAAGGATAAAAACACAGCACTCCACTTAAAAGAAATTAAATTGCCCTTGAAACCTCTTCCGTTTCTAGGAGAGCAAAATTAATTCTCGTTTTGCATTTTCCGTCAATAATCTGTACTATTGATTTAACTAGATACTGTGTCGTAATGTAAGAGAAAAACGAATAAACGCGATATGTCTCTATGTAAGGTAGACAAAATAAGCAGAATAATATTCAATAATTTTTGAACTATAAAATACAGAAAATAGCATTAAAGTATAATGAAACATTATTACTAAATAATATTTTTGCGTTATATGAAATCAAATATTACCTGTTTACTATTCTTGTTTTATTCTTATTTTATTCTTCATACTCTTATAACACAGAATGTAAAGGTTTAAGCGTTTGAACTCTAGAAATTTTTATCAGCATTTCATGGAAAGATCTTTTCCAATAAAAATTTTTGTTAAAAAAAAAAGAATGTAGAACTTGTCACATTTCTTATCTTTTATCGACGATAACAATACAAGAAACAATATTTATATTATCATTATTGTTGTAGGGGCATTAGAAAGGATTAATTAATAATAAAGTAGGATGTGATAATTAAATATCTGATATCGTTTTGACAAAGGTTTGAGACTATGCTAGCTTTGAATCGCGCAATCATCGAAATTGATACATCCGGATGTAAGCCTCATATTTTTGGAATATATTTTCCAAAACGACACGGTTCACATTTGGAAGTCTCGATTTTGACGATATTCTTTAGAGTTTGGGTAAATGGAATACTATTATCAGCTGAATAACCGACGTATTCGCGAAAACCTTGCGCAAAAATCTACATAAGTAATTGTAGGTTATAAGAACAATGAATTTGCAACAGGAAACATGAATTTCACGTAATTCTTACCTCCGGAATGTCGATTGTCTCTCTCGTCATCAGTCACGTTGACGCGCATCGAGTCATCCCCCATGGATTTCATATCGTCAACAGTCATGTATCGATATTGCTGTTGGTCGCTAAGCATCGGATCTTCACCTATGATAAACGTAAAGTGCGAATTATAATCATCGGTAAAAATGACGCGAGCGTGTTTGCAAGAGCCAAAAAGAGGTTCGTAAAAAATCTAAAGTACTGTCGAACTTGCATGAAAACAATATGAAAACGTGGTGAAATATTATGCACCAACGTAAACAAATGAATATGAGAGCCTGCAAATAAACGGAAAATCATTGCCATCAAAATTATCCCAGTCAAGCTTAAAGAAGCGAAATGAAATATCGTGTCATTATGTACTCAAGAGTGTTCGTTATTTTGGCCTTACTCGGGGCCTTAGAATATTAACGATAAACAAATGAGACTGTGCACGATGTGTCAATGACCGTTCAGAAATTCATATTCGTGCGAACACTTCTCATACCTGAATATATGAGTCGAAAATAACAGAAATTAAATATAGTTCCAACTGCATATATGCAGAAAAAACACTTTTAAAAAACGCTGCTTAAATCGTACCAAGAGACTTCGAGTGTTTCACGTTAGGGAGATAACGCTTGTAATCTTAGTTACGCGAAACATATAACTCATACAAATATTTCAGTAATTCTCTGCGACGATTTCCCATAATCAATTCATTCGTAATCAATTCGATTAAAATGGAATTTGAATAATTTTTCATGTATCGTTTCCTGTTTGCTTATCGTACACATTCGCATATGTATATAATCATAAACGATTCGTTGAGAATCGTCGAACGTGTTTGCAGATACTATTAAATTTCTACCTTTGTTCTACAGTTCGATCGTAAAACGCCGTAAACGTGCGATGAAAATACTTCGGAAAAGAACTAAGAAGAAACGTGAGCGTATAAATGAACGCGTACAAATAGTATCGTATTTTTCACAAGACTGAGATCTACTCGCTTATCCAATCATTTCATACAACTTTAAACATGCCTTATCAGATATGCCAAGAATATGGAACACAATTATCTAATAAATGGTCAACCTACAAATTTACAACCCACGTTGAATAACGCCGTTGTAAAGACTAAATTAATCTGGCACAAACGAAATTATGCATCGTTTCCTATTCCACCTTAGGAATGTAATGTTGTCAACTTCGAAAATAAATGTACGCAAATTAAATACGAACATTGCGACACTGTTCGAAGAAGATTATAGTATAGCGAAAAAATATTAGTAACGAGGACGGCAACGTGGTTCGTTCCTTTGTATATGACAATGCGAGTGATCAATTTCAAGTTTTCCGTTTCTCGCTCGATGACGTTTCAGGGTCTAGCCGTACGCATGGAAATGATGTCACTCGTTATCTCGAGAGCCGCCTGAAACCCGTGACTGTGGAATCGATAACATCTAAAATTAATAGAAACACGAAGCAACTGGTCCACAACCGTTAGGCACATGGAGAAACTGTACCGCGAAAACTTTAATTTTAGAATTGTTCAAGGACAGCCTACCGAAGCAATTCTAAAACATTCTAAGCCTCTAAGCTTCTATCTACGAATAGTTGACCTCATAGGCAGTGACCTATATCCTCCTGAATACACGCGCGCCTGTGAAAACTAACTATGTAATCATGTCGAATCTTGTTGAATGCAGTTAGACCGGCTCCGTCATAGACCAGAATAGTCCTAATCGTAATCAACGAGACACTTAGTTTATGTCACGTTGCATCGGTGTTAATCGAATTCTCGATTCCACGTATCGCGAGCACCGTCTGTTTTCGTCGATCGATCACCGCCACCGAGAAGCACCAAGTAACTTCAAAAATAGTATCACTCACTACGAGAAAACTCTCTCAAATCTCAGTATATCCGTCGGTGATCGCAATGACGCCGTTAGCGGCTTTGACACTTTTAAACCAGATACTGAAGTTTCGCGCGATCGTGACGTTACGCGATTCCGTTGATTCGCGTCACGCACGTCAGCAGCGCTCTATTTACAATTGTAATAAACATTTATCGCCCGCTTTAATCGCATTAATATCGCCGTGGTACGACCGAGCCCGTTGGCCTCCACAGAATAAATCGTGGAGAATCAAAGACCTACGAAAAGAATACGAAGCCATCAAATCATTTTTTTTTTTTTTTTTGTACGGTAAAGAAAACTGGTTGACCTTGATCATTGCCCCTCCAGTTACCGTTCACAATATCATCGTTCGCGACTTATGTCACCAACTTATGTCCGTCTCATTGTTATGTCATAAACGAGGATCACAGTCACGATCCTCAAGCCGCTCAATTAAGCTGGCTAGCTGTAGCCAATCCATTCCTCTCTGTCGTTTATGGCCTGATAGTTTTAACACGTTCCGTCACCGTATTCGGTCTCGTTTGATAGATAATCGTTTGGATGCGATCGGTCGATCCCACGCGACGAATACGAATGCGCTTCCTATGACCATACACCGGCGGAACTTGGGAACTTACTTCCAAACCGGAACAATCACGTTCCGAACGGTACACGTTCTCCAAGCGGATGCTACACAAGCGTCTCGTGATACAATTCCGTGGTTACAGTATCCGACGTATCTCCGAATATCGTTTTCGAAGCACGTACGGTAGTCCGCGTGTAAATATGCGTCTAATTTTGTCCTGGTATTTAGGTTTACACGGCGAAAAAGACGTGGAAATTTATAGAACCTTCACTTTTTCCTATCTATTTCCCCGTTAATATTATTTTCACGGACGGAAATGTAAACATTTCGTCGAAATTATTGCGCGAGTGAACGAAGTTTGTGGCACCATTTAAATGTTTTGTTGCACAAACATGATGATGTTATTCACATATCTTATCTATATATATTATCTATTATATATACACTTTTTATATAAATATATTTATCTATATATTGAAAATAGATGGTTGATTCCATTCGTACGTATCTCGCGTTAACACGCGTATATCCTACGAATCGTTTTGAATGAAGAAACATTTCTAACGTGTGATAATATTAAACGATTAAAATATTGATTCTCTAAATACACAGGCTTATGCAAGTACTCTAACGCTTCTAAGCATCTTTTATCAATATACTGTGTACGAAACATTTTGAAATTTCATCGGTGCGACTGTAATTGTATTGGTAGAAGTTTAAAACAAATTTGAAATATATAGAAAAATTGTAAAATATGTAGTACAAAAGTATATCACAAGTTTAAACAATCGGTTATTCGTTCAATTAATAAATATTTAACAAGACTATTTTTAACACTTATTATGTGCTTAATATGATTCATTATTAATTTTTTATCAAATACACGATTACAATAAATATCTCCTAATTTCTGTATACATTTCCAGATTGATTTCAAATGTTACTAATGTGATCAGGACAGTGGTATCTCATTACAGTGCAAATAAAATGTCAAAATGATTGATATGACATACAATATGATATGATAATCTATAGCGTGTAATGACATACAGTATAGTCCTATTTCTGTGTGTTTTTAGTTGAATATATAATCATAAACTAATAGATTATGTATTTCTAAAAAAACCAACTGTTTTAATATTTCAGATTTCTTTGTCTCTTGGCTATGAATATTTAACTTTTGTTAACACAGTCAAGTCTGGAAAAACAAAGTCGCGTGCCGGGGTCTTCCATTATCACTTCGCAAGCATTGGTTATCGCGTTAAGAGTACTATACTAAACACCGTTTTTTCGATATTTAATCATTTTTATAATCAAAATCTTTTTCAATACATATCTGAATCAACGAAAAAAAATTAAAAACAAGAACAACGAAAAAATTCAATTTAATTAAAGAATGAAGGCAAATTATCTGTCAGTAAACCGGTACAATATAGAATTTCATTCACTTATAATACTCTCAGTAAATATCTCAATTTCAACACAGAATTACCGAAACCAAGAACCCTGTTTTAAATAAAGAATGTAAATATACAAAATGTTCTATATGTATGTCGTGTTACGAAACTAAGACAACTTCGAAATTTACGATTTACTATGATATTGTACATATCCGAACCACGTGACTGATATAACATCTTTGCCAAAATTTTGTGCATGTAAGCAACATTTTAAAACATCGTATACGTCGTTCGCGCCTGCAGGCATGTCAGCTTTCCCGTTTATTAATTTTTCTAAATAATAATCGAAGAGAGCACGCGAAACGTCGATTTAACGAACCAAGCGAAGAACACGCCCAACCAGTAATTCAGAAAAACCTTGATTACTCGCGCGATTAAAGCGAATAATAACCGTGCTAAAATTACATTAAGCTAAAGACGATCGTAAAAGAATAGATGAACATATTTACATGCGCTGTCGCTGCTCCTGTTGCTTGTACACCCGCAACACGTTATCTTCTTCGATTGCTTCTGCTTCGATCGTCCTCCTTTGGCCATTTTGACGACTATTTTTCTTTTGCACCACGACGAGGAAAAAGCCCGCGAAATATTTATTAAACAAAGTTTCGATGAAACGCGTGGGCTAGGAAACTCACGGTATATCAAAAACACGGAGTGAAATTGTAACGATCACACTCCTCCGTGGATAAAAGTTTAGTACATCGCCGGAACTCTGTACTCAGCCCAGTGAACACGATGTACTGACGGTGTACGCTCCGTACAGGACTAATTACATCACCGACTCAACTAGCCGTCGACGATATGCGAGTTAGGTTACACGAATTACAATTAGCGCACGTTATCGCTACGCATCCATTGATGACGTTCACCAATTGTGATCGGCTCACTTCACTATCAATTCCTTCTTACTGTTTGTTTTGTTGTTCTGTGCACCGTACAGGTGCCGAAAATCAACGAAATGACGTGGGCCGATATAATATGCACCGTTCCAAGGTGTCGTTATTACTGAAAGCCCACGTTATGCAAAGCACAATACGTGTAATCACCTGATTAGATTTGATTTGTTAAATTGCATTAACCGCTCACGACCTGGATGCTTCCTTTCTTTCGCGGTATTTCGTCGCGTGCTAGCACCGGCGGGGTCAGGAACAGCGACTGCTTTAAGATTAATACAAGTTCGACGCAAGACTACCTAACAGAAACGTGACCTCATTTCATGAATCACCAATTTTATAATAGTAGCTGCCTCTGAGCTTTTCCGCTACTTTATTTACATCTCGAAGTATTTGCAACTCTTTTCTTGAACGCTAAGGAAGCATGGCCATATGCAACTGTTGGCACTGAATGGGCTTTATCAAAACATCGTACGTACAGAAACAACCGCGTAACGTGAATACAGGATCATGATGTTGTGGTTAAGGACTACTGATCTTCTGTGAAGCATATTTGCGAACGTTAATGAGAATCTGATGTATAATTCATCGAGAAACAGATCTTGCGACGAGGTTTTTTTTTAGTTTTCTCAATGACATAAGATACATGACGCTCCCATTTCCTAGTTCTCTAACGACAGAAATTTTAAGACATATAATCGCTCTTCAAACAAGTCGAACGTAGTCTTAGTTAAGACAACGATGAACGTATAAAGTTCTCTGTGCTTCGCGAAGTACGCACTGTCCCATTTAAGATGTAACGTGAACGCTAACTATCGCAATCAGAATTTCTGGATCACTTTCCTGCATTCCACGCGTCGCGAACGTCGCGAAAACAAATTGCGCACCGATTTAAAAAAAAAAAAGAAATAAATTCGTTATATAAATTCTGATATTTTGGTCGTGAATCGTATTTGGCGACTTGCCAGCTAACAGGGGTTCGACTAACTGCACGAGTAATATGGTACAAGATGCACACCGGCTGTTGCATAACAGCTGAAGCAGAATGCGTATAGGTACGAGGATGATACGTCAAAACAGACCATACAAGCCTACTTCTGTTCCTGTCGACTGGCATAATGATCGCACAACTCGTTATTATGCAAATTGCATTAACAGTAGTAACGCGCCCTACTTCGTTAACGTACCGTTTTCTGAATTTTAGATTCGAAAATGCGAACGCATGACCGACATTAACGCGGCATCGTTAAATTCAGCTTCACTTATTTAAAATTGTGATTAATTTCATTTCGATAATCTCGAGGAAAATTATAATACTTTTTAGAGTTCGGAAGTTTCTCTTGAATAATTTAAGAAGAATTTTCTTCTTCTTTTTTCATAAATTAGAATAATGTTAAATGTATCGTATGAATGGATTCATTACGTTGTTATAAATATATTGCATCGATAAATTCATTATATTCTAGTTGTTTGATATTAAGCCTTGAATATTGATGGCATTAATGCACCGTGGAGACAGAATTAAACTCTTGCTTGTATACGCTATAATATATGTAGAGTCCGTGTAAGACATTTAGATGCGACAAGTAATGAATAGATGATAATGATCTTGCTGAACTGCAAGTAGCAAGAATAGTTTCTGTATATTTGCTGAGGATTCCGCGACAAATGTAGTACAAAGTTATAAATGGGGACATAGATATTTAGGAAAATAAATAACATTTCACTGAACGTGTTCTCTTGAAAACTTTCTTGCCCTCGTTTATAATATCCAGATATTAATTGCAATTAATATTTAATAATCAAACATCATAGAATTAGTAAAAGTGAAAGTATCGTCGTATCTTCTGTACGAATCGAATATTTATTGGAATTAACGCGACTGACATTCTCGACGTACATAATATCATTGAATTTCGATAGCATTTAAAATTATTGCAGCACAACAAAAATCGATTATAACATTTAAAACCCAAAATATAAATCTCATTAACAAGGTTGTACGGCTACTACAGGTGTATCCAAGATACGGAGGGTTGCAACTTTGTACAGGAGAAATGGACCGACAAGGAAGGTAAACGAAACAGAGTGTGAACAAATAACGGTTTAAGGATAGGTATATGTCTGTGCATGTCTCTGTATTTATGTTTCCACGAATGAAAATAGAAAAGAAGAATTACAATAGAACGAACTGAAAGTGGAAAATACTCGAATCTCTCGTTCAGCTCTTTTTCGTTCATCAAAATCAATGGTATCGCAATAGATCGAAAATTTTGTAACTGTTGCAACACGAAAGTAAGAAAAAAAGAGTTAAGAGTTTAATATTAAGCAGACTTGACCAAGAATTAGTGAATATTTAAAATGTAAATGCATGGGCCATTTAATAGCTGGCATGAAAGTAAAAAATACTGTTACGATTACGTAAGTGAAATCGACAGAATATGAATGATCCAATGCGCGCGTACTACGCGAGATTAATTTACGTACCCATGTGCTAATATATGTATGTATGTATATATGTATGTATAAATACAGTATGTTGCGCGCACGTGTGATATGTGAAAGAGTGACAGAAACAGAGTACAGACAACTTACGGGTATAGGTCATTTGGCCCCGGTAGTAAGAAGGAAGGTACACGTGTTGCGCGTGTGGAGGCTGCCCGTACACATTCATGGCTGCCATGCCGATTTCATCACCACCTACATTGTACGCCGTCGAGTAAGGTCATTTTTTATCAAAACGCTAATTTCGCACCATAAACACTGTTTCTAAATTTCGCTATCACTGGGTTGTTAAATAGCTGACTTTACGTACCAGGAGATAGACCTACCGCGAGCGTAGTTTGTTCGTTTGCTTTGACTTCAAAATTTTTATTAACTCACGTATTTGATAAGATATTCAACGTTCAACGTTTCAGCTATTTAAAGAAAGATGTATATAAATTCTTTTTCTACTCTCTTCATATGTAGTAAAATAAAAATTTAATTGAACATTAAATAAGAAATAATAAGATTGAAACTAATTTGATATAATTTCTAATTAGAATTTGATAGAGAGTAGCGGATAGCAATTTTTATTCTATATTTGTACTTCATGTTTATTAGTGTAAAACAGATATGTAATTGTAAATTTTTATTAAGCAAACAAGCAAACCTGTTAGATCTATTGTTTGTTATGATTAAGTTTACATAAATTGTTAAAAAGGAAGAGAATTTAGTCTAAAGCATGTTGCTGTTAACTACATACTATGTATATTAAATCTTACACAGATAACTATAGCTTTGTTTAATATAATTTAACCGAGAATAGACTATGTATGATGATACTACTACTTCCGAACAATAATCTTTTATCGTAGAATAGATTCCAAATTGGTACTCACGGATTCTAATAAAAATAGTATTACCTGTGTAAGGCAAATACGACATCACCGTGAAAATTTTACTAGAATTGAAAATATTTACAATCTATAAGATTCCATAACAAATACTCGACAGGTATTTAGTTAATTACTAACCTTTATTTATACATCTAAAGACTACGCGTCTATTTAGGGAAGTTAAATATTTTCTTCAAAGATAGCAACAACCCAGTGAACATATGCTAAATACATGCTCTTGCGAAACTGAATGTAACATAAACGCAACAGAAAAAGCAAATAATATTTCCATATAGCTCCCTGACTTTATTTCAGAAATATAAAGTCAATAATTGTAGCTTCTTATAAACATTTCTTTCTTTTCTATTAAAGAAAATTCATCGTAAATGGTACATATTTATTATCCAATCCATAAATGTCTAATATATATGTAATACGGTTATCAATGTCTTTACTAATCTAAAATGGTTGTGTATTTGTGATTCCTCTTTAAATAGAATCTTGCTAATTTGTATTAAGGAAAATTATTGTAGGATTCATAGTGTACATGCTAAAGTTCATACATTTGTATAATTTCATGCGTTAAATGATTACATGCATTTTTGGAGTAAACTATTGTTGTAATGTAACTAAACGAAAATGAAAAGTGCTATTTCAATACGCCCTCTGCGTGTGTGTGTATCTTTTTAATATTTTATATCTCCTAGTGCAAGTTATTTTTTAATTATATATGATGAACTGCAGTTTACAGCCAGTATAACATCTATGGAAGAATAGATCCACCATAAAATGCTATCGAAATATGTATATAAGTTCACGATAAAGTTATATCACAAAATTTGTTATTGTTATATACCAAACATATTGTATAAAAAAATATAATAGTAGAAGAAACTTATTTTTGTATATCGTTATAAATCAGTTTACGTTAATCTGACTTAAAATTTCAGATTTGTGAAATAATATAATACAGATTATTATAATCTTCCCTAATAAAAACAGTTTAATTAATTATATATGTATTATTTTAAGTAAATATTTAATGCTTATAAGCATAGTTCCATGCAATAAATTTGCACATATATTGTGCAATAATTACTAAAATGAGGATGTATGTAATATTTTGCTATATATAAGCCGCACTATATAAGCTGTCACATCTATAAAAAAGCAAGATTACAGAAGCAGACCTACATATATTACAAACATATTAGCAAATACCTACTGATTATTGTATTATCAATTATTATGCAATAGTCTAGTAAAATAATATTCTAGGAAATGATAGCAGATCAAATTGGAAACAAACAAATTAAAATGATAGATTAAAATTTATCTTATTGTTATATAATACAAAAATATGCTGATTTAGCCAATTTAAAGATGTAGTTTGTTAGTTAATGTTACTTCAATATTTTTTGTGTTCGTATTTAGATATTTAAAAAAATTTTCAAAACTACACAAAATATATTTCTCGTTAGAACAATATCTGATATATTATAGAATAGGAAATATTAAACACAAACACTTACCCCCTTCGTCTTCGCTATCGCTCATAAACGTCTCTTGCATTGATTCAGGAGCTTGTACTCTGTATTTTTCTTCAATAGTAACTGTATGAGTCGTTGTAATGACGGTTTCTGTAACTACCTTCAATGTCTCGATGACGCTAATGTAACCAAGTTTTTGTGCAATATCTAAAGCTGTTTGTCCATTCTGTAGGAGATAGAACGTTATATAATTAGAACAATTAAATAAAATACGAAAACAAGTTTTTCATGAACTTGACATACATTAGTAGTAGTGTTCGGTTTCGCTTTACCCTCCAGCAGTAAATTAATCACTAACGTATGACCCTGTTGGGCAGCTTGATGCAATGGAGTATACCCAGCATTCGTGCTACTGTCAACAACTGCTCCAGATCGTAAAAGGAATCGTACCATCGCTGCTTGACCAAAATGAGCTGCCACGTGTAGCGGAGTATAACCAGCCTGTAACACAAACATCTTTCTTAATCAAAAAATATTTTTAAAGAATTTTGATAATGAGAATTTTCGGATTATTATATTTTGTTATTCTAAAACAAAAAATTGTTAAATGTGAGTCAAACATAAATAAAATTATATACCAAAATACGTGAGTATAGCTTTAAGGCAATACATTGAAATAAGGAATAAAGTTTATATAAACGTATAAATTGAATTCATTTCTCAGATTATACCTAATGTGTAGCTAATAAATTGTAGCTGATTTAACAATGTTGTCACACTAAAATTTATTTTTTATATTTCCAATTTTTTGTAATACACATATTTAATAAATAATATTTCTAAACAAAACAAAATATTACAATTTCCATAATATAGCATACCTTTGTTTTAGCATCAATTTGAGCACCATTTTTAACGAGAATAGAGGCAACATTAACTTTGTCTTCTTGTGCGCACAAGTGAAGCGGCGTGAGACCATTCTAGAGAGAGGAATAATTATTAAACAATGAAATCAGATGTCATAAATATATAAAATTGTCGAAATTTATACTACCTTTGCCTTGTGATTTGTATCCGCTTTGTGTTCAATAAGTAGCGTTGACATATCGGTGTGACCTTCTTGTGCACTCAAATGTAGCGGCGTAAATCCTGCTTTTGATTCTGCATTTGCTTTTGCTCCGTATTCCAATAAAGTAGTTGCAATATCCATCTACATCAAGCCCAAAAATGTTTAGATTATAAAAGATATATTACAAAATTTAACTTATTCGTATCTTTTAAGTTATTTACCTGATTCTTACGTGCAGCAATATGTAATGGTGTATGGCCATTTTTAGCCATAGCGTGAGGTGATGCACCCTTATCAAGTAGAAGCAATGCTACATTTTGGTGATCATAGTGAGATGCCACATGAAGTGGAGTCACTCCATTCTACGATTAGACAAAGAAATTAGTGTTTAACATAAAAATCATATTTAACATTAATAACGATATTTTATTTAAAAAAATAATTAGATGGCAATAGAGGTAATAACTTTTATAACTGTTCTAACCTTTCCTTGAGCATCAACTGGTGCATTCTTCTGCAACAATAATCTCGCTACATTCATGTTACCATACTTAGCTGCCAAATGTAAAGGAGTGAATCCCTTTTTAGTCGTCGCGGTGAGCGATGCACTGTTTTCTAACAAAACGGATGCAACCTGTCATAAAACAATAAGTATATAAATTAAACTTAGTTATAATAATCGATAAATAATTAAATATGATATGCATATATTTAAAATTTTACCTCTTCTTGACCTTCTTTAGCAGCAATATGAAGTGGTGTGTATAAATCTTTTGTAGTAGCATCTACATCGGCACCGTGTTGAAGTAATAACATCACGATATCAACATTGCCCAATCGAGAAGCAACATGAAGTGGAGTTTGTTCTTCCTACAATATTTGTATCTTTCAAATCTACTATGACGCAATTAAATTTATTAAGTATTTACAAATTTCTAATATTCAAATAAGAAAACAATTATAGGATGAAGTAAGAAAATTGACGTGGAACTAATATTTTTGTCACTATAACATGAATATTAAAATCAAAATTTACTAATACTGAATTCTTTTTCTTTACCCTTGCTCTGGCGTCAACTTGGGCACCATTTCTAAGAAGTATCCTGATAATATCAGTCTGATTCGCTCTGGCAGCTAAATGCAAAGGCGTTTCGCCTCTTACTGTCGGTATATCGGGACTAGCTGCGTGTTGCAGTAAATAAATCACTATATTCATGCACCCCATGAAGCTTGCTACATGTAGAGGCGTCAATCCAGACTAAGCAATAAAATGAATCTATTATTACTAAAAAAAATCATAATAATAATGTTTTTTTATTATCATATCGGTATAACGTATCGATTGTCTCTAATAATTTCCGTTTCTAATTAGAGGCAAATATAATTGATACTATAGTAACTATGATGTATACCTATGATGTAAGGTATTAAACTAAAGAGGTTAAACTATGAACTGATATGCAAATGGAAATAATACCTCTGTAGTGGCTTCGATGCTAGCTTTGTGCTTTAAGAGGAGCTCAACGACCTTCAGTCTGTTCTTCTTGCAAGCAATATGGAGTGGAGTAAAGCCGTTTAGAGCTCGTGCGTTTGGATCAGCATTTCTATCGAGTAGAAGCTTAGCTACTCGTACGTGTCCGCAATGAGCTGCCACGTGTAGCGCCGTCAAGTAATCTACCGTCACTTCATCCACGGGTGCTCGATGATACAATAATATCCTCGCAGCGTCAACGTGGTCTCCTTGAGAAGCCATGTGCAACGGCGCAAGACCATTCTGTCAACAGAAAACAAGCCGCAACTAATTCAGTCAGAAAACCTCTTACCTTGTACCAAAAGTACTCTTCAAGAAAACGCTTACCTTCGTCTTTGAACCAATTGGTGCCCCTTTCTCGATTAAAATGTCAACAACTTCGTGATGACCAGATCGTGCGGCGCAGTGAAGCGGCGTAAGGCCATCTCTCGTTTTCGCTTCGATATTTGCTCCCTTGCTCATCAGAAGATTCACCATTTTTATTTTTCCCCATTTTGCTGCAACGTGCATCGGCGTAATATTATGCTGCAAGATAAAAAAATAGTTACATATACTTAGCGATTATCCAGAACACACAGTGAACTAGACAAGTGGACGATGTAGTTATAAATAGGTAAATAAACATATGTACATATATTTCCTTGTTTACAGTTATTACGTTCGCAAAACGTTGTCACGTTTCTACAACGACCTTTTTATATTTTCAACCATATCGCACTGTTAACAATATCAGATATATTCCTATCACGTGCAGCTAAATCACCATACGTGGACCCATTATCGCAAATACCATATATATTTTTACAATCATATCTCACTCGTAATTGATACTCTAACATAAATATTTGATATCTTCCGCGCAGTCCTCAATCACATCATCCGCAAATTACTCATCAAAGTCGTATTATATAATCCGGTCTACATTTATCGTATACAAAATTACAGTCCAAGTTACTTAGAAATTCCTCACCTTCGCTGCAAAATTTACGTTTGCTCCTCTGTCGTAAAGCAAGGAGGCAATTCGATCGTTACCATAATGAGCAGCAATGTGAAGCGGTGTAAAACCGCTCTTCGATGTTACGTCGGGATTGTGATCGTTCTGAAATAAAAATAAAGAATTATAAATTTATGGACATTGAATCGATTCCTTTTCGCATACCGATCACATCGGATTGAATATATATATATATATATATAGGGATATAGGGCTTCAACGACAAACTATTGCAACATACTTGTAAAAGTAGGGCAGCTGCTTTGCAATCGTCTTTCTTGGCAGCAATGTGGAGGGCAGGCAATCGAACTTTACCACGAGTGTCATTTTCCAACAGAACTGCTACTACCTTATCGTGACCCTGTTGCATCGCTACTGCTAATGGGGTGAAGCCATCCTACGAGCACAAAGAGTATATTAGATTCATGTTATGCGTACTAATTAAAAATCTACATAATTTTTACATTCCATTAAATACCATACAAAAAGTTCTTAAATATGTACATATATAATGTATTAGAATATATTGCGATACCGTGACGTATCAGCAGAATTAAAAGACAGATTTATGTTTTATTGTAATAATATAATGGGAAGTTAGATCCGAAGAGGAAAATAGTTGAGACGTTAAAGGATAATCCTACAGTGCAACTGAATTATACGAATATGTAAAACTATTCAAAAAAAATAGCAAAGGAGATGAAAGTGGTTGGTTTAGAAATAGAAGGAAACGAAATATTGTAAAGTATGGCAAATATTGTAAGGAAAGGAAAAATTTGAAAAATGTGTAAAACAAATAGAAATACTTCTCCTTGCACATTCTCTTTATTTCTGTATATTTAAATTTTTCATAAATGCATAAAGATCTACAGTCTAGTAATAAAGACAAACCTCAATTCATTAAATGTTTAATTAACGAAATCAGACTAGTTTACGTACCTCAGTAGCCAATGTTTGATTGGCACCTTTACTCAGAAGGAACTTGACTACAGAATCATGATTTTCCTGTGCGGCCATATACAGTGGTGTGAACCCATTTTGCGATTGTGCATTCACAGAAGCACCTCGTTGTACCAGCAATTGTACCACCTCCTCCTGTCCAGCTGTGTAAAGAGATATTAATTTCAACTCGGAATGCTCATCCCACGTATATTATGTTGAATATTCTACTTTTTACAAAAAAAAAAGCTTGGAACACTTTGTAACAAGAAAAAGAGAAAAATATATATTTGACAATTTTAGCATATTTCTACTAATATTAATGAAGATCATTGATAAGTCACAATCTTCGCTTTTCGTAGCAATTTTATTTGTAAAATAAAATATCGTGCTGTTAGCCGATCTTACTTTACAACAAAATTGCCTTATTGATTTTGGTATAGAATATGTATCTTTAGTAAAAAAAATCTTTACCATCTTCTTAAATATGTTGATTATTATAATATTATTATAATTATACGAACGAATGAAATCTTTGAATTTTTCGACGTGCTTTCGAAAGGCTGATATCTTTAAACTTAACCGGTTTTTCTCTTTTTCAATTATGTCATATTGCAGTAAACCTGTTTTAGCCATCAGGTAACATAAAAATTTAAAAAATTGGAATTATTTTACTATCTATATATAGAAATAGACTATATATTTCTCATAAGTAATAGTCGAAGATAGAATATACGCTGAATACTAAGCAATTAAAGTTATGTTATAAAGTTATACTGGAAAGCTAGTGTTACACTAAAGAAACCAATAGTGAAAGTGTTAAATAACTGGAAACATATATTCGATTGCAATAATTCCTTCGTCCTTAAAAAATACTTAAATGATAAGAATGGGAATGCTTCTACTTACCAAGAGAAGCGATATGTAATGCCGTATTTCCCTTTTTGGTAGCAGCATCGACCACTGCTCCACGGTTAAGAAGTTCTCTGACGATTTCCAAATGTCCATCTTTAGCTGCCAGATGTAAAGCGTTTAAGCCATTCTGTAATTAATAGATCCTCGTGTATTTTCAGCCCATTAAGTTCTCTATATTAAATCTATTTTCCAACAATAAAAATCATCCTGCATTGTTTGGATCATTTTCGACCGAATTATATGCTTCTAGAGGTAAAAGTTTCGTTTGAATTTAAGAAAAATATGAATTTTATGCTAAATATTTTTATAAAATATTAATCCGTAAAAGCTATCATTAAAGAAAATCAATCACGTTTACGTTATATGAATGCACACCGATGTAAATATATTTTTTCATTTACTAAATATCAATACAGTCTCTGCGAATGGGGCTTACGAAAACTACAAGACGAAGTGTCCTTGAGTAAAATTTTATCTACGGATGAGGCCACATTTACAAACTATGGAGCAATTAAGCGTCACAACATTTACTACTGGTCATAGTAAAATAATTGCTCAATATTTCATTGATGGCACACTAAATAATGATAATAATAATAAATAGTTGTAAGTTAGAAAAAAAAGGACGAAAGAATCTTAGAAAATGTTCTGCCAGAATTATTGGAGGACATTTCACTGGACATACAACAATCCACGTGGTTCCAACCAACCAACCAAGTTTTTTTTTATTTTATTGCAATTTTACAATTTGCCCAGTGGGACATTTGGTAAAATATTATATCTTAAATATACATAGCATGTGGATGGTTACCCCCAACAGGGTACCACCTTCGTGTTTATTAGGTTATATCCTTTGTGAGATCAGCTGGGTGTTCCCTTTTCAGTCTTCTTTCTATGCTTGTGTTGATCGTTTCCGCAGCCAGCCAGTTTGGGTGTGTTGCTATTCATAATCTGTAATTTTCCACGCATCTGCTAATCTCCTCCTTGACCGTTGGTATTCCCAGGTCCTTCCGAATATCCTCCTTTCTAACGTACCATGGGGCGTTTACTATTGTTCTAAGAATATTTTCTTGTAATGTCTCTATTTTGTTTATATGGCTCATTGCTGCTGACCCCCACAGTGGTATTCCGTATGTCCAGATTGGTTTTATGATTGTTTTGTATATTTTTAATTTATTTTCTGTGCTTAGTTTGGATTTTCGACTTGTTAGCCAATGCATTTGTCTCCTTGTTGTCTGTATTTTGTCTATTATTGATTTAATATGCTGTTTCCATGTGAGTTGTGTATCTATGTGGAGTCCTAGGTATTTGACTTGTCTTGTTCGTGTTATGTGCGTGCCGTTCAGTAGGATGTTTGATGGCATCTGTTTTCGCAATGTGAATGTAATATGGTTGCATTTTTTGGGATTTGCTTTTATTTAACTTGCAGCCATTTTTCTATTTTTGTGATGTGTTCTTGTAGTAATGTGACTGCTGTTCCTGGGTTAGTGTGCCTTACTAGTACAGCTGTGTCGACCAACCAAGTCACACAACTTAGTGAACTTATTGAAGCACGTGTACCGCAAAGCGGCGTTGTGGGGTCAGTACTATAGACTCTATACACTGAAGATATTACTAGTATTACTGAGGCTCTAATATTGACATCTGCAGATTATACAGCACACAACTTTTTGAACTTGTTGAACTTATTGAAGCAGGTATACCGCAAAGCGGCGTTGTGGGGCCAGTACTATAGACTCTATACACTGAAGATATTATTAGTATTACTGAGGCCCCAATATTGACATCTGCAGATTATACAGCACACAACTTTTTGAACTTGTTGAACTTATTGTACCACAAAGCGGCGTTGTGGGACCAGTACTATAGACTCTATATACTGAAGAATATCAATAGAGTCAAAGAAATGTTTTATTATTGTACATAAATGCTTTGCTTCTTATTATTTTCATAAATGTTTTATTATTATTCAGTGTTAAATAAAAAACAGAAAAGTTATCGTTTGCAAAGTTTACAAATGACGACAGTATTGTCGTGGAGCGAGAATATTGAAACAAAATTCGCATGACGTTTTCATCCATGATACTTTCTGGGGGTTAAAAGCCTTTTATTCGATTAAAACTGAAGCAAAAAAAAAAGAAAATGGAAAATTCGGGCACCGCGATACTGCCAATATTTTATCCGTATTTGGCGATTTTCATAAATCAGAGAATCACGTAAAATAATAAGAGGAAACTGTGCTTACAGCATTTGAAGCATTAATGTCCACTCCCGATTCCAAGTACTCCAAAACCTTTTCCAGCTGCCCTGCGCGAGCCGCACGAAGAAATGCCGTACTAGGGTCGCTCTGAAATACCAAAAGAAGAAAACGTTGTAGTAATAAAAAATTGCATCGTGAGTAAAATAGTAAGGAATACGTTGGAATACGAACACGCCGACTACTGAATAATTAATAACGTAACTCTGCTTGGATTGTTTGGATACTTTCTTTCGCGGTCAAGTATTACGCGCGTGTTTAATCATTCGTCACGTTCTTCTTTGCGGTTGTTTTGTCCTACACCAATCAGATATGCTCAACCGAGCAAAAAGTACATGAATGTAAGTGGACACTTGTTACAGATCTCTTAACGTATCGCTGAACAGATAATTGGCCAACTAGATATCATTTTTCATATATAGCTGAAATAGGTGAAATAGCGTTCTCAAATCTTTTACAAGTCACAACATTCTTTTTTATAAATTATAGAATAACCTACAAACTCTTTCTCACAGTTGCGCAAAAAAGCATTCCTAATAGTTAAGTATCATCGGATACAACTGCTAACAGAATAATCCAACGTAGCCATATTAGAACGAATAAGCGAATGGAATGTAAAACCTGATAAAAAGTCGTTTTATTAAAAGATGAAAGTATGTAGTGCATGCAAATACTTTTTGTAGTCACCGCACATGCGAAACTATATAAAATATTTAAAGTAAAATATTCGTTTCAATACGTGTACAGTAAACGAAACAATTTTTTATTTACATTCCTTTTTTTTAATTATATTCATAAAAATATTACATACTATTATATTAGATACTGAAATTTCCATAAACATCGGCGGTCTACTAATTAAAAATGGGTAACCATCTATAACACATTGATTAAATATTTCACCAAGTTTAGGAATATTACTTTTAAAGTGATGAAATTTGATTCATAGAAAAAAGGAAGGAAATATAGTAATAGCAAATACCATATAGTCTCTATTAATCTATTAAATCCATACGCGTTTCAACTTATCGTAATTAGTAAGAGGCTGACAAAGTAGGTGCGCCATATTACGCCGTTTATTCCGAATCATATTGCGGATAAGTAATTAATGTAGAACGTGGGGTGTCCGCGCCGTGCTGTCTGCGCGAACAAGATACGACAACTGTCTCCTTTTCCCTCTTTTTACTGCGTTCGCCTTCACCCTATTTTTCGTTCAATCCTTCTCTCTCTTCCCATCGTCATGCTTGGCCCATTTGATTCTTCGTCGGGGACGAGCGCGCCTCGTTCACGACTCACGACTTGCAACTGGTTTTATAAGTTGCAATATATCGCTTCTTCTTCGGCCTACGCACCAACCAGCAGAATAAATACGTCTGGCTAGGGATATTGTTGCAGTTCAAGGGAACGCGAGACAAGGATTTTTTTCAGATTCAGCTGTCTCCAGCGTATTTCTTCGTGCATTTAAATAAATGTGACGAGTAAATTTTCAGACAATCTTTAATTTACGAACGCAGAAACATAGGCACCGTTGTTACTTATAAGTCCAGAATCAGTAGCCGAAATTAATCGATAGGATTATATAAACGATATAAATGTTAACGCCGAATTAATTTAAGCTAACATTAAAAACAGACTGTGTTGATAATGTTAAAAGAAATTTATAATAAGATATTATACTGTTTATCCTACTCGAATATATTCTACAAGTTTCAATTAAAGTATTATTTAAAACATCAATGACACAATATTTTGTTGTTATTTTTCTTACTCAATAATACGTAACGCATAAGCAACGTATGTATAAAGTGTACAATATTATCTTCATTTTGATATTTACACGTCCTATATTTTTATTCATTGATTTTCTATGATCTAAAGTTGTCTCAGATTTTATAAAAAAGGATTCGCACTATCAAAATAATATATAAAACTCCATCAAAAGAACAAAATATTTATATTTTAATGCATCGAATATGGAGAAACGCCTTGATTTAAGTTAATCTTTAAGCCCGAATATCTTGGAATTTGTTCATAAACCTGGTAATTCGGGCCTGTATGCAAAGTGGTCAAATATTCGAGGACATTTAAATTGCATTACGAATGCATGTAATTTCTCGATATGCATATGTACTTACATCTCGTGACAGATCTACAGTGTACTTAAATCAACCGGTATCTTGTATGCAAGTCGGGTGTAAAGAACCTCCTGCGCTTGCAAAGTCCTCCGTCATGCTTTAAATAATTCAGCGAACCGTTACTCCGACACGTGGATAGTCCCTTCTATGTCCGTCTCTCCCGTCTTCTTTCACTGTCTTAAACTACCTGCCCCATCCCATTTCTTTTTTTTTTTCAAGGTATGCTGCATCTTCCATGGTACAACGACGAAGGTCCGAGACGAACGCCGGTCACTGCACTCATTACTCTTTGCTTTGCCGTGGAAACGTTCATCGTAGACTCGCGTAATTCTTAAATTAGCGCTCGTTATCCAAACGTGTCGGTAAATTATTAACGTAGATCAACGTTTCTCAACCATTTCCAAGTCGTGTGTGACCCCGTTTTACAATTGTCAAATAATCCCCTCAAATTTACACAAAAAGATATTTTTAATAGAATATAAGGTTAAATGGTATTCTTTAATTTACCAAAAATCAGTATTATAAGTATTGACTAAATATTGCAACGTAGACATACGTTGACATACAGTGAGTAAATTTAATTTTTAAAATTTATCGTAATGTAATGATGAACGTGCGGATTTCTATGCATCTATGCGAAATTTAAATATGCAAAAGCGCACAGAATGCATATAATGTAGAAAGAGACATAAAATATTCATAGTATCCATTACAATTTTCAATAGATAAAACGAATTTCTATTGACGCTCTATTTCTTTAATTGCGTCCATAAAAATATAAATTTGTATAAATATTCGAGATATAATTAGGTTAATATTTGATATGGAATGTCTTCCTGTTATAAGATGTATGGAATAAATATATGTCGGAGAAGCGCTGGGGTTAGGGTCGTGGGCGTCTAATGAATCTTTACGGGGGTTAGCCATTGATGAGGTACGACACAGGTGAAGTTTATTGCTGCGATGAAGGTGTTACAATCTTGGTGGTTTATCACGGTGGTTGTGCGCTCGCGAAGTTAGTGACAATGACCCCAGGTCCGATGACGAATCCGCGGTCAACGGGATCGTAGATGTATGCTCTCCCAAAATCTAAGTCCGGATCGTGAAGACGGTACTCTGTTCGTTAGTAAAGTCGCAAACAGGAATGAATCTTTGTCGCGATGGTGCCACCGAGGAAAACTATGACGGGGTGTGCCCAAGGACATGAGGTCATCGGATTCGTGGAGTTATGCCTTCGTTCAGAGGGTGAGGGAAATTGACGTTGCTGTTAATTGGTCAATTTCCACGTCGATGGTTAGAAAAGAATGCTAGCCGCCCTTGAGGGAAAAATTGCTAATGAGGAGCGTCGTTCGAGAGAAAGTAGGTTTCCCCTATCTTCCCGTAGTTGGGACAAAGACTGTTTTCTGTTTGAAGGACTTGTAATTAACTAAATCTTAAGATTTACAACGGGTCCTCAGGCTAGCTGAACATGCACTGCGGAAACGCATCGGCATCTGGCGACCATCTTACCCGGAGAACAGGGTCTTTGTTAAACAAACGTTCATCCCTTGACCGCGGCTACGTTGGCGACTGGTTGTCGCCTCGATCCTAAGCTCATTGTCACGGATCCCAAATAAGTACACTCGGGTTGAATGACAATTGTTTAATTACGGCTACCGTAGAATCTAAATTACAATATTACGGGATTTTCCCAAAGTTCCAAAGGAAGGCTCCGGTGTTCCTTCATCTCCGACATATAAATGTAGATAACAGCGGCAACCCACGAGGGAATGCTCTATGACTCTTAGAAAACACTTTGTAGTACCTTAGGGATTGCGACTCACGTTGAGGATGATTAAATTTTACCCGAGTAGAATAGATTCATGATAAATATTATAGCCATGTGGTTTAAATATTTATAAAAAAGACTATTAAAACATTTATGCTCAGAGAGATTGTATAAAAGTATATTTCACTTGTAATGAGAAAATACCGTAATTGCATCTGTATCGAGATCTCATCTCATATAAATTAGCTTTGAACATGTGACTGATACAGGCATCTATTTAATGCAATTTAATCGATCACAGCGATATAAAGGACTAGAATTATCTGTATTTAAATCTGAGCATAACATCAGAGGGTAATTGTTATTGAACGCATTTTATATTATTCATATTCATAATATGTAAGTATTACAAATGCTAGAAATAACGATTTAATATCTGATGAATATTAAAAAGACTTTCTTTTAATCTTGAAATACACAGTACCGGTCGTCAGTTTACTTTCCTTTTTTAAATCAACTATCACGACTACAAGGGTTGGTTTCTATTTACAGGTGTATGCAACTGACTCGACATAGTTTTCCTTAAAAGGTCCACGTTGATTGGATACCTTCGTTTGCACAAGAAGAAGTGCATTGTCCACATAGCTTGCTTTGAAAATAACAGTGAAAAGAAGACGTCAAATGCAACATATCATTTAACATATATGTATACAAAAAATTTCTGAAAGCAACAAGGATAGAAGTTATATTTGAAATCAATATTTAATGAATTTTCCAGCCAGTTGGTTTAAAAAGTTAATTAAGACATATTTCTCTAAAGAATCTCAGACAATGATAAACAAGGTGCGCCGTAAATAAGCTTGAAAGCTAACTACTTCAGATAAAATTCAATTGCTCATATAGCTTCTGTTGTATTTACTATCTTATCTTTCTACCTCTTTCTATCTCAATTCTTCTGTGTATTCTGTGTACTATGACAACAATATATGAATATCGTCGCTCAAATTTCGATTATTAAAATAAATAGCTTGCAACTATTAACTTGAAAACCTATTAGATAAAGAGGTCAAGGTATCAATAATAAAGTAACTGAATTTTTTCAAAATTTTTTAATATCTACGATATAAAAAAAATTAAACTAAGAGTATTATGAAGGATTAGTACAATTGATACTACTGTATCACACGTATTTTACTTGAGTAAATATTTCTACTGTTTAATTAAAACCATTATCTGTTTTAATTTCTTCTTACATCTGTACTAAATCTACAAAAATTATAGCAATTTTTACCGTACTGTTATACACGATTTAGGATACCTATATATGTATGTATACGGAACAAAATTGAGCAAACCTATGTCAACTTCTGCACGTTAAGACACAGGAAGTACCTGGTTCGCTCTAAGAAAACTATGGTAACTAATGACTTACACCCAGGTAAGTAAATAGTCTCGGTGATTGTCTGGCTTGGGACGCTTTAAGGGCTTCTACGGACCTTTAAGGGAAAACGAAAGAACACTACACAATGAAAAGGATTAGCGTCGTTTAAACTACATTATCAAGTTCGGTATGATTTATGTTACTCTTATACACTAATATCGAAGGTTAAAAGCAAAATTAATTTATAGAATACGGTGTTACTTTTATACAAAACAGTTACTTATACTGATAGACATTTTAACAAAAGCTAATAGCCAGAGAATATTGATAAGTTTGTTGAGAACTGGTTTTTTTAAATAACAACTCATAGAGAAGTTTCTATACGCGGGAGAGTTTCAATGCTTTAGTTTCGAACAAAGTTGCAGACACGGAGGTATTAATGTCTGACTTTTTATTTCTGTCGCGCTTATACGAATACATATATGACGCAGAATAAAAAGATCTTGCGAAGAATTATTGATATAACTCGAATTAATCGAACTCGTTATAATGAATTAAATAAATAATTGAGAATTACGGCGATATAGGCCGGTTTATTGTTATCTTTCGTAAGATGAACCTTTGAATTTGTTATTACGAGAAACTTAATTTTTCTCTTTTTTTTTTAATATTAGGGAAACGTGTTATGGTAAAAATTTAAAGTTATAAGTTATAGCTTATGTTATCTGCTTGACTATGAAATTAAACGGCTGAGAAACAATAATAACATATAGAGAGATCGCACTAAGTTATCGTTGTAATAATAGTGACATAAATATAAACAGTTTAACAATATTACACTGTGTTTTACGCTTTTACGTTAACATAATCAAGATTCTTGCACTGTTAGACTTCGACGTTTCGAAGTGTATAATGATAGCAAGTGTAATAGCTATGCGTCTTCCTGCAATTTCTGGCTACGTACCAAGCTAACTATAGCTATGCCATGCACCAAACGCACTCCTATAGACACAGAGTGCGTACGAATGACCGCTTCGGGTTCACATTGCGACCAGACAACCGGAAATACAGGTTGACGCCGAATAATCACAGAGCCGGTTCATATTGCATATTCGCGACCCTGACTTCATCATCTATTATTAGCCACTGGTTTTCTTTAGACATTTAAGTCAGTACATATGTATACATTATTAACAGATTAGATGCTAAAGTATGCGCGGATGTCTCCGAATATTACAAACAAATTAGCTTAGAATACAACCTGCTCCATAATTTCAATTGACGCACCGCCTCTGATAATTAGACAATTAGTTATACGCGTGACTTTACTGTTTAACATATATGAGCGTATATAAAATTACATAAATTATACAGTTATTGAAAATTCTATGTGTTTGAATTATCTACTAAATGTTACAACGAGCATAATCCATTCTGAATATTTTATATATTTTTACTGGCTGTATCCATTCTGCGCACGTTTGTACTTTCGAATTTACCATCTAATTCGTGTTTACTAGACTGCGAATGTTCATGAGCTTATGTGAGATTTAAATATATAAAAATATTCGTAAAAACATGAATCTGCATAAACATCTGTAGTTTAGTTATTGTGTTATATAAACAGCATTTTCTTAACTCTTTTACCGCGAAGCTATCAATTATATACCGAGATATTATTTTTTAAAAAAAAGATACATATACTTAATATGATAGCCTGCTACAGAATCATTTTTATCCGTTTATACGCGTTACGCCATAATTAATTGCAGGAAACTCTTCAATTGTCACGAACATATCTTTCTATGTTAGCAGTATCAGCTTCAACTTCTATCAGTTTCGAGAGTATTTAGCGAAAACGTTGAATCGTTAAAAACACAATCTCGAGCAAGACAAATCGAAGATCGAACGTTAGATTAAACTTCTGCGATTGTTAACGTGCAAATAATAGGAAACGAATCTCATAAAAAAAGAAATTTAGATCATGGTACACATGTATTTCTAGTACTAATCGATCCATTTGTTTCATCGTTCTACTTTCAGTCCAAGTCGCAGACAATGCACGTAAACGTACCAATTTTTTATCCCGCTGAAAAATAAATCTCTTTCTCTGCTTTCCAATGACGAAATACCTTACCAGCAGCTAAACTAGAAACCCAGCGATACAAAAATCGTGAAAGTAACAGAGTCTCGCTTTTTCGAGTCGACAACGGGAAGGGATCCACCGGCTACTCTCGTTTCTACCAACAGGGAACAACGACCCAACGACGAGAGAGATTTTAGCCCACGTCGATGGAGCCAGGGAAAATTAAGCTGTGCAGAAACCAGCACGAAGGACGGTAATTAAGGATACGACAATGGAAAAAGGAGGACGGGTTCATCGACTGCGTAAAGAAGTAACAGATGATAGCGTCAGGAAAATAAGGAACAGAAGAAACGGAGCATGCAAAAGTCGGCAAGGACAAGAATGCGAGAAAGAAGAAATAGAAATAACATAAACTTCGAAGCGTGTTCTCACGAGCTTACTGCTCGCTCGTGTTCAAATCAATGCATTAATGTAGAAGGGACTTGTTGTCCTCGACAATACCTATTATCCCGTGAAACGTGAAGTGTCTGTGTCTATAATAAAATCGGAATGATGAAACCGACGGAAATACCGAATTGTTTGTTGATGGATATAGTTGCAACCGGTGGTAATTTTATGCCTGACGTGTTCCACTCTTTTGGAATTCACAAGATTTCACATTTACCGAAGTGTTTCACTGTCGTTTATTTATGTGCTTAAATCGAATATGTCGTGTAAGAATCGCTCAAGAAGTATTATAACAGTTGATTATTTGTAGTATTAGAAATTTGTAGCAGAGAAAATAGTTTTAGCACGACTATGTCTATATTTGAAATTTATATTAAGACGTGTGAACAAATTCAAAAGCTGTTATAGCGGTACATACATGTTGTTTGAAAGCGCGTTCATAATCTGTCGTACTTTTATTATTTCTTAAATACAATTGTATGTAGAGCATTGCCACTTCCATTTATTTTCTATGTTTGCCTCTACTATATTTGCGACGACGAGACACTTACAATAATCGTGTTTAATATTACTAACATTAACGACGTGGATTTAAAAAATTATTTTGCTGTAATTTTGTGCCATAAAAGAGTCAACTTATAATAGTCTTATTTTAAAAATTAATAGAAAGAAAATTAAAGAATCTTAATGCGCGAGACAGAATCCATTTTATAAAAATAAGTATCATATAAGTTACTACATTATAAGTTACTCTATAAATCCTCAAACATATGTAATAAAACTCAATAACGTATCATTTATATGGCGATACACAAATTGCACACGATGATTGAGTAACCATTAAAGTTGTAAATATTAAAAGGCAATTAATTATTCTATATATTACGACTATATTATTTCGACGAACTGATTATTCCCTCTGATAATTATTTCATGAAATACATAATTAGCCGTTGTCACTAGTAGTGGTATAATCAGTAATGCTGATAGTAGTAGTAGTAACGATGAAATGTCGGCGACACTGATAGTAATAGTACGAAGTCGCAAGTATAAACGTAGGAGGAAGAAGTACGCATTAAAGAGCATCCTATTGAGCCGGTATGCGTGTGATCAAGGTATCATTATTAAAATACCATGTTTTTTTATACCTCCCGTGGGAATGAAGTATCGCCAATGCCACGAGGTATTCTAATTTACTTTCTTATCTTGATCCAAGAGCAATCGTGTCATAATTAGTAGACACTTTGTTCGAATACCAGCTAAATCTATTTAGTAAAAACTACTAACACTAACGATTACAAATTATAGTATATTTTCCATAACAGTTCCTGAGCTATCAAGCATTAAAAATTCATAGGCCTTGTTTGATAGTATAATATCCATATTTGCTATCAAAAATGTATCAACGCGAAACCAAATAAAACGAATATGTTCTATTTAGAAAAAATAATTCAGACATGAATACTTCGATATATTTTAAAATTTGTGCATTTATATATACACACATATATTAATAATTAATCGTAGGCTTGGTACTATCAGGCAAACAGAAAATTATATTGAGGGCAATTGTAAGTTTCCACGATAAAATATATCTATGTACAATACAAATCCAATTTAAAAATACCTCGCTTTAAAGTGCATTACATGCTCGCAACTAATAAAAAAATACTTCAAAATGAAATCGTCAAAGCAAGTTGTACATGTTACAGCTACGCAATAAAAGTTGGAATATTGTTGGGAAAAGGCGGCACGAATATACGAGTTACCCATTCTCCATACTCTTTGAGCGTTTTATTTATATCAGGATCCATGAAATATGTTTTCGTTAATCAAATCGTTCCTCGAACTTTTGACAGAGAACAGGACCGACATACACTTAACCGAGACCTCAACCTACTACACGCCACGATGCTGGGCATAATAGTTAAAAATAACACCAAGGTATCGTTCGAATCACGACCGCAAAACATGCTCGTTTCGCGTACAAACTGCATCATTTTCGCGTTTCTTTTTTTCGCCGACAATCCAAACCGAAGAAGGCTCCCCCTTTTCTTCGTGACTTTAATTAAATTTATCAGTATAGCTGAGAATCCTCTTAAGACAAGGTTCCCGCGAGTTTTACAGGGAAGAACTTCCCACGGATACGTCCAACCCTCTCGCTAAACAATATCTTTCACGATGATCTTAACTTGCGGTGTCGTCGTTTATCAATGAATATTACCCGGTATGCTTCGACCGAATACGTGTAAGTACTGAGAACGAACGTATACGCGAAGTATAATTTGAACACGACATGCGCGTTTTATGATAAATACTTTATTCGTATAGGTAGATTAAATTCAAGGTGAGATCGTTACGTATAAAATGTTAAAGTTTCAGCTATTTTTACCGTCTAATCACGAGTGAGTGATAATACAACAACTCATATACCTTTGTTCGTATTTCAGTATCGCTGCGCAAATTTTTCGTTTGCTAATATTTATACTGAAAAGCTGGCGAGTTGCAAAACTCGCAATATAGTTTCGTCTAGAAGAATAGGAGAAACCTGTAAAGAGGACTCGTATAGATACCTAAAGTGTTCTAGATATATCTGCGAAATAAATTGTGTGACCAGAATTTTATTTATTAAATATTCGTTAAATTATATCGATAATCGATATAAATAAAAATGTTTAAAAATATTAATAAAAATTGTTGCTTGTTCAGTTATGCCTCAAAATGTATGCGGCTAAATTTCCATTTATAATTAAGTACATAAGAAACGATAATAGTACTCAAAAATATAAATATTAATACATTTATTTATGTAATTTAGCCACGGATTACCACTTTCGAATTTAATTGACGATATGATCAAAACGCTTGAAAATACAAAAATCTCGGTAATTCACTAGAGTGTATGTATTTCATAACAAATCCAATATGGTAAAAAATTATTTCTGCAAGTTGATGAAATGTTTTGATAAAAATAATTACAGTATATATCTTTATATATATATATGAGAGAGAGAGAGAGAGAGAGAGAGAGAAAGAGGTTTTACTTTGGTATACCTAATACCGTATATAATTCCTATTTAACATAACGATAAATAAAGATAACAGAAGCTATATATTTTCCTTATTTAGTTAACCCATTATCAACATTTCTACTTAGTATTTTTCTAAACGTAGCTAAGTTTATTCCCCGAAGTTGCTACAAAGTCGCAACGAAAAACCTACGCAACGAGAAGAAGGAAACTTTTCAGCTGTTTATGAAAGTAAACGATTTACGTCTCTAAGCGAAATTATGCAGATGATGAACGAGAAGGCACGTTAAACGATAACAAGTAAGCACGTGTCTATCAAATTAATTCAAACGTAGTTTCGCTTTCAGAATCAAATCCCCTACCAGCGTGTGTTTCCAACGGTGGTATCATGCATGAGCACCTCTTGCATAATCGCAGTACATTAGAGACGACAAATGACATCATGTCTCGCGTCGTAAGCGTGAGATCATCAGGTGCTGACTGCCTCGATATTACAGGTTTTTACGATGATTTCGCCTCGACTTCGTTCGGCCAAGTCAAGCCATGACGACGGTATTATATTCAATGTGTGTACGAACGTGGCCGATTTACTGAAAAAGCTGATCCTCGAGTCATGCCTTTCAATGAGATTTAAAAGGCATGTTCCTTCATATCCACGTGAGCCCGATTACGTACTACTAACAACACTCTATAAATAGAAAATGAAACCAAGATATTTAACCTCAGTAAATGTAAGATTATTGGTTTACATGGTGCACAAAAGCTGTTATTCTTTTACTCGTCTGCGTTCAAAGAGATTTATGACAGCTCTACATTTCTTCATTGAATGCAAATTGTCTGATATCTACTACAAGTATCCAACGACACACTTGGTTGTTCTGTTTTTAAAAATTGTTAAAACTTTTATACCGAGAATAAATCGTGGAAGTAGGAGAGTTTTAGTATATTGGAAATCAAAATGCTATTCGATTTAAAAATTCAGTAGTTTATGAGTAATGAGAAGCATTAGAAATTGTTAAAAATTTCATAAATCGAATGAAAGAAGAAAAATTATAATATATTGCAATATATAATCATTGAAAAGATATTTTACATTGAAGTGTATAGGAACATTTCGTGTACAGCTAGAATATGTTTTCTTGAACAACTCATATCCACGAATACATATTTTTAATCTCGAATTAGCAGTTAACCTTGTGCGAACATTGCGTGCCTTACAAAAATATGGTTAAACAATATGCGAGAAATAGGCAGCAGACAAAATGTATTTTAATTCGGAAGTTGCTTTGGGTCAATATATACAGAACTCTCTCTAGCCTTAAAAATACTGTATAATGCATTCATAAATTGTGTAATCGAATTAAAAGAATCTTTGGTCGTTAAAAAGGTTATTATAATAAATACATAAGTACTTAATGAATATTTATTTAAACAGAAAAATGATAATAAAGAGTTTGATAAAAAAAAGTTTTCCAAATTAATTAATTAATTAAACGAATCTCTATAAAAAAGGTTGTAACAACGAATACGTAATAAATATTTATTTGAAAAATTTGATAAATTTTCTTTTATAAATTAACGAGAGAGAAATGACGATAAAAGATTTACTAACAAATTTTCTCCGTTAATAGATATTTTTAAACGTTACAAATATTTTCGCTGATTTATTTTGAATCTTTAAATTAATTTACAAAATATGTAAAATATATCACAAGCTATAGACAATAGATTATTCAGTTGTGAAATACGTTTTATACTTTCGAGCTCTGATAGCAGGATGATCAAGATGGTATCGTTACCGTTATAATAGTTCAAGTACCGGATACATTCGCTCAAGAAGCACTTATTTCCTCGCTATCACTGACTCACGAGCATTCACCAAAATTTGATATCCTTTTTACGTTTAAACGTTGTTCAACGTTTGTAAGCTTTCTACCTCGATAGCTACCACGAAGAAAAATGCGATTAAATAATTTCATTTAAAAGCACGTTTTCGATAAAACTCCCTAGTGATTAAACACGTCTCCTTTGAGAGCGTGCTTTCATCATCGTGATATTAGAGGGTACAGAAAGGAGCTATTAATTATATCACAACGAATGGACTCATTTCACAAAAGACCGTAGACAACGTATTAAAGTTTCTAACGCGGTTATGTCATGGAGTTTCATTTTGTAACTTCCTTTTCTCCGCGATGTTATATCGTGAATGGGAGAGATTAAGTGCAATCATGCTCTCTAGAATTACAGTAAAACTTCTTTAAAATAGTTTTTAACGTTAACGAGGAAAGAAAAGTTGAAGCTCCTCGAAGTAACGGCAGTAAGAATTTTACGATTATAAAGAAAACGTTGTTCTAAGGGTATGACCGTTAGTTGAGATATTAACGAAATTCCTGAATCATGACTCAAGTGACGTTCCAGTCTGACAGCAGCCGATCAACGACCAAGATGATAGTATGATGTCAGTTCTCGTATAGTGAGTTGGACGACGGAAGCACTCCCGTTAAATCGGTTAAATGTTTCCTCCGTCCCTTGTCGGGAACATTCGGGGTTATTGTGACTGACAGAGATACCTCCACAATCAAGCACGTATTCAGAAATACGCGGCTGCACCTTTTTTACGAAGGTAGATCCTGTGATTTACACGGTATCGTCGCCGCAACATCGGCGAAAATTGGGTCATGAATTGTTGTCTGCTCTTTGTCGCGCGTCCCAATTTTTTGCTTCGTGTGTACCGTCACGTAAATGCAATCGTGAGTCACGAAGTAGTCACGTAAGGGTGGAAAGATCTTGAAATTGTAAACAACATTGAGAAGCAAATAATCTGTAATCGTTCGACGCGTTATTCCCCTTTTGCAGAGATTCAAGAACTTGCGAGGCTATAGACGTAAAATGCACTTGATATTTAAGTATCGGAGAAATCGTCTAATTGGAACTAACTTTAACTAATTTGAACGATTCGCTAGCTAAGTAGGAGACGATAAACGAGAAATTGATTAATATTACCATTACGTCATGTTCGCTTTAGAAAAATCTTATAAAAGTATTCAAATTATAATTATGGATGTTTTATCGAAGGAAATAAAGTACCAGGAGTAAAGACGAGGAAATTCTCCGAGGGTTTCTCAAGGGATTCTGCTTGACAATACAATAACACGAATAAAAAGCATAAATTGATGGCAAATAAACGTAATAAGTTATATAAGTTAGCAAGTTTTCTGTTTCTCGCTGTGTGTAGTGACGAAGTTAAATGTTGATGTCAAATGATTGAACCCTGAACCTGTTATACCGTTATATTATACCGGGGGTCATAGTCTAATTGTATGGCACGATATAAACCAGTTCACCTTCGATATATCATTTTTATAACAATGATAATAATAATAATCTCCAACACATACGTTTCAGAGGTAAAAACCTGTCCAATATTCGCGTATCTTTGCGACACGTTCACTTCCGATTATTCCAATAATACGATCGTTAAAAAGTACTCTTATCTTTAACTAACAAATCTGACCGATCTATCGCGACGTGACCTTCTTGTTCCTTTCGTAACTGCTTATTATTCTACTTTGAAGTAATGCGTTTTCTGAAGTACAATACGTCGATACATTCTATCCAATACGTATAATATTGCGGATTCTGCTATCGATGTATGATTTATGGTACCATATTTTATATAGTAGAGTTGCATTATGTTGCAGAACAAACGCCACGGCCTATGGTCCAAAATACCGTTAGAAATATTTTATAAAAACTAATCTCAAGGTTCTGTTTGTTCCTGAAACTGGAATATATGTCAGTTTACTTCAACCAGTAACGTAATCTCTTCATCGCCGCCAACGCGTCCTTTTCATTGGGGCTTAATTAAATGTATGGTCGACACGCCGTGGCGCGCCTCGCCGGAGGAAACGAGAACAGGAGAGCTCCAGCTTTGACCGAGGGGGGCCAATGAAGAGCGTAGTTGAAAGGGTCGAGGTCGTGCCCGTCGCGCATGCGTTTCAAACGAAAGGCAGATATTTCAGAATTTGTCGATTCGACTCCCGCTCTCTTCGTCTTTTTTTTGCATTGCAATGTGCATTGTAGAACAATTTTTTCTATTAGACGCGCGACATTACTCATCCTGCCGTATCGGCACACCTAATTAAAACTTTTCTCGTTCGTCTCGTGATACGTTGCAATTTCGCTGGTTCGTTTCATACAACGCATTACATATATTTGTTCGATCGTTCCAAATAATAAAATACGTTGTTCTCGTCTCGTATCGATCGTCTCGCGTTATTTATTCGTAAAGTTGAACGAAAAACGATCGTTGGAAAAATAACTCGAGAATAGATTAATACCCACTTTCGATCACCAATGTGCTAGAATTAAATGTATAGAGTGAATAGCGGTTCTATGGTACAGATATTTAAATAATACGCAGAAAGTAAACGTATAATTTCACTCGATCTAAGGGTGAAGTGCATGAATAAGTGAATAGCACTTTATTTCCATCGTTCCCGTTTTTCCTTCAAAAGTAGGCTAAGTAAATAACGGCGCATAAAATTAATGAGCAGAGGAACGATTCAAATCTTCGATGCTCGTAGAAAAGTTAAGTTATAATTTCACAATGCGACAATCTCCGTCTTGCATACGATAGATCGATGGCATTAAAAATGACATTAATATTTATTCTAATATAACAATCTAAACATAATGATAAAATAAATTACCAGATTGAACGTTATGACGATGTATTTCTAATCGAAATAAATCATTTCTACGAATTAGAAGAATTAAATAATGAGGATACGTAAATCACGATTACGATCGCCAGTCTCATCCACTTAAATTCTACTTTCCGATATATTATGTCGGAACGAATTACGAAATATCTGGATCGATAATATCGAAGTTAATATTTCACTCGTAATTTGTGCAACTTTTATGTCGAGATACCCGACTTTCGGGTCAGACGTGATTTCAACCACAAAGTAGATCACTGTACCGCTTCTACTATTAGTGTTGCAACCTTTTTGGCGCTACGCTTGCTTGATGCAATTTAAGATTGATTTAGGGGTTCTCCGCAAACCTTTCAGCAAATGTCTCAAAATTATAGCGAACGTCGAAATAGTACTTGAAAAATGACCAATGAATGTCATTTTTGATATTTCCAACAGATCATAATTACATTGAATTAACTGCTTTTTATTGAATGACACTCTTTCTTCTTTTTTATCTCCGTTACTCTGTACACTTTGCTCTAGACTGGACGCTATAACTAAATTCAAATAAGATATCGCGTAATTGTTTCTTCGTTGAAACAGCGTTTATAACGAACATGAACGATATTGATACGAAAGTGTGACGTAATATTTACTCATTATGTTACATTTTTAAAGAATAACCTTTATATTTAGCTCGAAATTGTTGCTTTCGTTGAAAGGGTTCCAATATACTATCGATCAAAGGAAAGGGTTATCGTCCCCATTGCGTAACATTAGCAAGTCTCGTCGCAAAAGGTTAAAAGCATATATAATAAAATAGCACTATACTTTGATCTTAAAATACGTCCCTTCACGCTTTCTCTATATTTTTAACAGATGCACCACGATCAGAAATATGGGGATATATACTTGTTACAATTATTGGGAGAATCTAACAAATTTTGAAAAATGATCGGCAAAACATAGAAACAGATTTAATCAAAAACTTATTATTATCCGTGTCGAAGAGATGGCAGAGAATAATATAAAAAATATTTCTCTTTTTATTTCTACACCTCTATATTAATAAAATAACTGTACGAATGCTTTCGTCTCTCTCTGCATATATAAAATTTGTCTACGGCAAATTGACTCGCCTATCGCTATACACGTGCACAAAATCAAAAAGTTGGGTTTTTCATGTTCGTGAACACGCAACGGATACACCGGTTTAGCCTGTTATCAAGAGTCCGACCCTATCCTTCCGAATAGGCAACACCAATGGGATTAAAAATCATTTGGCAGCGCCTGATTCTAAGGTTTCTCGGCGTACCACAAGAGATACTTAGAAAGTCGGAAGTGTAATGTATTCCAGCTCGTGTAGCTATCGGCCGGCGTAGAAATCGGTGTATTGTATGTCGATTGCAGACGGTTGCAACGAGACACTTCCTGGCGCGGTGGTGTACCAAAAGCCAAAGAAGAGAAAAGGGCACGGGTGCAATAAAGGAAAGAAAAGCGACGTGGAAGAAGTGAAAAACCTGGCAGAGAACGAGTCATGGCTTCGTAGTATGTATGTATGTACGCGAACGGATAATAGGTACGTGTGCATGTACGTAGGTATATGTGGGACAAGCAAAATGGAGTCTGGAGGTTCGGGTCGATATGAACGCGGCAGCGCTATTGCAGCAAACCGCCCCCTATTCCTATCGTTCCGCTTACCTCCTTCTTTGCGTCCTTCCACATCCACGTACCCCCTTATCACCTCACCACCTACCATCGTTCAATCGCTATCGACACCGTTGCTTAATTAACATTGCTCGATACAAGCATCTTTGTATAGTGCAACGTGTCAGCGAGATACGACCGATAGATCAAACGCTGATCGGTTGCTCGTGAAACAATGAGACTTCGCGTGGAAACGTACAAGCGAGCTTTTTCTGCCTATTGATATATCTTTTATTGTCACATTTTGTACGTATTTGTCTTCGTTCGATTGGAATAACATCGAACGGATTCGATCAAATGAACACGGTGAGTCACGTAACGCTGTTTGTTGTCTCCGAGCCGTTGTAGATATCGGTTTGCTTTCTTTTCTAAATTACGTAGCAGAGAAAGCCAGTCATTGTAAATTGGGTAACAATTGGAAAAGGTTCCCCTCGTCTTTTTAAATGTGACGGCTTATTAATATTTTATTACTACAACAGCTGTTGCCAACTGAGTAGTATTCGTTTAAAACGTGTTAAAAAATTCTGTATAGTTACAGCAGCATACACTTTTGACGCTAGGTGTAAAAAAATAATGAGAGAGCAAACGTTTATACAATAAGATGATATTTTATTAATTCTTATATTAGACGTTTTATTAAGATCGAAGAATATATTGAATATGTTGAAACAATAAAGAATAATATTTCACGATATAGATACGATTATAACTTGATTTTCGTTGATTGCGATAGAAATAGCAAAAGGATATATGCATTTAAACGTATCAATTATCTTTGTCAGCTTTAATTTTAATATCTCGTTTTAGTGAACTTTCATAGGGAATAGCGTGATGTTATGAAACATCTAAAGAATGTTGATGAAATTCATATCTGGCAGAGGATAAATTGGACACAGCGTGTCCATATTTCGTAAGTTTTTAATGAAATTCCACTTCGCTTAAGTTCAATAATATTACATATTTTCTTATATATTAAAAAAACCGTTTGCACGTGCAAGCAAACTCTAGATAGAAAGGCAGTGAATATTTGATATACCTGCAATCGGATTCTTTGGTAATTAAATTGTCTAATATGATAAAAACACTTGGGGCTTCGGATGACAGTGCACCGTCTATTTATGTAAAAGTACGGTTGATGCCAGTTCTACGAATAAAATACACTTTATTTATGAAACACTACCTACGTTCATTCCTATGAAAAATAAAACTTTTATGAATTTTTAAGCCCTAATTGGATAAGAATTTTATTGTAAAATTCGATATAAAATGTATCGCACGAATCTAATTCAGAACGATCTAAATCGTTTCCTTGCAGCTACATTGATTTTATAATTTTCCACGCGCTGCACCGCTACGATACAGAGTTAATATTATCTTGATAATCTCCGCGATTACACTCGCGTATAGAGAAAAAATAACCAACCTAACCCACGGCTCGATAATTGATACAGGTTGTTGCTCCAGGTGATGCCTAACCTTACCCATACTGATCAGTATAGTATTGATCAGTCAGTAACTAGAAAGTAGACATTTATTTGGCATCGTAATTTTAATTCAACTTTTATTCGTGATATAAATATTATTAAAATTCATTCAGAGAAAAATAAATCGTCGATAATATTATTCCAAGGTAAACGTCCAAAAAAAGAATTAATTTTCTATAACACGACATACGTAATAGTAGTAGATATTCGATAAAGAATAGGAACATTTATGATAAATCCATCCACTAGTTTTACCTTCGTTTCTTTTCTCTCCTCTTTTATCTGTAAACACCTAGCATTCGAGCTAGCTGTGTGTGTGTCATTGACAAATTGCCGACAGACATACGATCAACACACTGAAATCGATGTCATTGCGATCGATCTGGTCGTTATATGAAAGAATCTGCACACGCAAAAAATATTTAACAAGCCGATATAACGCAAATAAAGGACATGATATTTCTCGATTACCGAATCCCAACTAAAGAGTGTTGCAACAAGGCAGCTTCACCTTCCAGTAATTTGAGTAAGCCAAAAAAAGATCAACTCATAGTCAATCGAAATCAAATCGCTTCCTGAACACTATAAATACATAATCGACTAATATTCGAAACAACAAACTTTTACACCTTCGACTGTCAAATCTTCGAGTACCAAGCCTATGTCATTTGTCTCCTCCAAACAAATATAATCTAAATATCGAAGTTGTCTTGTCCTGAACCTTGTTACTGCAAATCCTTCAATAAATTAATCGACCAATTTTTATCGGGCACTAGAAGAAATCTCCTTATACTTCATAACTTCAATCGCCAGAGGTAAATTATTTTCCGGTTGTTGTGTGCGCAGTAAATTTCGAGCTTCTTAATTAGAAGCTAAACGACGGAGTGGAAGGATTCGAAAATCGTTTGAAACCGCTTACTTACACGAGGAGCTCACTTCTCTTAACCCTTGAGACTAAATTAAATGACGTTGGGATGCCATGAACCCTAGTTTAGCGATGAGAGGGCCAGGGAAAGGGTCGCAGTCGGGTTACCGGGTCGAATACGCACAAAAGAACCCATGAAGAAGAGAAAGTATTGAGTGTGCAAGAAAAGGCCAGGACCCTTCAAGCCACCCTCCGACTGTTTCGTCATTCGTATAGGGAAGCATATACGCGGATAAAGACCAAGTATCACGCTCCATTGCTGCAACGTCTATTAAACGGTTCCTCGAAGAAGGCGCCTGGCATTTCGAAATCGTCACGTTTTAATAATTAAATTAGCCTGCTGTTAGTAACACATTACAGCCGATTGTTGGCCCGATGAATAACTCTAACCACCTACGATGGTTTTAATGACGGAAGTGTTTCATGAGATGTTATTAAACTGGGTCACGATCACTGGCGTCTTCGATATTACGCGTCTGCATCGTAAGAACGCATCGAAGGCACAATGCCAAATTTCTTTGAGAAATCCTGAAAGCTGTCGAGAAAGCGCACTTGCTTTTTACAACGACCACATATGTACGTATGTATATCGCGAGTAAAATTAAAGCTGACCTTTTTTTATTCTCTCAAACATTTGCATTTAAAGTAACCTTTATATCCTTTCAAGCAAATTGATTGAAATGCGTTACATTTAATTTCGTCTTTCTTAGAACCAATGATAGGATAAAAATTACGTAAAGCTCTTACGTAAATAAATTAATATTATTAGTGGTATCTTGATACTCGTGACAAATCACAAATTACAAGATACGAGTAATAATAAATTTTCTTGTATAATAATAACCTACATAGATTTGATAATCCAACGAATAAAACTCTGAAAATAAATTTTGCAAATTGCAATCAGCTTTGTGCGAAGTACTATTTTACAAACTATCATCGCTTAATTTTACTAATCATATGTACATTCTAAGAAGTTACAACAAGAGACGTGGAAACGTACTGTTATGATGCTAATCATTGAATATACAATATATGTCCATATATTACACGGTACAAAACATTACAGTACAAAAATTTTGCATCATTTACCAAACGGAAATGTTTTATTTTTATGAATCCACGCTCTGACATCGTTTTTACTATTCACATATTTATTTCCGATTTCCTTTCGAATTCCACAAAATTTATGAACCAGCAAAAATTACAAACTACTGGTATCATGAAGCAAGTATCTAAAGATTAGAAGTTTCTTCTCCAGAAACACGATTAGCCGTTGTTATGACTATGATTATTATTAGATTATCATCGTAGTTAATCCAAGACTTTTTCACGTTTGTACTATATCGAAGATATATGTCTGATTCAATGAGGAAATATATGGATATCTTATACACGAAACTAAATTGAACATCGTAACAGGAAGAAAGTGACGTTCTCCAGTTTGAAACTGTCGATGCATGTGCGTGGAACAAGTCGAAGCGTAGGGAACAGGGCTTTAAGTTCTCTGCTCAAGCATCGACGCTATTGCGGTAACGTGCCGAGGCAAAAACGTTTATTTTCAGTCTACCTTTACACCCCACTGGAAGGAACTTTACACGTAGATGAGCCGAGCTCGCATGCGCGCCTGAGTTCGCGTATCTCTTTATGTGGTTTTGCAACCCAGTTCCATGCGGTTGAGAATTGACAAATAGAAAACAGAAAAATTGCACATACCGCGTGAACGCTATTAGGCATAGCTCACTGGATAACGATGATTAAATTAACGAACGTACGAAAATTTATCGCCACGTGTCAGTCTTTCCTTCGAACGACTGTTCAGAGACCGTTTTAATTGGTCTGCCTTTCGCAAAGAACTCGGTACCTTTTCGTACTCGAAGCTTTCTTTCCCCTATACACTATTATCGACATCCTGCCTGCTATAACAAACGCGTTTTACGGAGCAGTTTAATTATCTTGTAACGAAGAAAATAGGAGATAGACCAATCTCGCGAAAACACGATAGTGAACAGAATTTAAAAGGCGTGTCGGTAATAGGTATGTATGTCAAGATTACGGAGACATGTATGGAACATTACGTACATTACACGTTGTGCATAGTGCTTTTATACATCAGAATGTAACGATCGTCATGCGTCATTAATCCATGATACAAAAATAACAATTACACATGCAGGAAATTGATATTAATGGCTACCGCGTTTCTTTACAGATCGCTATGGATGTTTATCCATGCTCCGTTTGGAGCACAAGAAACTCCTAGATGGGAAAAACAAAAATTTGTACGTGCAATTTATTATATGCAAAGGAGCGAAGACCATTTTCTTTTTATTGCATCGTCGCTTATTTTCCTTATAAGAATATAAATTACAGCTGAAAGCATCGGCGATGTTTCTATTATTTATCTGTTATTATTCTAGCCACATATAGTAGAGTATTACGATGTAAATTACTGGTTTAATATGCAATAACAAAGTTGGAATTCAAAAATACCGAGAGTCATGCAGTATTTTTCGCATCTTCGAATTATGTACGACGTATTTAACTTTCAAACTATGAGTCAGATAAAAGACGTTTTTGCAAACGAACATAAAATCTCGTGATATCGAAATACAATGGAGTTAAATTCTTCGAGGAATTTGTATCTACTTGATTGAATTTCAATTTATGATCTCATACGAAAATAAAATAAAAATAGAAATAGAAAATAAAAAACATAGTTTCCAACTAGTTCATCGTTAACTTCTTTTGTTTCAGCGGAAGTTCCTTGTACCAAATTCAACTCAATTTACCTCGTAATCACTATTCAAAATAAAAATTTGAAATCCGTTCTATACGTTTTAATCTCCTTCGACGTACAAGAAATATATTTTAAAAAATCCTACATTACAGAAAAATATACAAATGAAACATTTACATGCTTTTTACGCTTCGCAATGCGTAATATAAATTGAACAAATTTTCATTTCACGATTACACTTTAAATCCCCGTTCTTTGTTAATTACCATAAAAATTGCATTACTCGTTTCCTAAACGATTCCTGCGACCGGATGAGCGGTACGTTAAAAAGCACACGTATTCGTAACAAATGTAGGCGTGTGTTGCATTGCGTTGCATTGTAAGCAATCAGATGTAACCCAGTCTCGTCACATATGTCTTTACGCGCTAACTTCCATAAATTTACGCACAGTGTGACACGTCATGCCGCGAACAATACTTGTAGGATGCTTCCCTGCATGAAGACCATGAAATTATAGCGGTCATGCCATTGAATGTCACAAATAACGAGACATACATCTCGGATAAAGTACACGAATGACCTAAATTCATCATCACCAGACGCTACAGGACCATTACGCCCTTCATCATTCGCAAAGGCGAATTGAATGTCGGTCGTTATAAAGTTCGATACGAAACGCTTAAGGAAAGTCTGGTCAGAAAACTGTATATCTGTTACACATTTCAGCGTCGCCTTTGTGCTTTTATCCTATCACTGATTACGTATCGTACGTAAACTAAGTTGAACAGCAACAAAACTTCCGTCCACTGCGATTATACCTGAACAGCGATCTGACTTCGTTTGTTCAGATATCTACAGTATGACTAACGAAACGAGTTCATCGAACTGACCCACCTCCATTATGTACATATCGAAAAGTTCAATCAAAGATCTTCAAACATAAACGTGGAGAGATTCTTAAGAAAGCTCGTAGATCTCGAGTACTCAATAAGCAGATGACATCGTTCGATGCGTTTGATCAAATCTGGAGGTTTAAAATCCGACCTAAACAAAAATTGTACACCTTTGTCTCTTATTAAATTTGCAACAACATTACAGGAACGATCACTATGTATATGCACAGTTACGTGTTAAACGATTTGAGATAGTAACCATGGCCTCGTAGCATGAATGAAGGTTCATTTATGACGATCCATTTACAAGGTCCATACTGATAGGATTATGACGTAATTTTACGTGAGCCCAACGTGTACATTGTACATACCGAGTAGATAAACGGAGTTACGTACAATGTACGAATTACAGATGCCGGGCGGTATAAGTATAGTAACTAAGTTTATGTAATCTTTATGTGCATAAAAGAATTTCGTAGGAGTACGGAGAATTCTGATAAGTGATGCAACAACACTCCCTCTGATAAGTTATCAGAAATGCATGAATTCTCAGGAATTCGGGGGAAAATGTCTCAAAAGTACTACAAGATGTAGGTATCGTACTGATAAAAATATTCGCGGCTGAATATTAATATTTAGTAATTTAATATTTGGAAATATTATAACCTGATGAGATGTAACGATGACGTTTTTATCCTATATAATTACATTAAATTAATTATTTATTTTTATTATAAAACGAAGCACACTGTTTGCTGTTACTCGTTCATAATGCGTCAAGACAATGAAATATTATTCATTAGTCTTCGTTTAAATTCATACAGATGTCGTACATAATTATTTCATTCATAATATCAACGAAGTATGCATAAATTTATGCGTGTGTACAAGTCCCCTCGTGTTTTAATAATGTATATATTTTGTATCTGATATCGAATGCAGAATATTGCCTTCACTGCTATTGTATTGTAGGAAAATCGTATTTCAGATATCAATAAAAGCTTTCTTCTAACGGACAAAGATGAAAACTTGTTAAATTTATAAGTATTAAACGAAAATATTACAAGTATCTGTGTGATCATCTAACTCTTCTAAAAATAGTACTCCGTGTACTTTTTTTAATACTCCTTTTTCATAAAGAGACGAATTCAATGATAAAACATAAAAAATAACTATCTTTAGATTTTATTACATTGTTAAAAAATGAAATTTTATTACATTACAACATTATTACATTAAATTATACCGAGAAAGATATTAAACCGAAATTTATAACAGATTATTATCGATACGCTTTCGAAGAATACACGTTTTCGTTCTACATGACTAATATCATGTTTGAGGCAAAATGCGTCTCTGAAAAAGAAATAAAAAGCTTTGGCTCGTAACCCATACACATTTCTTTAAGTATTTACAGCCCGCTACTTTTTCTGGAAACACCCTTTGATTCATCAGTACATTCGAGAAACCAGAAAAAATACATCATATAAAAATAGACGCCGAATAAATATATCGAAAGACAAGTAGGCACAAAGACGACATTCTACACTTCTGTGTACACGATACTACCTCTTGGTAGTGCCAATAAAATTCCTTGCACTGCAGTTAATGAAAGAAAACGCAAGCATTTACAATATAATTTTACACATATCTCATTAAATACTAAAAATAAATATTTATAGTATTTTACTGTTGACCGTATATCCATTCGCCTCGATTTTCGACGAATCACGCGAAGATAGAGATAAAATATAAGATATGATAGTTAAAAATATCGAAAATCGAATATTAGTTGCTTCACAATTTTATATATGAAGGATAAATGATAAATCATTTCCTTAAAAGTTATTCGCTTATCAACATATGCTACAATAATTATTAAATTTAAATAATGTTTCAAACGTTAAGATACCACTTCTAATTAAAAACACCACAAAATAAAACATTCCTGATACAAGCCCCGTATATAATTTTTTATTTGTATCATGAGAAAAATAAAATACAAATACTTATAAGAAATAAAAGAAAACTTGTACGATTACGTTCAGAAATACAGAAACTAGTTTCACGAACAAACCCGTTTTAATTTCGAATGTATAATTAACTTTAGAACTGAATAGAAGATAAATAGAAACGGGTTTTATTGTGTACTGGGCATAGTATACGCTGGACCCATTAAAATCCTGAACACATAACGTGTATTCCCCATCTACAACTTTCACAACCTACGTCCTACGTTAACCATGACCTTTGAGCTGGCCGATGGAGCAATCATTCACTAAACTTAATGCAGCAGTTTGTACGTTAATGTCGCTAATAAAAAGCGAATATATGTATGTACGATGGAAAATTCATTACTCATTACAGCAACAGCCTCCGTGTATGTTCTTACTCCTATTACTTGAAACGTTTATAACTTATGAATAAGCAAAATTATGCTGGCATTCATGTTCAAGGTTATTATTCTATATCAATTTTTATTCTCATTTTATATGCATCGCTATAACTTGCTAAAAGCATGTGTACAGATTCTGTACTGATAATGATCCATCTTGAAGAGGCCTGAGTATCAATTACAAAATTTTGTACGATAAATATAACATTTTTGACACTGAAGAACAGTCTTATAAAAAAAACATATGTTCCTTAGATTTACACGTAAACCTTTAACGAAGTTTTAAATAAAGAAGGAATACTGCTAACTATTTGTTGCTATCTCTACGGATGTATAAAAGTTAATCGAAATAAAAGACGTTTGAATTGTGAAAATATGTCTTCTAGCAAATTTTAGTTCTGAATGATGCAATGAATTATAATACATTACGTAACTCCGCGAATTTATTGTTTAAATACGTTAGTATTCTGGATTGTAATTAAATATCAAGAGCCCTTCATAAAAGTACCTTAAGATAGTTTAACAAAGGATGCTGCAACATTACCTTGTTGACCAGATTGGATTGATTTAAACCTAAACAAGTACCCTATCGACCTGAACAGAATCTTTATTAAGTGCGTTTAATGAACGCCAAGCAACTTAAATGATTGTACTGCTAAAACATCGTAATGCCAAAAACGTGAAAATTATGAATAATCGTTTATTATAAAATTCTTTGGAATTCTCCTTAGTCCAAAAAGAACAAACAGACAAAATAGAAGTTTATTCATTCGACTATCGTATATACGACCAACAATTTCATAGAAAAATGATATATTAAAACAGAATTATACGAATTTATCTATCTGTTCTTGCAATTTTGATTTTTTAATTGTTTGTAAGTTAATAATTTGACGTAGTGATTGAATAGAAATTTATATTTTTCTCTTGTTTATGAAATATACATGAAGAACTAGAAATGAACTATCTAATTTTCCTGCATACTTGATCTATCAAATTGTCGTGTCATCAAATTGTTACGCATGAACGAATAAATAGTAGTAGAAGCCATGTGCAAGTTGTAATTCTCTTGAATAAATGCTATCCATTGGCTGTCGTTGTTAACTGTTAGATACGGCAAAGGGGGATCTAATGATCGCCTGCCAGTTTCTTACGGTACTGTAAGTACTGAAAACCGGATACACAGCTTCCAGTGTCATCTTTCTCTCTTTCATGAATATTAAATTACTGCATTTCATCAAAACTTTATGTTTTCTAATCTTTCTCTCGGTTGAGATCAACTAAAAGAGAGATACTTACTCATCTCCGTTAACGCAATAAACGTTCTGTAACTTGAGAGCGTAACAGTATGTCAGGAAAAATATGAGAACAAACACACGTGGCTAGTACGCATAATAAAATTTATAACGAAATGTATCCGTATAATAAAATAATAAAATTGAATGCTACTACTATTTGACATTTTGCTCAGTGAAGCTTATGGAATAAACTTAAATGTAAAAAAATTTTTAATCAAAATCGTGGATATTATACTTTCAAGTATTTTCAAGCAGGCATTGTACCAAATAAAAATTCTCTCTCTATTTTCATATTTAAGAATTGTAAATTCTTATAATTTTTTCGCAGAATAATTGAGAGTCACGCATAAAAAGGGTTGTAAGCGTGGTTTAACAAAAAAAATTCTTTTTCGTAAAAAGAACGAATATGTCAAAAACGATATTAGTAAATAAGGATGCACGTATCATTATAAATCATTTCGTTGTTCGTGTAAATACGTAAGCTAAGTTAGATTAAATATACCAACAAAGAGATATCATTGCTGTTTACTGTTAGCCTGTTTTCACAGATTTCTCATTAATAAAAAATCAATACAAGATACACGCTATACTTAGCTATTTCATTAAACAAATTAACGATTATATTTGGAATTGAAAAATTACTATTGCGCTATCTCGCGGCTTGTAATCCAATACTAAAAAGCCTAATACACATGTCAAATGTGAAATAACTTTCCGACATAAAATGAACTTATAATTGTCCGTATAAAGATAACATAGATTATCAATAACTTATACGAACGATCAACGACTAACAAAATCGTAAAATATTATCCAAGAGACATAAATAACGTTGCCTCGTACCGTTATAGACTTAAATATTAAAAGTGAAATGAATTCCATAGAGATTCTCTCACCTGTTTGCCAGCGCGTGGTAAGGTTTCCACATTGGTACCGCCGACGACGGGCGCTTTTTCCGGTCCCCCATTCTGTTGGCTGACATTTATGTTGGTATTAACATTCGTATGTACATTGGCGTTAACATTGTTCACGTTGTCGGTAAGGTTCGTATTTCCCACACCGGCATCCCCGCCAGTGCCAGTTCCACCCCCGCACTTTCCTTCCTCGCCCGTCATCACTTCAGCCTCACCCTCCGCCAGTTCACCCCTGTCTCACCCTTTCGCGTTCCGCGCCTCGAGCCTTCCTTCCGTTCACTGATTACCAATGTCGGTACGCTGGCCAGAATCCGGATATCTGCTCAAACGAGACGACGAATCGTCGATCAGGAGAAACGGGTCAATCTACGGATTACCGAGCTGATTGGTTAATTCTTTGAAATCTTATTCCTCCTGTCTCCTTCGTTGCTGGCACCTTCGCTGGCACCGTACTACCACGTCTATACAATATCGATCCAACTGGTGACAAAACCAAAGTACTTTGAAACCGATAGGAAAAAGGATAATCTATATACGATTTTTAGTCGCATCTTGAAAACTGATTTTGTACTATAATCGTATTAAAAGTATCTAACAGACGAGGTAATGGATTAAATACAACATGGTTCAACGCGCCGAGAATAATTATTCGTAAACGAATTGGAAGAATATACTGTGAAACAAAGCAAAGAAGAGAAATTGAATCGACTCGCAGCGTTAAAATTACGCACTCAACGTAAATATCGAAAAATATCTCCCGAAGCGATTAAAAAAGGATTGATCTGCGACCTGACCTGATTAGCACGTCACGTCCAAACATACCCTTTCTTTCACAGACACGCCACCAGGATTCATTAGAAAATGTAGAATTATTTTCGTTCACTGGTCGCCGCTATTTTTAGGATTCTTAACGTGCGATACGGGTGGTATAACGGTATATGATGAGCTAGCTGTAGCACGTTGCAGACAGACTTCACAAGGCACATGCCGATCGAGAACCAATCGATTAATGCAACGAGTATTCATCGAAGATTAAATAACCGGAACTAAATTGCCATTGGAAATGAAAGTCATGTTTCCATCCAAGTTTTAACTACATCACGAATTACGCCCGCATTCGATCGCGGTTTAATTTTAGCCAATCTCACGCAGGCCGGTTTCCACTGACGTTACCGAACCAGCGACCAAGCGGCCTGTGTAGAACTTGTGATGTAGACCAATCCACTCACGGCGGACTGACTATAGGAAACGCTACCGTTCATCGGGAGAAACTGGGCAAAATAGTTTCCGGTAGCTGTGAGGGACTCGAGTAATCATACATGTAGCTCTATCGTCAGTAGTGGAACCAGGGAAAATCGATTCGGCCGTGCCCGTTTGAGCACTGCGCGCTTCTCAAGTGTGCGAACCGCCACGATAAAAGCAGTCACGTCGCGCGGGACGATCATTTTGACTTTCAAAATCAAGTAAGTAATGTTCCATACACCAGCACCAACAGAAATCGACGTATTTTTTGGTCAAAAACACAATAGCATAATAAATATAAAATCTGGAAGAAACATTTTCTCGCTCCTGTTTGATACATTCGTGTCAAACAAGAAGAAATTCTATAGTTCAAAAGATGAAATTAGGTAGCCTTTATCGAGACGAGAAAGGCCAAGGTATAACGAGAAAGTTCGCGCATGATAGATGAGGCGTGTTTGATGTTTCTGAAAGAACGTAAAACGATAAATAAGGAACATGAACTCCATTGTTAATCCAGAGATCGTTACGTTATATGTAACCTTCTGGATAAACAGAACAAAACGTAACCGATAGAAAACATGTAATGAAAATAAGGCTCCGATATAAGCTCATTTATAAGAACAAACTTTGTCAATTACGATATGTGACCGATAGGAAATGGACCCTCCATATTTCTCTAAAGCAGAAATTCCTACCTCGGGCTATTGTCAGAGCCACTGTGTATACATATATGTCGACTATGCCGGCCTTAGTTCCTTATTCCCTATAAAATTGTACATTACATCTGACAATCAACATTTGAGAAGTTTTCGTGAGCTTCGTTTCTCTCTACTTCCATAGCTGAGTATTGTAAGCACGACCTACGAAAGCGGGTCAACTTTTGCCGAATAATCACTTCTTAATCAAATCCTGATGTACCGAAAAATGACGCGACTAACCAGAGAGCTACAGGGTGTTGTGGCGATACTTAGGATTCCCGAATACCAACCACAGGATACCGAGGCACTTTTCCCATTAAATGTTTCTTCACTGTCAAATCACACGACGTTCCGTCATTTTTTTACTTTTGCTGTTGCGCGAACCAAATCATATATATATATTTATATATACTACTCGAAAGGATTCCGTCTGTTCAAGAAAGTTCCGAGCGTAACGCGACCACCCTCCTGAAAACTCCGTACGGCTTTGATCGGTTTTATAACTTCGATGGCGACGGGTACGCTCGAAGCGACGCCTGGTGATCATGTTCCAGATGCGCTAGCTATCCCCTCTTTTCAATCGAACATCCCGATTACCATCACTGTGACTAGTGACTACCTCGTGTAGGGCATATAAGAAACTTGATCTTTTCTCAATAGGACTATATTGGAATACAAATATTTTAAATTATATTACATGAAATTACAAAACATACTTGTCTACTGAATGCAATAGTTACGACATAGTATTTTATACAATATTTTAGACATTAATACAAATAAAATATTGTTTTTTTATCATTTAACGTCGATCATAAATTTTATGTTTCTAATAAATTTACAGTTTCATTATTAAGCTTCAATATTACAATTATCTTTAAACTTTAAACATTTGATTAGATTGTACGTCACCTTTAATCAATTTTAATAAATTAATAAATGTTACTTAATAGTCATATCATAAATCAATAATTTGAAGGTGAAACTTATAGTTTTATACAATTCAAATCAAAGTTTTTTTATTTTTCTCCTTTATCTTCACAATCAACATTAATATGCCATTACATTTACATTTGCACATGATTCACATGCTGGTTATTATTATTAACACTTAAATACTGGAATGAGAATTCGCATTGAATTTGTATTATAAAATTATAAAAGACAAATTATTATTTACATTAACTTATACTTGTAAAGGTATAATACATAATCCATAAAATAATTAATATAGTCCATAATATAATAAATATTAGTACGATTTTTAAAATACAATCATTTTTTAGAATTGCTCCAAACGACTTGAATTTTTTTGAGGAGTTAGAAGGACTGATTTCCTAGATGAAGAACAACAAAATTTTTTTGTACATTACAGTTGGTCAGAATCGCGAAGAAAATAGTACCTAAAGATCATTTTTGCCATTTTTTTCTCTCACCCTGTAACGAAAATTTAAAAAATCCGTTTTGTAGATCCATATCAGTTATACACATGCTGAAAATTTCATCAAAAGCGGTTAACGTTGCTATGAGCTACAAACGATTAAAAATGATAAAAATGGCAGATTTCTGCAATTTTATTTATTACTCTACGGCCTATAACTGTGATAACTCTACATTGTTGTTCATCTTTCGATGCCTGTTGCTTGTTTCTCCATCAACCGATTTCGATGAAATTTTCGGCATGTGTGTGAAGGATATAAATCTACAACACGTATTTTTTTAAATTTTCGTTACAGATTCAGATAAAAAAGTTGTAAAAATGACTTTAAGTATTTTCTTCGCTACTCCGACCAACTGCAATTTTTTCACAAATGTTTTTAAATCTCGCCTAGTAAATTAATCCTTCTAGCTCCCCACAAAAGTTCAAGACTTTTGATCGTGACTTTTGAAAAAGTCATTCTGTTTTAAATAGTGTGCCAACATTTATGTTTTCAACTGTATATTTTAATGTGAAACAGTTCACGACGTGTCTAAATAAAAATACATAAATACTTTAAAAATTTTTCTTAATCCAAAAAAATCACATCTTTAATATAAACAGTAAAAAAATATCAATATTTAATTAATTCTTATGTTCCATGATATAAAACGAATCGAATTAAAAACTTACATAACGATCAATATTGATAAATTATTATTACCTAAAAAGAAACGACGGTTTTAATAACAACTGTGTAACATATTTGTTAACTACAAAGCATTTGCCTCGTTAATATTTTGTAGGTATAGTTCCGTATTTTGTTTTCATTCTTGTATACATGTAATTGATAACTAAAGATAATTAAATAAAATATAAACTATCTCTCTAAATACATATATACTATTATTAACACATTGCATCAATACGTCTTGTGTTACCCGAATTATTCGGGGGTGTATACAAATGTATTTAGATAAATCCCTCTGTCAGAAATGTGTTAAAATATACATATTTAAATTATATATATATATATATATAATAAAAACAGTAGTTTTTTTAATGTTCAATCACTATGACTTCTTACAATATTTCCTTAATCATTTGATGTTAAAACTTTACTTATGGTTACAATTGAGTTAAATTTTCTATTATGTATCTAAAGAATAAAAATTAGATATTATTATAATATTTCAAATTCTGTAATTTTTATTCTCCTTTACATCGCTTAAACCTACACTATTATGTACATATTTACTTATTTAATATATAATCACATTATTTTATACATTGGACAATGTAGCATACCTTTTCTATGTAATATGCATATTTCATTACATTGAAAATATGTAACATATATAATAAAATGATATTTTATAACTAAGGGTATTATTTATTACTGTCATAATTAGAAAAAAAAGGAAAAATAGTGAAATGAATTATAAATTATATCATAGTTAATTTCATTCACAAATCAAACTACATGTACAATGATCTATTTCAGTGGAATTATTATGACATCTTGATGACTCTTTGAGTATTTCACTTTTCCTTATAAAATTTAGAAAATTTATGAAAGGTGATTCATGTGAATTAGTCCATGATAATTTCCATTGATGACAATAATGAATGATGAGGAACTCTTCTCATATGTCTTAATAAATACTTTTTACTGCCGTAAGTTCTTTTACAATAATGACAAGGAAATCCAAGTCCATAATGATATGCTTCATGCCTGGACTTCATAACATCATAACATTTGTTATTACATATAGAACAGGTGGTTACTTCATGATCAGTATCAAAATGTATTTTACGAGATGTGGTATTAGAAAATCGTTTAGAACAATAAAAACATTGAAATGGTACCACAGGATCATAATGTTTATGCTTAATATGTTCATCAAACTTTTTATATGTGTTTAGAATGTCACTGCAATGATGACACTTAAGCTCCATTGGTACAAATATAAACCGTTTTCCTTCATTAACAGAACACCAATGCTTATTCCATGCAATAGCATTAGGAAGACTAATTTTACAGTATCCACATAACAGTTGTGATCTTGAATGATGTTTATTAGTATGAATCTCGAGAGCTTTCTTAGTATAAAATTTAGAACCACATACACAAATATTATATCTTTTAGCAAAATTTACTGTAACACTATTAGATTGTTTGCCAAGTTTTGACTTAACATCCTTTTTGTAAGATATATTATTTGGTTCTGTTTTCGTTTCTTGTTGCTTTTCTTCTTTGCACAAATTACTTACTACTTCACTTGAGGAACCAGAAATAATATCATTATAGGAATTGGTTTGTGAATCTTCTTCAATGTCAATATCAATATTTTCATCAGCAGATTGGATCTTCAAAATACTATGTTTCTCGCTATATTTAGATAATTTTAGAACTTCATTAGACACATTAAAGTCTTCTGGATGATTGAAATCTTGTAATTGTAATCTTGTAACATTATCTTTACTTGTATTATCTTTGCCAATAATTTCATAAGAATCATCCTTTTTCTTTATTGTTATGTTAATCCCAAGCCCAGAATCTCTACCAGAACCACTTCTTGTATCATATCGACTTTTTCTATTTACATTACTTTCTATTATTGGTTGCTTCACATCATTTCTAAAAGTACATGTTTTTTTATGCATAAACAATGTATAGGGATTACGAAATATTCTCCCACATAAACAAATATGTTTATGTTTGTCATAATATTTTATATCTGATATATTGTTACTCTTATTCTCATTTTGCATAATTTTCTCTTTATTTTTATGGAATTCAGAATTATCATTATCTGTATATTCAAGAGACGTGTGCATAGAACTGAATTTCGATTGTAAGTATATGGGAGAATTGAAATATCTGTATCTGGATAAATGGAAATTCTCTTTCGTTTCTCCACGATTACGATGAATACGTATATGTTCATAAAAACTCCTCGTTGTATAAATACCAAGGCATATGTCACATTGACGAGGGCCTTGCCTGCGTTTCCTGCATAATTTTCGTCTTTTATTTTGAATATCATGTTCTTTTCTAATAACTTTACCCACAGTTTCGTTTTCGTCATTAGAAAATTTTCTTTTTAATTTATTGCTTTTTATGACAGTACATGTTTCATTTAAATTCTTTAACATAAAATCGGGGGATTCAATTTTATGATAATCAGTTAAGTGTTTTCTTATATTCCTTACAACTTGTTGACATAATGTGCATGTTGATAAAACTGTAGAATTCCTTGTAGAGATTACTTTTTCATTTTGTCTTACTTCTTTAGTTAATTTCTTTTCTTGTTCATTTTGTGTAGTTCCATTGATATAAATATCATTATTATTACATGCAAGACTATTAGATTTACTTCTTCTTGAGTGAAGATTTGGGACAACTGTATTATTATTATTTGATGACGACACATATTGTAACAATGAAGCCTCAGTATGTAATTTATTTTCACTTTTCTTTGATGAAACCTTTTCAAAATTATCTTCCTCTTTCTCAGCAATATTGGGATCTTTTTCTTTCACTTTATCAGGATTTTTGAGATATCGTCTTGGTGCTATGTAAATACCATGTATTTTTTCTGAATGACATCTCAATCTCCGATTTTCAGTATATTGCCTTCCACATATAGAACAATGAAATAACTTTTTTTTGGATTTCACATAAAATTTAAAATTTGGCAATTCCGTGTTGTTGTTACCTAATACTGGTTGGTATTCGATATATAATGGTTTTGAAGTCGTTATTTCCGATGGCAGTGCATTAGATGTATCAATCTTAGTTGTACCTTGCACATTTTTTATAACTTTTAATGTTTCCCATATTTTATCACATCTTTCAAGTAAAATAATGGGATCTTTTACTTTATATGGAATAGTCAAAGGAATTGGTGTTACCTCTCCTTCCTAAAATTATGAAACACATAAAAACAGTTATATATGTGCATGAATTTCTATTTCATTAATATTTTACTTAAATAAAATTTATATTGTTATAATAAATAGTGTAAAGTACAGTTTAATATCCTTCTTTATCTTCTACAGTGTCATATTAACCATAACTTATAAAATGAAATAACTTATAATTATAACTTATATAACTTTTTTCCATAAGTATTCTTAAATAAATGTATAATTATCTTAATGAATAATAATAAAATATGTGCTTCATAAAATAATATATTTAGTATGTTCAATGTTAAAGTTAAAATTATTATTACATTATAAAATGATAATTTCTTTTATATTATGTACCAGGTAATAAAAACAAAATTTGAGATCACATCCATAAGAGTATTCTATTCTCTCATATAATTTCATCCTCAAATCTTCAAACAATTATTATTAATAAAAAATTATGTTACATATCAATATTTATGTATATGTTTGTAATATATTAATCTTCTTTTGAATTTTAATAATTCAAACAAATTGTAATCAAATTTATATTATCATAAAGAAAAATATTTACTCTGCAATAAAATATCACATTTACATTTTTATATAATACTGGAACATACAACTTATGTCATGACAAAAGATATGTAAATTTAAAATTCCCGCCATTAGCTAGTTGAGACACAAGCTGATCATCCCCTTTCACAATATATAAATATGAAGTACACTTTTTAATTATAATACCAAATCAAAATTTACTGAACTCTTGTAATTGATAGTAAACTATCTTCATCTAACGATATATTTAAAACTAATTGCATCTAAAAATATCTAGCTTATACATCGAAAAAAAAGAAGAAAGAAAGTTATATATTTGAAAAAATATATATATATATTAATAATTATTAATAATTATATAATTACTTACCACATTTGATGTATCTTCAATTAAATCAGTTGTACTAGAACATAGAGGTTCTATCTTAGGTATACATGTTAGTAATGGTTTATGTTCAAATTCTTCAATAAATTCATCATCTCCGTAATATTCATCTTTCTGATCAGGAGATACGTTTTCGAACATTTTAATTTAAGAAGAAGGTTAAAACCTAAATAAAAATTTGAAGTCAATACATTCTGAATATAACCGTATATAAATCACACTAAATGAACCGACATTTTATTTCCCCCGTTTCACTTCCCTCCAAAACTATATATAGTATGTAGTATTATACATATATATGCACACTATAATATATAATAACAAATATATTATAGTACTTATATTAAACAATTGGTAATAGTTATGCTAAGGTAAATAAACTTAGAATTTGAATAAAAGTAGTCTTAGGATTGTTTTATTTTATATTGACTATATTACTATCTTAGAAAAATAATAATACATTTAATATACAGTTACTTACGTATATATTATAATACAGTATTTAATATTTGGTTATACACATTTGAATGAAAGTTTCGTAAAACTCGATTGTATATGAATATGTAAGACATATTATATTAATTTGAGGTTAGTTTAAGACAAAAACATCCATCAGTTATAATACATAATACCAACTTTTTCTTTATTTGTATGTAATAAAATATAATACTGCATTTAACACGGAATTTATTTATTTACATAGTTTATGTAGACATTATGTAGACACAATAATTCTATTGTGTAATTTTTCCAATTCTTTTATATGTTTGTTTCAATTTTCTTGGCTGTTTAAATAATGAAATATTTAATGAAACATTGATATATGAATATTTTGACAATTTCAAATATGTATGTATTAATCTTTTTTTAAACATGTAATAATAAATAAAAGTATTTACTATCATATTTATTTATAGTATACAACACAATTCAAGATGCAAAAAATAACATAAATTATTAACACGATTTAATGCATGAAATTTTGATAATAAACTTAATTCTGTCTTTTTAATAAATTCTTATAATAATCTATATTAATAAATAATATTAGTTAATAAATGTAAGCATACTTTTATTAAAGAAGTTCGATAATAACCTAGGTACCATAACATAAAAAATTTTTCAGTTTATTAAAATTGAAATTGTTAAGTTGAAATCTTTACAAACACAATATAAATACAAATATAATGAAATAGATATTTTTATAAACACTGATATTGTGTATTATCATACCAAACATGACGAATACGATCAAATGGTTCCGTGCCAGGCATTACAGATTGTAATTATTTTTATTTCATTTAATTTTGTTGTTCTATTTGTTAAATCTTTTACCCAAGGCACACAAAATAGTGGTTGCAAATTATATGTACATCTTGGAAAGGGGATCCTTAAAACATTAGGCCGTCCCTGTTTGCGTCACATCGTAAGACAACAACTCGGCGAATTCATTGAGTGAGGCCCAAATTATTTAGAAATATCAGAATTACAGTCATTTCTCAAAAACAGTATTTCATAAGACGTTTCAATCATACTACAGATATAAATAAACACAGTTATTCAACATATCTTTTTCACTGAACTAATAAGACAACTGACTGTCGCATCAATAGATCAGCGTTATGTTACAAATATATTTTTACAGTAAAGGTTTTTAAAATGTCAGCAATTTTAACTTAGCACAAGTATATAAAGCTAGATTACTTATCTAGGCTTCAGGTTCTCTAACATAAAAATTATATCTAGCTTCTGTACTTACATTAGCTGCTGCATCGAAGTCAATGTTTCAACTGAGCTCCACACAATTTGGCATACATTCACGAATGTGTTTTACAGTAAAATATGTACAAAAAATAGATTTTTCCTGGCAGAACTGATGCGTATTCAAACAAGAATCACTTGAAGACTTGTTTCGAGTTGAACTGAAATCTCAAATTTTCAATAATTGAGATTTTAGGGAGAATTTTCTTGAGCGTGTCGCTATGAACGAACCCACTTCTACACGTGATTGAAACTAGCAGTCCACTTGCTCCAAGCAGACTTTAGGCTGCGTCCCAACCTGTAGTTGCAGGCTCATGCCCTTTCAGTGAATTGGCTACTGTACATATAATTTACAATGTAATAAAATATTTACTATAATTTTCTTGAAGATCACATGGTTGACGAAGCCGAAAAGACCTAGTCTGTTAAGATGCAAAAAATATCATACCTATTTTGATATTGTGTCAGCCACAATCAGCTTCCTACTTTCACAAGTCACAGTATGACAATATTCTAGCGTTGTAATCAAAGCAAAAATATGAAAAAGCAGACAATTTGTTATTTTAACTTTCACTCGGTTATTTTACATATAGAATCATTCAGTCTAACTGAAGAGCTGTTTGTCTCTATTAACTCTACTAACCTCATAAAAGAGATCCTAAATAACGACAAAGAGGAATTAACGATAAAGAAGGTAATATGATATAATATCAGAGAATTCAATTCTGCTTGGAGTTTAAGAGAAAATCAATATATCTGCGTGGTACATACACGTAGCCTGCGACACTCGCGCTGTAGATATCCGATCTGCTGCAACGATGATCTGCTGTGCACTTGAAGCACAATTATAACATTTCTTCAAATTATAGATCATATCTGCTACATTAGAAAATCTCGTACTGAATTTGTTTAACATGGAAATTCGGTTGGCTTGAACTTTTCAATACTCAACACAATTTAATGTAGGATACTAATCCCACTTAAGATGGATGACACTCGTTACTATGGATTTATGCAGCCACTTAAACCTAACTTAATTAAAAATGTTGATCTAGTATACATAAGTAGTTTGCTAAAAATTTAGAAATATTACGAAATAAACATTTAACGTTATAAATATCCTGTCTAAACAGTTTATATGACCGTGTCCTGTACTGATGTTAATGGCAATTTGACATATTTAAACTATACAATACTAAACTTAATCCAATCTGAACTACTAAGATATTTCCTAGATGGGACAATTTAAGAATTAAAACGTGTATTACATGTTTACAATACATGATAAGATAAATGCATAATGATTTATATTACAGTATTTATCAAATACATGATAGTTTATATCAAATAGACAATAGTTCTTGTACAAATCCTATTTCCTGAATTTCACCAATAAGGCTGAGTGTCTTGTCACAAGTTAATTAAATATAACAATATGTTATGAAATATTATAATAAAGTGTGCCATTAACAAAAATTAAATCTCTAAGTCTTGTGCTGATTTCGTATTCGTTTTGTACTCGTCTCGTACTTCTGTTAATTTTGAAGATACATGTCAAAATGTGACTGTATAAAGAGAGTTGGATTTCTAAATTACATTTATTACTGTATTACATCTGAAAGAATCTCATTCTCATGACTTCACTATCGTGTCGATTTTGTTTCTACAATAGTCATATCGTCAGAACTGCGACAAACAAGGTCATCCAAGTTGTATAACAGTAATTGCGCCGGATTTACTTAATTCTCTATAAAATTATTGCAATAATGAACATTTGTTTCCGGCAGTGTATATATAAAAGCATGAACATCTATTCACAGATGTCAGTATTTTCTAAGAAAAAGATGTGTGTTTTTATTACTATTTTACTACTTGCTACTTGTGATTTATCTACATCAACTGCAATTTATAATAGAGGTGTTACAGTTTGTAAATGTAAATTTAGTGACGAAATTCTATGTGATAGATTTTTTAATAAAAAGTAACATTTTGTTTAAATACTTAAATATATTTGCAAAAACTTTTATCAAAAATTTTTCCTTATATAAAGTAATATTTATAAATTACTTATATATCTAGTAATACATTTTAATGCACTATCTCACAACACAGGAGAAATAATTAACTTTTCTTATTACAGAAAATAATAAATTACAAATAGGTTTCCAAAATGCTAAATTTTTTCTGGAGATACAAGATTGGCTGTTTAAATTGAGAAACCAAATTCACGAACGATTATTTGGATTAACAACTACGTCAGCGCCTTCTTTGACAATTGAAATATTAAACTTAGATAAATTTGAATTACAAAATGCAATAAAAAATCATGGATGGCATCTATTAAATTTATGTAAATAAAGATTATTGTTTAATATTAAGTCTATAACTTTTTTATAAATTTCATGAATATTAGAGTAGAAAATTAGAATAAAAATAAACAGTACATTAATGAAGATTAAACATAAATTATCTTTTGTTATAATGTGTTAACGTTAATTATTATATCATTAATCACTAATATTTCCTTAGTTTAATTCATACAAATTTTTATAAATTGTAGCCATCTTATCTTTTGATCCTAATCAAGACTGGGGATTTCGTATTGGTGACTGGTATTTTATACAAAAAGGATTTAATCAAAACGTATATGAGGATAGTTCTGATGAATTAAATTTTCAAACACCAAGTACCATTAAGCCAAAAGACACGACTAAAATAGAGACTGAACAGACTTTTGACTTTACAAATGATCCAGAAGTTACAGAATCATCGCAAACGATTTCATCTATAACCACGCCTGTGACGCAACAAATTGATCCGCAAACAACGATAAGGAACACTGAACAGATTGATTCTTCCGAGAGCTCATCATTAACAATGAAAGAGTTGGAGAGTGAAACCGATAGCGACTTTGTTCACAAAGGGTCTGTAGAAGTTCTTATGGGATAGTATAATATTTTATGTCAACACATAACAACATCTCATAATTTCTTTAAATCCGGCATTTTTATTAAATTGATCATTTTTATATGAAAATACACATTCATGTTATTAGAATATGTTTGTATATCATATAATGTTCTCACAATGCTTATGGATAAAATGTTATATAAACAGTGAGGTATGATAGAAAAGGGTACTGAAATGAATTGTTTCTATCAAGAAGAGTACACTTTTATTCTATAAAATTTATCATAATTATCTGGGGTATTCAGTAATTATAATAATTTCCACATCCCTGTTGAACAAATCGTGGTCTTCATAATGTCTTATGGATTTACTGTAAAAAAAAAAAAAAATGTCAGTAAAATGTTCAATTTCAACATTAATTAACATTACATCCCACACATGCAAAAATGTTCTACTTCTACTAGAAGCATGAATCAGAATAACAATAAATACATATTACTAGTGTAGGAGGTCTTCAATATAGGATTAAGTGTTATTATTTTACTTAGTTCTCTAATGCTTTTATCTTGCACTTATTCTTAAATAATGATAACACAAGTAATATATACGTAAGATCTACTTTTTAGATATTACTGAAATATAATATGTAAGATTCTGTTAGATGTCCTTAAATTTTAAGGCAAAGAGTTAATGTTAACTTTGATTGTATAAAAACTAATAATTCTATAATAAACTACAGTTAAAAATAGTTAACACATGATTGGAAAATATATGGACAATTTCTAATTCTAAATTATTCTACGAGAAATTAATAAGAATGTGGGAAGAGAAGCAATTGTTACAATACATGAAATATACAGGAATCCAATTAAACTATACTACAGGAATCCAATTAAACTATACTACAGGAATCCAATTAAACTGTACTACAGGAATTCAATTAAAATTCATATTACATAAAGAAGATCACAACATAGAATATATTTAACCAAATCTAGAAAACTAGAAATTAAGAAAACATAAAAGAAAAACTAAAACTTAGAAATTTGCATGCTGACCATATATGAGCATCATAATTAAGTTCCTTCTTCAGGCTTGTAGTACAAATGATGACCATTTGACTACTTCCTTCCCTAGAATGTAAATAAAAAGCGTATACCACTGAATAGCATGCAAAAATTATATGTGTTTCTTCTACATATAAGCAAATTATATATATTATATAATATTTTATATGTACATTTTACACATATAATTGTAAAAAATTTATTGTATCAAAATTATATAATAGTTATATTATTAATTCACAAATCCAGTTTCTCAGTAACACAATAATTTATTTTTATACCATAGAAATAGTATAAAAATACATTTACATAATTTGAAACTAATTAAAAACTATTTAATCAAATCAATACAGAACAATTTCATTGTCATATTTAATGTAAAATTAAAATACTTTATATTTTACTAAAAAACTAGATATGTGTTAATATTACTATCATCTACATTTCTTTTTCATATTTAAAAATTTTTATGCTTAAGAATGTTTTTGATTATATAGATATATACATTATCTGCTCAGTTCAAATATTATAAAACTGAGTTGAAAAGAATGAATTCATAAATTTAATTAATAGTATATTCCTCTAAAAAATTACATATTAGAAGGTATAACTGATGAAAAATGAAAATGCAGAGTTAAAATCTAAATAAATATAAATTTTTTTTCATTAACACTAGTTTTAATCATTTTTAATTTGTAGGAAATATTTAATTTTTGTTTATTATATTGCTTTTCTCAATGATTGAAATTTGTAATGATAAAATTTGTCAACGAGTATTTTAATAAAATGTTTTAAATTATTTTGAGATCCTATTAAGATACTTAAATTGAAATAAAATTATAAACAAACAATATATATACAAATGTTATCATCAAATAAATATATATTGCCATCTCCAAAGCATTTAAATTATTGCCATCTCCAAAGCATTTAAATTATTACCATCTCCAAATTATTTTATATTATCAAAAATTTTAATAAACTTTGAATACTTATTAATTATATTGTGAATGTAATGACATTAAGTAAGTGGTATTGTTTAAAAATAATAATGAATTGAAAAATAGGTATAGTATTATCTTACCTTTTTAGATGCAGCTCCTACTTTACTCTTCTTTGTACCCCTAACCTTCTTCATTCTGTTTTTACGTTCTTTTCGCTGCTTTCTTGTCTGTTTTTGCTTTTCAAATAGTCCATGCCTAGCTAACCTGTATTTAGGTTCAAATTTTTTTGCAAAGTCCAATGTATCATAGATCAGTGCAAATCCAGTTGATTTGCCACCACCAAAATTAGTTTGGAAACCGAATACAAAAACTACATCTGGCATAACTTTGTACATTTTAGCTAATTTTTCACGTATTTCTGTTTTTCGTACTGATGAATGTCCTGGATGAAATACATCCACAACCTATAAAAAAACATTGTTTTATGAGTACAAAAAGATAAATGACTACAATATTAATTGTAATAATAATAGAAATTTCTATCTTCATTAACTATTAGTTGAAGTGTTGAGATAATATACGCATAAATAGCATGATACACTTTAACATGTGATATGACAGCAAAAGACAAAAATCTAAGGAAATGTTACTTCAACTAAAAATAAGTAATAATCATTAATATACATACATACCATTTGTTTTCGGCATAGTAACCGATTGCTCATGAATTTTCTGGTTCTAATCGTAACAGCACCCTCCGTCTACGATAAAGAACAATAATCCAATTTCGAGGTTACGTTTTGTTTTTCATTATCTTCATTACAATTATATTGTCTTATATAAAGATATTTAAAAAAATATAAAAAACATTTAATTTCATAACTTCACTTTTGTATTTAAACAAAATATTTCTATTTACATTTCATTCTCCATTTATAGTGTTATACCATTAATGAAGATGTCACGCTATAATAATATAAATGTTAGATATTGATAGAGGTGGTATCAATGAATTATATTTGTAAAAAACAAAGTAATTATACATCATTGATAACATTTTAAGGGAATATTCCATATTTTGTTCAACGATTAATTAATAATTTTGGGATACAAAATACATACCATTTTGCTTGATTATGGTACCGCCAGCAAAAGGACTGTTACGGAAACGTGCAGCGCGATCTATAATCTATTCGACGAGGCATGACTCTCGAATGTTACTAGTCAGCAGCCAATGGTTATAACTACGGCAATCAAATTTTGTTCACGTTTACTGCCTCGTTTCGTTGAACAGACTATACATATTACCAAATATACAGTCACAATTATTCTATATAACAATATAAAATTTTTCTTTTTCTATTAACTGCATAATTAAAAAAAATAATTATTTAAAATGTCATACAATATTGTTAAGTATTTTAGATGATATGTAATCATTAAAAATCAGAGTAATGTAACATTATCTTTGTTTAGACTTTAAATTTTATTAAAATATCTAGAAGCTTTCAATAAGTATTTAAAACAGTTTTATCACATTACTTTATAATAAAATACTATTTACTTAAAATAGTATTACTTTTAATATTATTAAAAATAAGGAAATATTTTTATAAAGTGTTGTTCGTATATTTGGATTTTTTAATTTATTTCACTGTAATTTCAAATCACATAGAAATTGTGTAATATTAATTTGTGAATTTCTTTGTTTTAACATACATAAACTAATTATTTACTACTTTATCGATGAAGTACTGGGACAAATACTCGTGAGACTCTTAGGAAGACCGTAATTGCATTTGGCGCTGACTGCAATTCTTCGACCATCTGATTGGTTCTCTTCCGTGTAACGTCCATTACTCTCCTAGGAAGTTTCGAGAACGGGTACAGTACGAGCAGTAATATTGGTGAGAGTTCTATACGCTTACAACCGTTCGTCAAATAGTATTACGTGGAGTGAGACGAGCGTTAACAGCACACGAATATTTTGCACGAATAGCTTTCTTTCTGCTAGTACAGGTAAGATTGAACACAAATAATCGTAAGGTTCAAAATATTTTAGAAAATACGTCCAAACGGATAGAATTTTCATGGTTGAATCGTGCGATCGATTATGAACTCGCGAAATTTTCTCGAGGTAGGAATTCGCATAGCGGTAACGTGTAGGGTCAATTTATGGTATAGCATGAGAATATTATGGAATATTGTAGCGATTTTCAGGACATTTTACTGATTCGGGAATTTAAAGTGGGTGTTTGAAGGTTGAATAATAGTTGTATTCTTGTTGAAGCATATTGTATATTACGAAATACTCGTCAATAAGTTTTATCATAGTACAAGTCGTGCTCGTCCATGACTCGCACTTTAACGTTGAAAAATGGTGGATGTTCCCCTATTGCCTTACTCGTTCGTGTCAATACTAACGTGGTTGAAGTTGCAGAGTATAATCTGTCACTTAAGGCGTAATAAGTTCTAATTACATCTCCAATATCACTTGTACCATTTAAATTGGAAGATAACGCTAATTTTTTTTTGCTTTGGAAAATCATTATTTTGTCTTTTATTAATCTTTTGTTACTCAATTTTTTACCGGCAGTCCAAACCTCCAGTATATGCGTATGTATATGTGTATATACATGTATACGTTAGTAGAAGGATCTAGAAAGTGTAGTGTTCTTTGTTCACGATACGACAAACACTGCGTTAGATTGGAACGGAGTTTTAATTTTCTTTTTTATGTCAATTAATTATATTTTATCATCTTAAAATATCATGTCGTCGCCATTTTGAAACGAAACACGCACATGGATACTATTTGCTGGACTTTTCTACAAGCGTATTAATACACTTTAAAGACTTCTCTACGTTAATTATAACATTTTTATTCAGCTTTAAGTCGATTATAAAGATCTCTCAAGTTTTAAATAATTTTTCTTTTTCATTATATATATATATACTTCTAATTATGTTATATCGATATTAAAATTAGAAGTATTTGAAGTTCAAGGTCATTACTCGCAATTTCCATGTTTAAAACGTGTATAACGTATATAAATATCAATAATATATTTTAGTATTTTGATCTTAAGTTATCTGTCTCAAAAACAATGAAGAAATATAAAGTTCTTTTCCTTCAACCTTTTGCGTTTATCTATACTTAATGAATTTTAATGCAAATATATAACACTACATGAGTAATGAGTTCATGGTACATGCATCAGGGACACACGTCCCTAAATTGCATAACAATTAGTATCTCCATTTGGTGTTTGATTTTTGCTGTTGCATTTTTTTCATCGTGCATCTGTTTAATATTTTATAAATATAATTAAATAAATAATCATCTAATAAAAAAGTATAGTTTATAACTGCGTGATACTTTTACTATACTTCATAAAACTATTGTAACAGATATTAATACAAAACTGTTTTTGATGTTTAATACGTTGTAACATGGAGGGATTTAATTACGTTTCCATATATAAATTGACATACTATATGTGTATTTACCTGCAATTTTCTTTTATTAGATATATGTATTATCAATTATAATAAATATCGATTCTTATTTTATTATTTTGAAATAATTTTGTTCTAAAAGAAAATGTACATTTATTGTTATGTATATAATTGGTCTGCTACATAAAATTAAATATTTAATACGAAATACATAGTATTAAATTCATGCATATTAATGTGAAAAGAAAATTGTACAATAATGAATTACATATTTATGTTATTCAAGTTGATAAACATTTTAACGCTAGAATAACCAGCCTCTAATATATATCTAAATATATTATATATAAATAATTAGTGATTAATTAGTATAAATAATGAATAATAAAATTTAATATAATATATACAATAAACATTATAACATTAATTTTATCAAAAGTATCTACATGTTCTTAATAATTGTAAAGAAGAAAACGAAAATACCAAAGCATTATTTTGATATGTTTAATAGTTCGTGTTAAAGTAAATATCAATAAGTGATTATAAAGATATTAATTATGTGAGGACGATAGATAATTAAAGTGCATAATCATAATAATATTTTCTCTTTATTTGGTCTTTAGCAGGAGCAATATAATTACAATTGAAGATCGTCCAAAGAAAATAAATCAATAAAAATGGTAAAAGAAACTACGTTTTATGATGTTTTGGGTGTGAAACCTGGATGCACACAGGAAGATTTGAAAAAAGCTTACAGAAAACTTGCCTTAAAGTATCACCCTGATAAAAATCCTAATGAAGGAGAAAAAGTTCGTATTTTTAATGTAACAATATGCTAAAGATTCTAATTGAATGTTATAAAACAAAAGTTTGACTATTAAATTTAATTCTCACGTTACAGTTCAAACAAATCTCACAAGCGTATGAAGTATTGTCGAATCCGGAAAAGAAGAGAATTTATGATCAAGGCGGGGAACAAGCTTTAAAAGAAGGTGGTGGAGGAGGCAATGTGTTCTCTTCACCAATGGATATCTTTGATATGTTCTTTGGTGGAGGTTTTGGTGGAAGGGGTCGTAGGAGAGAACGCAAGGGTCAAGATGTTATACATCACTTATCCGTTTCGCTAGAAGAATTGTATAAAGGAACCGTACGCAAGTTAGCTTTACAGAAAAATGTCATTTGTGATAAGTGCGAAGGTACATATTATATAGTAATATTTATTAAAGATGTTTTGAACATGTGAAATGAAATGTTGCACATCAAAATATTTTTATCAGGTATTGGTGGGAAGAAAGGTTCTGTGGAACAATGTACAACATGTCATGGTTCTGGTATGCAAGTTCAAATACAGCAATTAGGACCTGGAATGCTACAGCATCTGCAAAGTATATGTGTAGACTGTAAAGGTCAAGGAGACCGCATTAATCCACGTGATCGCTGCAAACAATGTGGCGGCAGAAAAACCATTAGAGATAGGAAGATTTTGGAAGTTCATGTCGACCCAGGTATGGTACATAACCAGAGGATTGTTTTTGCTGGAGAAGGTGATCAAGAACCAGATTACGAGCCAGGCGATATTATGATTGTTCTTGAAGAGAAAGAACACGAAATTTTCAAGTTAGTATTTTATATAATTGTTATGTTTAACGTACATTATCACATTTAACAGTATTGTATCATATTTGGAATATAATGCTTATTAATTATATTATTTTAGGCGTTCGCGTCACGATTTAATTATGAGGATGCAATTGGAGCTTGTAGAAGCTCTTTGTGGGTTCCAGAAAGTAATTCGTACTTTAGACGGGAGAGACTTAGTAATAACTTCGTATCCTGGATCTGTTGTAAAACATGGAGACTTAAAGTGCATTCTGAATGAGGGAATGCCGATTTACAAAGATCCTTTCACACACGGCAGGCTTATAATTCAATTTGTAGTGAATTTCCCGAAATCTACAGACCCGTCTGTCATTTCAACGCTCGAACAATGTTTACCACCAAGAGAAGAGGTTATAATTCCAGAGGGAGCAGAAGATTGTTCTCTTATGGACTTGGATCCAGATCAAGAAGTGAAGCGAAGAGAACAACGACAAGCGTATGAGGAAGACGAAGGAGGTTCTTCCGGAGTTCAATGTGCCACGAATTAATTCAATTACATCAGTCTCACAATAAATATGATCATTCTTTCATTTTAAACTTTTGTCCCATTCGCTCGATTCTGAATCATATGTATTAACAGAAGGACGAAAAAATGCGGACACATAACAGTTTTTCAAGACAGATGACAAAACCTGAGAAAAATGTTTAGATAAGTGCACGACTGTGAAACTTACACCTGCAGAATCACTATTGATTCTGGTATAAAGATCACATACACAAATACTGAATTGTATAGAGGAGACCTCTAAACGCTGTTGATGGTACATTTATTATCACTTCTGAATTAAACTATAAATTCTGGTGAAAGCTGGTAAACTGGTTTACAAATTACTTCATCGCTTGCTGTAGAAAAGTATTTAAAGAGATGTACTTATCAGTAAGCAGAGTGATAAGGAAAATTGAATTTATTCAACATCTAATGTGACGACGTGTAACGTTAATAATGAAAGCAAAACATAATCAAGTCCATCGTATAACGCTGAACGTTCTGATTACTTTCTGCTATTTGTGAATATCTTTTTGTTTAAGTTCTCGACTTTCATCGATACGCGCATACTGCGAATACGAGAAGTAAAGTTAGACAGTCGAACAAAATTAGTAACTATACCTGTATTCGCATATTCCTTGAAATTCTTTAAATTATTAGTATTTTATTACAATACAAGCTTCTGGAATTTAAATCGATGTCTACATTAGTAATATGACGATCGTGAAAATAGTATGAAATATCGATGAACACATTTATTATAACAGAAATAAAATGTAATCTTGATCTATAGACTTCAAAATTACTTTTTTTTCAGTGGTACATTATTCCATTACATGTAGGTAGTGTTTAATATTTGTTTATAGTCTCATATAGTGACATATGACGATATTAAAAAAAAATCTTGTTTATTCAAAATACAATTCGTGAAAAAAATGTGGTTCCTGTGTGTGTATAACTGGACTTATACCTGCGCGTATTCATTATCTGTTGTAATAAAAAACAAGATTTGTGCGTTCTAGTATTTATTTATAACCATAATACTGGAACTGAAAGTAAAAAGTATAATTTCAGAAAATGTATTCAGTAACGTTATAAAAAAAGTTGATCTTTTTAATATCATAATATATTTCATTAAAATTGAATAATGCGCGTAAACAACTGTCCATTTTAATGATCGTACGGCTGCATTAAATTAAACACGCCTTCAATCTTCACATAATTTACTGTATACTAGGTCATGTACTCGCCCGCAATTACTATAGCGAATTAAAATAGACGCATACTATAATCTTATTTATTATAGATAAATTGGTGATTGATTAGTACGGTTTTGAATCGTCTCAAATAAATTGGAAAAAGTATAATGTCAAGTATGTCAAAACAAAGAAAGGTGTTTAAAATTCGACCTCTGATCCCTCATGTGCATGTTATATTTCAATTTTCTTCACAATCAACACATACATATGTATGTGTATATATACATATACATTTGAGAAAATTATTTTCCTAAATTTTCAGTTTTAGTTTAATTAAGTGTCGGCACTTACGAAAGATTTATTATGCACGTATAAATTTAAACGGAATACGCATGCGAGTATATTAAATAGTGGCATTAGTAGAAGTAACAATGTTAACGTGCCTTTGAGTTACGTAGAATAGCCTAACGATGGCGATATAATCGCGGCGAGGGTCGATGTTTTTGTAACGTGCGTATACGAGTGCCCGAAAGCCAGACGTCGGAGATGCCGCAAAGGTTTCTGGGTATGCGGAGGGAGCCATATTTTTCCAATATCAGTTACGCGAAAACAGCGTACGCATAAGATCTGCAAAATGGAATTTCGTTCGATGGTTGGTGTCGAAGAAGTGTTTCACGAAAGAAAGTGATTACGAGATAGAGAAGGAGGGATCAGTGCGAGAAAGCGAAGCGACTGTGCTAGTCAGAATATAATAAGCGTGCGTTTCCACGCGATCAAGAAGTGAGGTTCGGTGAAAACGATGAGCGCGGCCCGCGCAGGTGTTCGAGTCGAGAAGAGGGTTAGTTAACTTAACCCGAGTTCGTAACCGCGACTGGTGGTAGTGGTGGTAGTACTAGTGGTGGTGGTGGAGGCAGTGGTGGTGGTGGTGGTGGTGCTACTGCTGCTGTGACGATGACACAGCGTCATAACACGACGTACGTCCGTCCGTGCGATTTAACGCGAATTGTTACGGCAATATAAAGTGTTTTTTGTACCGAGAGTGCATTCGCGCCATTACCGATCGAGTGAGTCGTGGCTCGGTCACTATTAACCTTTACGTATTCAGTGTCGAAGAAAATGGCTTTCTTCTTTAGTGTGTGAACGAAGATTCAGAGTAGCGTATTTTTTTTTAGTGACAGTGGCTCGTAATGACATAATCGAATAATATTTCGTTATTTCTCGGTTGAGAAGTGCGTACATGTGAAACGGAGTAATCAGAATTGCGACCGCGAATAACGCGACGGGACCGTGGCAATGACACAACGACCTCAACGACCTGACTTTCTTACATAGTTGAATTTTTCTTGTTTAGAAGTGTGGCATTCTTTTTCACCAAAGTTTACTTAAACGTTACTCGTTGGCATCTGCAACGCTGAGAAAAATCTCTGACTCGTAACGTCGTTTTTTCGGCGTAACCTAGTACACGCGTTACAAATAACAGTGCGTTGAAGAGTCTAGGTTAGTTGAATGCTTGGCCCCATTGTGTTGTTTCGACGCGACTGAATCGGTGAACGAGACAAATGAGCGAGCCGTCGCTTTGTAAATCGACCTTGTAAATGACAGCAGAAGCGTAATTTCCTAATAAACAATGTTATCCGCTTGCTCTACATCGAACCGGTATAGGGAATGACAATTTCAAAGGAATTGTTTTCTTCCCATTGCAGATGTCATAGGATTTATTTAACGAAACACGATTTACTTATCCATTGTAAGTAATTATTCGATTTTGAGTTGTTCTTTCGTAAAAGATATCTATTGGCCCGCATAAGCATACAATCGAAAGAAAGTGAAATAACGCTCTTATTATCGGAGCAAACAAGTTTTCAAAACAAAAACACATTAACTGAATGGAAGATGTCGACTCGTCTTATTATTTTCTTGTAACATGTGATCGTCGGATAAGGAGAATAACACTGACGTAATTTTACTGTGATCTCCGACGCATTAAAATCACGAACAACCAACGAAACTAGTACCATGGTAGAGTGCACCGATCGTAGGAGAGAGGTTAGACGGACATTGACCGGTGAATAGCGCGTGTCTGTGATCCGACGGATGCTCTCCAATTTCAAAATCTTGGCACCGTTAGTACGACGAGTCTGTAATTAGAAACGAGGAAAGTGTTTGTGAACGTGTATGTGATTTAAAAATTGGCGAAGAAATTAAGAATCGAGCGAACGAAGAACAATCGGTGAAACTATCCATTTGGTATGCCGTGCGCGGTAAAGCCGAGGATGTCGAAGAACGAGAACGTGGATGACAGGTGTGAGATTGTAATGATCGGTGAGCGTGCGTGGCCAAGAGGAACGACCGAAAGAACGCGGTGGATTTCGGTGGTGGGAAACGCGTGATCATTCCCGTTTATGGAGGATGCAGCAGAACCTGGAGGTGTCTCCACGTAGGCGTGCTACCTGCGTTCCAGTGATGTCGGTGTCGGGGTTACTTGCAGCGCTGCTGGACCTGGACCATGGCCGGCAAGCCTGAGCAGCCGTCCACGCACCCTGCTCTCCCGAATCACGGTCATCATCATCATCATAATCGACAACAGCAGCAACAACAGCAACAACAGCAGCAGCAGCAGCAGCAACCACAGCAGCAACAGCAAGAGCAACAGCATCCGCAGCACGCACAGGGGATTCAACAAAATAGCGTTCTAGTCTACGTATCGGGGGAGAATTTTGCGTACGCGACGGCGGTCGGTCAGAATGCCGCCGCCGCTGCTGCTGCTGCTACCGCAGTCGGCTATCAGTCTCCGCAGCAGGCGACGTACGCCGGCATTCTGCCGCCGCAGGTGGCGACGGCGGCGGCGACGTTTCCCGCCAAAACCGCCATTTATTGCAACGATAATAACAGCGCCGTTGGCAGCACGGTTGCCGTAGCTGGCAGCAATAGTTGTTGTCGGTTAAAAACACTCGAGTATGTGTCCACCGATGGAGAGTCGAGCCGATCGGCACGATCCATGTCGACCAGTAACACCGAAGACGAAGAAGATTACGGAACGATCGTTTCCAACAACGGTTTATTATACAGACAAACGAATCTAGTTGAAACAACCAGCACGTCCGCGACCACAACGATGACGTGCGTAGTGTCGGCGTGCGACACGAAGAATCCGGCGAACCGAAATCCATTGGAAAACGACTCGAATAATACCGAAAACCTCGCAACCAATAACGTAGAGCCGATCGGTAGGGTGAATGCCGGTGAGATGCTACCCAACAAATTATTTCCATCGAGAATCCACGGTGAAATTTATCCAGCTGGAGCGAGACTAGCTGACACGGGTTATAACAATAGCGGCAGTCAAATCACGCAGGGTAATCTCGGGGAGGGTTGTATCAGTCTTTTAAACGACGACGCTTGTGTCGCGTACGTACGGCAGGGAAACGAATCGTCTCAAGCGTCCGCGAGTGTTTTTCAAGGCGACAGTGTCGAGCAACGTATCAATATGGACGAGAAGAGCCGGCAACAGGACGGTTTTGATAACCAAACCGGCTCGTCGCTTTCTTCGTCCAGTTCGAACGTCGGTGTTGTCAGTGGTGGCGGTAGTGTTGTTGTTGTTGGTAGTGGTGGTAGTGGTGCGACTAGCTGTGACTCTGTCCGATCTGATACCGGTGAATCGTCGACTTATAGTAGCCTGAGCAGCCCCGAAAGTCAAAGTCAATCGGCACACGACGGCTTGTCTGCCGCGACGACGGTTAACGGCGGCGGTTCGTGCGCGCAGCAGGCTGCGCGTCAGCCGCCGCTTCCGCGCATCAACAACTCGAACAATAACAATAATCAAGTTCAACAAAATGTAGTGCTGACGATGAACGGTAGTGCAGTGATTACGCAGCAGCAACAACAGCAGCAGCAACAAGCGATTACGGTACCACGTGGATGGAAAAGGATATGCACCAACGGGGTCATCATTTATATCAGGTGAGTTCTCTTTCGTTTTTTCCGGTCACGATCGCTTTCTAATTGGCTTGTGTGGAATGTGTCTTCACTTCGTTTTTCATTCTGTTATTGCGTAATACGTTGGAACCAAAATGATTATATTTTCTATTTTCCAGTGTTGTATTTAGGAGTATGATATTTATTTGTACGTATGGTAATTATAGTAGATGCTTTTCTTTAACACGATATTTGAACGATTCAGTTATTGCTATATGTGTAATGCAATGACGAAACGATTGTCGTAATTCGTATGGAAGACAGATAGATTCCAATGTATAACGAGAAACGAAATTTTGTCCAATTAAATTTCATGAAATGTATCTTCATTTTTTACCATATAGTAATTTAGGTTGTGCAACTTATATAATGCGTATCATATACTTCATGATATGCAGTTTTTAGAATGACTGCGTCTGTTTATTAACATTGTATTATTCTTAATTTGCATTCACATTTGTATTAATTATTTATAAGTCATCTTAATGGCATCATTGATTTGCAAATATTCCGAGTTAAATTAAATAAAAAAAAAAAAAATAGAGCGGAATGCGAATATACGGATAGAAAAAATAGAGAGATTTTCACAAATTGCAAAATATTTTCGACGGAATAAATAATACTTCAAGTTACATATTATTAGTTAATTTATAGTTTAACTTAAGCTTGAAATGCTATACGTAGATGATTATAATTCAGCTAATACGATGAAGCTGAATAAGTGTACACAATCGCGTTTCTATTTCAATAAAAGGCAACATTAATTTTACCGAAACGGCATTTTTATTAAATGCAAAATCTCGAGATCTAAAATTGGTAGTTTCGCTATCGACATTCGCCTGCTTCGTATCACACGAAAAATAAAGAAATACGATTGTTAGTCGCATAGATCGTTAAAAATTTCTATTATCGCGTTATTCAGAATTGATTTCATCGGGGTTTGTCTCAGTGGTTTGCGGGTTAGTGGTATCGATCGGCGGTTAAATGCTCTTGCTAGAACTTTAATTTCGCTAATGGAATTAAACTGTGTCCAGCGTCGGGCAAATAAGATTAGCGAAGTGACTGGTAAATTAGGATAGAAACCGGGGGATACTGCCACGTGAGAGATCCCCCTCTTTTGTGCGTAAGGTCGTAGGCATGGTGAGGTCTCACAGAGAAACAAGATCGTTAGTCAAAAATGACTTACGGCAGTTCGTTCTGATAATAAAGCATCGAGCGTAACAAGCGCTCGTAAGATTCGTCACCTAAGCACAGAGACACTCGCCTTTTCTCTCGTCGTAGATCTTAAAAAGGTTTTGTCCCCTTTCCGTCCTTTGTAATCTTTCCCGACGTTCGAGTAAAAAACACGAATTTTCTGGGAGCCAAGGCTCTCCGTTGAACGCCCCCTTTCCCGTCCTTATCCAGTACGTTGAAAGCGAAGGCGTCTTCCTTCTAACCCCTCATTGTACTTTTATGGTTCTTTTCAAAGTCCGTTCGAGGGTCACTTTCATCTTTTCCACCGTGCCTTTTTTACGGTTGTCTCCGCCAAGATGCTACGCATCCTCCCACTGTCTTCCTTTGCCTCCTCCGGCTTTTTCTTTTTTCTAAGGGCACATTTGTCCCGTCTGTGCGCAACGTGTAAAAATTGCACGGATTAAATTCTCCGACGTGCGCCGCGTAGGTAAATAAATTTGTAGCTGTTTGGCGTAGAAGAAGGTCGTTTCGTGACGAGTACATGTGCGGTTCTCAAGGATCTTTTTATCGGATAGTTGATACAACATCGTTTATCTCGTAAATAATTTTCACATTGCAGCAGGTTTCAACAATTTCTTGTCTATATTATAAAATTCCCTATATGCGTATGTCTTGTATAAAAATTATTTCCTTTGGAGCGATTATTTTTTCTTCTTCCAAATTAGCTAGCAATAATACAACGTTTAAACAACGTATTCGATTTGGATTCTAAGGGAAAATAACGCCAGTTTGAGGAATGCAACGAGGATTCGGACATACCTTATTTTCTTAAATTGCAATACTTATCTATCCCCAAATCGTCGTTTAAAGTAAAATTTCTTAGAGTAAAATGCTTTGTCACGAGTTTATTGTTCATTGTCTTGTCTATTAGAAAAAGCGTTAATCGAATTGTGGATAAAGAGGGAATTCCAAAAGAATTACAAAAACATCTTTCTAAAACCATTCTACGAGGTTTAAGCAGACGTAAAATCGTACTTTGTGAGTGACTTGAGATGGGCGCGTAGATGCAGCTTTCCCCAGGTTAGTTGACTTGGCGAGTGACGGTCTCGACAATCGCGCAACGTGATTCTACACGGATCACTTGGGATCAGCTGCGACGGGACACATCTACCTTTATGTCGAACGAGGGAAGTTGATTCCTTGAGATGCTGCAAAGCGCAAAGGGTATCGTCTCGTGGCGTAATCGTGTACCATAGCGGAGAAAAGGTCTGACCTGGTCTGTTGCAAACCTCGTTAAACGATCCTTCCCAGGCTGCCACGAGTCACGGTTTAAACGACGTCTAAAGAACCCTGACAAACAATACTTCGTTACCTGAATGACTCTAGCCCACTGGTCCATTTTCTTTTCTCATCGGAGAAGAATCTTTCGGACGCATGATCATTCCGATTTATATTCGTGTACATATATTTATCTCGTCCTTTATTCTTTCTGGAAACAAATCGAAACGCTTCGATTCTAGTTGTCTCCTATTTGCTAAAGCGCTTGTTCGAATAAACGAAAGGGATGAAAAATTATGTTCTTGCCTTTCTATCTGTTTTAAAGTACCAATTTCTTTACTCTCGCTGATTTGATAAGAAAATTGCTGCAAACTCGTACAACTTTTTACCTTCTTCTCTATGTTAGATTCAAATATCTGCGAAGCTTTAAATTTACAAGATGGACATCGTTTCGAAACAATGATTTCCTGACTGCGGTTCCTATAGCATCGCTCTTAAGAAGTGATTTATCGACGGCATATTGGCCGTCGGTAATAAGAAATCGTTGAACCGTTGGTCGAAATTGGTGATCGCTAAATTATAGACCTTGGCGAGACTCCTTATAATCGTGATCCGACGTGTTCATCGAGAAAAAGATTTCTAAGATCGGCGATGCTGTCAAAGTAGCCGCATAAATTGCTCAAGACGAAAACGATGAATTCATCTTACGTTCGAAAATTCTGCTAGCGAAGACAAATAGTTTTTGTCTTGCCGGATAAATCGTCGATATATCTTGGCTGTGGGGCAAGGATTCCTTCAAAGATTCTTAAGCTTCAGCATCCTTCGTCCAAGGCGATGTATGGCAGGACAGATTCTCACATCGGCTCATGTACAGGAAGCGGAGGAATGGTCGGAAGGAAGGAGAGGGGGGCATATATAGGAAGGGAAAAGGAATTTCGTTGAACTGCGGTGTTCGTGCGATCATTGATTTACGATGGTACGTCGTAAATACCACCGGTGATGTACGACCATGCTTCCCCTCCTCTCTTATCCTTTACCCCTGCATACTCTCCCCTGTTTTCCCTCGTAAGTTTCTTCTTCACTCTTCTTTCGCCTTCGCCACCGACGTTCCCTTTACGGACCTCTTCTTGATTTATAATATCTACTGGCCTGTTGTCTCTTTTCGTTCTCTCTTCTCGTACATACCTCCTAGGTGCTCGGACTCTTGGTCCTCCCTCGACCTTCTCCCTTTTCTCTTTTCTCGTGTGTACCGTCGTGTTGTCTCCTCCTATCAACCGTAGCTTCAGCTTTGACGTTCGTTCTTTCGTCCGCTTGTCCCTTCCTTTCTTTTTTACTTTTTTGACCTGACTCTTGTCTCATATATACATATCTACTATTCGCGTTGAAATGGTAAACGTTCTGCGAGATTCTCGGACGCAAGTTTGCGATGTCTGAGACGTTCGATCGTGGTTCTTTCTTTGATATTTCTCTCGGATACGAGCAAAGTAATTTCGCGAAAAGCTTATGATATTCGTAGCGCGACTATCGTATCAAGCGCCAATAAAATTTCTCTCGTAGTAAGAAGTTTGATAATAGAACAAGCACAGACCTCTCCTTATTCGATACGTAATTTAAAAAACAAAGATTTCTTTTTTTCAATCTTGCGATGAAAAATTGCTCCGATAAAAAGAGAAAAGAGTTTGTAATGCAAAACTTGTTACTTCTGTGTGTGCGTCTCTCTCTCTCTCCCCCTCTCTCTCTCTTTCTCTCCATCGTTTTCTCAACGTATTAATATCTTTAGTAAGTTATAGCACAAGAGGTGCCAGATTTTAGTTTATGTTCACATCTGTTCGCCAGTTTATGTATTTTTCTTTGGTAACTACGGACCGTGTTTTAAATAAAATTAAAGACGGAACAACTAAACGTTTGCCACTTGAAATTTGAGGTAAACGAAGCGAGCGAAAGGAATTATCATCAAGGATAGGAAATTGATGGCAATGAAATATTCACCTGCTCGTTCTTGAAATTATTCGAACACTTTTGCAATTATAATTCCATTCAAATGGGAAGCGTTAGTACATTCAAGAATAGTACCTTGAAGTGTCACGACGTATTAATATTTGACCCGTTTAGATGGATGTTTTGGCATGTTTGTTTTTAATGTAAATCTATTTAAATTAGTGCTGTTGCGACGCAGTTTACGAGATTCAGCACAGATACTTGGCATTGCAATTATTCCTGGCTAAGCACTTTGAATATTCATTAGAATACTTACTTTGCATAGTGTTAAGTGCCATCATGAAATTTGTAATTGCGCTAGGGTAAAGGATAATCCCGTGAGCGGTTTCCATTCTATGGTCTGGAATGTGTTTCAACGTTGCTTCTATTTTCGTTTATGCTTTCTTATCGATTCTATTTCTAGCCGCGAGTATGAAGTAACCACGCTCTAAATTTGATATCATTTAATTTCATATTTTATTTATTTTCCATTTTGTATTTATTTTCATATTCTATTTTCTATTTACTAACTATTCTACATACATATATAAATATTATACAAATATTCAATATCTTTTATATTAACAATATCGTATCTTTGCGTATAAGAGAAAAATTAATCGAAAGTATAGAAGTTTCGCTTATTTTTTTAATTTAAAATTTTCTTAAGTATTACATTTCATATAGCGAAATTAAAATATACAATGCGCGTAATATTTATCTGTTGTTAGTAGTTGCAATAGGTTGTTGCATTTCTCATCGCATATTATTTGTTATTTATGTTTCTTAAACATTTGATGACGATATGGATCGAATTTCGAAACAAATATTAATTACTGGTTGAAAGCATCGAGTTGCTTAATAATCTCGGAGGATGGTTGTATAATGGTATTATAAACAAGTAATTAACCACGTGGACGTTTTCGGTATCTGATTGAGTACGTATAAATTGAAGCGCAAGCGATTCGATCGATTGTCATTGTTTGTTCTGCAACGTCAATTGTATGTTAATTATATCGGGTCTATTAAAGTTTTTCTTCTAAATTGATTACTTTTATGCCAACGTTACACACTTTTCAAAACAGTATTCCAATTATTAAGCACGTAGTTAACAAATTTTCATATTAAAAGTAAATGTGCTTTAGAATATTCAACATAACTTTTAACTAGCTTCAACATAGCTTTCAACTAGTATTCCCATCCAGCTTGATTTTACAAAATATGATTTTCCATAAAGAAAAGAATTGTGTTATTTTTTTTGCAACTACTTAATCAGTATGCGTATGAGATTGCGCATAAAATTCTAATGTTCGACGAGGAATAAAAATATTCGTTCAGAAAAAGGAAACAATTATGGATTAGATAAATAAAGCGTTAATTACTTTGTGTACTTCTCTGATCAAAGGGTTAATTACATATTTATACGCGATTCGTGTATGCAATTACTTTAATAGAATGATTCATGAAAACGGAAATAATATTAATACCATTTACAAATGAACCTTTTCGTCCGAGCTATTCACTTTCTATACACGCAAATGAGAAAGACAGAAACTTTTTTTTTTCCTTTTGTGAAAAGAGTGCTGATTAAAAATACGTTTATAAAGCTATAGGCGTGTGTATGAGTGAAGCAAAATCAATTTTCTTCGCGTATGAACACATACATCTATGCGTGGAAAAAAATTCCACTGCTGTGGCCTACGAACGCTTGTATGCCTTCAACGAAGTCTCTCTAATTATTTTCATCGAGCAGAAGCGCGCATTACAGCTGTATCTTCCTCGAAGTTGAAAGTTGAAACATCGAATACTTTTTTTTCTTTTTACAATTTAGTAGACTTATACCACAATTAGTTCGTGTATACTTGCTCGTAATCTTCATAAGAAGAAAGAAAACTTTGTTCAAGTCATGAACGTATCTTGTCTCTCTAAAATATGCATACACAAAGATATAAGATAAAGCATTTTCCACGAAATACAGAGAAGGATTTGTACCGAAGATGTTCAAATTCACAATTATATTAATCGTAAACATTTAAACGAAAGTAGCATTTTCAATAAATATAGAATAGGTAGTACTTAAGATAATACTTACATGTGACTATTCATGCTTTTCTGATGTACTTTCACGTATCATTTGGTATTCCTAAAATACCTGTCGCATTTGCTCTCACGGCTCTCAGTATATCTTCTTCTCACTTGGTCTGGCAGCGCGTGGCGCGTTATTTTAAAATCGAAATGTTCCTAGAGCGTGTGTACCGCTTTCTAAAATGCATCGTAGAGCTGACGACTCGTCACGGCATTTAATCTTCTTTCCCCATTGGTGAACGTGTCTTTTAATAGAATCATATTCTACCGCATTCTTGCGTGTTGATGTACGGCGATTATTATCGAGCGAAGAATCGCTCGCTCATTTGTAACACAAACGGCCGCCGGTTGGCTGGCAGGAAAAGTGGCTCTGCCGTGAAATCAATGAAGATCGATCGAAGAGAAAAACAACAGGCCACTGGCAAAGCGTTCGCAGTATACGATGTCTATATATTATGTACATTACTAAAAAGTATTCCAATACGTACTAGTTTATTTTTCACACGACGTGTTTTAATGAAGAAATTACGGTTAAGAGGATCTACGCTTTTATTTTATCCTTCGTCGTTACGATATCTGTGAATAGTAGGTATATCTATGGCAGCCCATACATTTACGCGCTTAGCTAAAGAAATGGAATCTAATACATAAAGATTTGATTCATCCTGTAAATATCGTAACGAGTATTTTATCTTGGGTATCTTTTTTCATGACACATGCTTTCTGTACAAATTGAAACGTTTAAATTTCTTACAAATTGCATAAACATCTGTAATGTAATAATAGAAAATTGGCTATTAAAAGATAACATGTGCCGATAGAAGTAATAATTTTAAAAATCGCGTATATCTCTCAAAAGAGAAGATCCATCATTTTGTGAATTTTGTAATGTTACAGTATTAATAGCAAACATTATACGTGTCTCTTTATACATTAGTCGTTGTTCATTTTTATCCTCTATAAGATAGCTTTGCGGTTTTACGATTTAAAAGATATTTTAACTTTAATTTTGTAAAGCTCGTCGCACGAAATAATTTTTGCATCGACTAAGAGTAACTAAAATACGAACGATTTCAAGATACACGAAACGCTATATAGCCATTCGTAATTCCACGTAACTTTGCCACTCTTCTGTGTCCCTATTAATCGTAAACGTTTGATGCAACAATAAAAGTTTTATCTTCAGATCGCCCAGTTCTTGAACCATGAACCAGATAAGGAATATTCTTCCAAACTGATAAAACCTGCAGGTATATAAATTGAAGCGGTGGTACCTAAAATCATCGAGCACATTGACGATTTTCGTTCTAATCAATGATACCAAACTAATTAAATGAAACTTAATCGAAACCAATAATACTGGCAATTTTTTAAACAGAAAATTCCAATTTCTAATCAAATCGATCTGGAAAAAGAGGTCGTAAATGTCTGCGGTCGTTAATTCTCTCGTATATTATACACTTTGGTAAAATGCAAATACTGTTACCACTAATCGATCAAACTGTCCGGATATTTTACGAACGGTAGCGTATGTGTGGCGATGGAAAATTAAGGTTAGCAGCACGAACGATTAGATCGTTGCTTTTGGGACGACGCAGAAGGAAATGGCGGAGGCGAGGGCGGTGGGTCAGCAGGGCCCCGGTCCGAGCAAAAGGGATAAAGAGAGGGATCGCTCGGCCACGAGAGGAGACGAGAGGAGAGAACAGAATGAGCGATAGTTGCGCAACCACACCTCCACCGGCGTCGAGCGGCGATTACGCAAACGTGATAATTAATTGCCAGTGTTCTCTGTTTAATGACTCGTCAAGTCGTTTGCTAAACACGCCAAATCACCGGTACGTCACGAAAATCGCTATACAGGTGCATCGTTGCGTGTCGAAGCTGTTAATTCCACGGCGTAGTTGCATAACCGTCGCGGCGATAAGATCCTCTCCTCTCTTTTTTTTTCTTCCCTCTTTCTTTCGTTTCGTTTTTCGTTTTTCTCGCGAACTCTGTATACCTTGTCAATGGCCCGTTGTAGTTTAAATTTTAGCATCGTTTCTCGTTAGCCTCGGGATGCGCCCGTGATACATCGTACGTTGGAACGATGCTCGTGAGTCATCGAGTTTGATTGATATCACGGGAAACTGTACACTATACATTATACGGTACTCGTTCCTCGTTGATACGAAATTTATAACCTGCATTTAAATAAGGTTTCGGAAGGTGATTTAAATTTGAGAAAATTTCGTATTTAATTCTGTTACGTCTTTTGCATTATTTGCCGCGTAATTGTGTTTCTCTAATTTTTGGTATTTTTCGGCTTAATTCTGTTTCTAACATAACGTTTCTTCTTTTTTCTTTTTTTTATTTATTACGAATCAATTTAATTACGAGGTATCGCGGTTGATCTATGTCTGTAAGCAAGAAAAGTCGAATGAAAAGAAGAAAAGACTGACAGTTATTAAAAAAAAAAAAAAACTTATGGTAGCAAAGATTTTGAAACTTGTGGGCAAACAGTACACTCTATAGGATATACATATGTGCTATCCAAGTGTATCATCGAAGATCAGACGAACTCAACAGAAGGTTTTGGTAAGAACGAGTTTCGCATAACGTCGGTAGCGTAACGGTAATCCTCACTGCTTACGAAACCGGCGGTCGGGTGTTCGAATCCTGAAGGAGTTGAATCTGACTTTTCGCTCGAGTCCTACGGTATTTCGCGACACTGATCCATATTTGGTGGTTCTACGTGTTCCTCGTTTGGAGATATATGAGCTCGAAAAAATCAAATATTTCGTGTTGCCCGATGATGAATGAAAAAATAATCGTGGCCAGGGTCAATCTAGCAGAAGAGGCACACGTGGCTGGGGTACTTAGTTACCGCGATGTTCTGCCTCGGGAAGGTCTGAGATAAAGTTGCCTCTCTTCCAACAGAGAGAGGGACGCTCTAGAAGGGCGATCCTCTAAATGGGATACGAGAAAACCAGAAACAGCGGTAAACCAGCCTTCTGTCGCCGTGGACGCCAAGTGTTTCTCGTCTCCTTCTCTTTCTTCTCTATGGTTCCTGTTCTATGGTTCCATTCTACCCTGTCACGTTCTTCATAGTTTCATAGTGTTTGCCTCGTTTTCACGTTTCCTCTCCGACTGCTCCTCTTAACTTCCTCCCCTGAATCCCTGCAACTATGTTCCTTGAGAATACGAGAGAAAGAGAGAGAGAGATGGGAAAAACTGTGGCAGAGGTCGGCTGGCCATACCGATGGAAATTCCCGTGACTCGCAATTTCAGTACAATCTGCAAGCCATCCCTCCGTGTCTATGTATCTACACTCGTATTTCGTGGACTCTTGAAAGGTGGGGTGGAACTCAATTCAGACTAATCTGACTCTGGCCCGTTTATTAAAACCTGAGGGCTGTCTTTTTTACGACCGTTGCCGACCTTCTTTTTCTTTTTACCGACTGGAGCTCTCGTTTGTTATTAAACAAGTAGTCTTCTCGCTCGTTTCTAATTTATCATCCGATGTTTAACAACGGATCTCTATCCGTTATAATTTTGGATTCCTTGATCATACGACCGAATTTTGATTACCTTTAATCTTAATCTAATTAACTCTCGGAGTGGGTTAATTTTAATTAAATATTAAAAAAGAATGTATTCCCAATTTATTGTATTCCGCGTTTATCCGTGGGATTGCTATATAAATTTTACCAAGTCAATCAAGAGAGAGACCGTTTGTTGAGCCAAATGTGCAATTATTGTCTAAAATATAATGTAGATTTAGATTAGAAGTTTTAAGAATGAACAAAAAGGTATTTAAGCTATATAAATGGTAACAAAACAAAGATATCGTTTGATCATATTTGACTGTTCCTTACGATCTGTGCTAGGTGACCTAAGAAATTTATTTAATCGAATACGTCGAATACGAGCATCGTTAAATCAAATATTTATATCAGTTGGTTAAATCTTAAATCAAATTCTCGTGGAATAACGTTCATCGCCTGACGGTCTTATTTCCGTCAAGGTCCTGAATTGCTTTCGACGCATTTTGTATTGAGTAATGGGCTAATTATAGTTTTCACTTGTTCAGAAACTGTGGTTGGCATCGATCGTCGAAATAACGTTCCACGGGGCGTATCGAGTTTACCCAGTGTTTTTAAGTTGCTCGTCTCGCTGATCAGAATTTTCATCGCAGCCGATCGATCCACGTTACCATCGCTTTCTTTTCTTCCTCGTACTCGTACGATAAAATCATTCACTGTGAAGATAAACGATGATCAGGATGTTCCTGTTTCGCTGTTCGTGTCAATTTGTTATCGTCATTGGCGCACGTTTGCGATCGCGTACACGCGTTTCTTGTATATTCTCCGTCGGCTTTTTTCTCTCCTTTTCTTCTTTTTTTTTTTTGTTTTTCTCCCTCCCTTAGTTCCCTGGCGTCGAAGATCTACGCGCAAGAATACACGCGGTGTGTAATTTATAGCTGTGCTGATTGTACGCACTACGGCGCCGCGTGGCGTGTTTCTGAGTCGATAACATCGAGAATACGCACCTGGTTCTACGGCTGATGCGTGTATCGCGTACTCGTCGTTTCACTCTGATTAAACAAAGATACTTTTAAACATTGTTGTGATAAGTCTTCGTTAAACACTTGAAAAATCTTCGTTTGCTCGCGATTACTCGCGCGGGTAATTTTCATGAGTAGCGCTGTTCGATCGCACTTTTTGCACATAAATCTTGGTGATTCATTTTCTACGTTTTACGAGCACTTGTAGAACTACCCTTTTTCCTTGCGCAAATAAAAATGTAATCTTATTCATTAACATTTTCTTTTTAATCATTTATGCGTTGAGAATTTTTTAAAGCAAGTTGATTAGCAACCCCAGCATTTTTCTTGAAACTAAAACTTATGTTTCGAAAGGATAAAGAGATGGTGAATTTTTATTTATACATGCGCAATAATCTTTCTGATTGTCTTATTGTCTTATACTCGAGGACAACTCGTGATATAATAATTTGCGCGTTATAAACGTCGCCGAAACGACATCGGTGGAATGTAAAGGGTTGAATTTACGATATTAAGGTAATTTTGAAACAGATGGACTTCCCTTAATCGACTGTTGCGGGTTGTACTTCCGCTGTATAAATGGCTAGCCGGTTAATTTGAAAATATACGCTCGATATCATTTGTAGCGTGTAAATAAAATAATATATACACATGTTCACGTATGATATTAATTATTTACATATTACGTATAGATATGATATATTATAACAAATAATATCTATTGAATATTTATGAATTTAGGTGAGAAATAAATAATTTGGACAGATTGGTAATTGGTAATCCTAATAAGTCATATTAAATTATAATGTTAAGAAGACAGAATTTCTGAATTTAGTCTCTTTATACGTATGCCTAATTTCCCTTTTATGTCATTTCGATATAAAATCTGTGCGGTGTATTCACTTGTGTTTGACTGAATTGTTTTCTTCATGGATCTGTTAATAAAAGATATAATCGATTAAAGTGCAGCTTATTGTATAATAGGAAGAAGTCTACTGTATTTTAGATGCTTGAATTATTATGTTTGCCAGTGCTGTACTAACAATAAGTTATCTTCTCAGAACGTGCGGTAATTACAACACACTATCGTTATAAATAGCTTCGAAAACAAATTTGCTTTGGTTCATCTGACCTTTCAACAAAAATTATATTATTGCATTAAGCTGATTTATCAGATTCTCTTGAAAATCACCCGTTCTACGTAAAGCGGAAACTTATTTTCAGGCAATAGAATAAGATCTTAAAGCATCTTAAACGATAGGATAATACTAGTTCTTGCGGCCATGAGAAATAATATTATTCTTTCTAGAAATAAAAGAATTGATCTTCGTGAAAATGTTGTAGAAATATAATGTAAAATTTACAGACATGCTTAATTACAATCGCTATAATAATGCAGCTGTGACGCATTGCCCATTTTGCTCGGTCCATTAGTTCATTTCTATCTGAATTATCCCGTAATTAGGAACAGTTCATACGTTATGCAAATATTATGAAACTTAATTTAACGTGAAATTCCATGTTGATCAAATTTCCCGGGAACTTGACTGACTTAAATATTTCGTTTCGTTGATACTCGTTTCCCGATCTAAATGCTTTTTTGATTTCATATCGTCGAAAGTCGATACACCGTGGTTTGATCTTGAATCGTTATCATCGATCCAGAGCAATTACGGCTGTCATGTGAGCATTATTATTGCACGCTGCGAACTAAATTAAACGCGTAGGAGCACAAGTAATTTGTACTGATAACGAACCTCTGCCACACAAATGTCGCCTGCATGGAACCGACCGATATTCGAGTAGTCCGGGCGATCGTGATCGTGATCGTGATCGTAATCGTGACCGCTTCTTAATCGTATCAAGCTTAGCATGATCGTAAGAAATTTTCGTTCTCCTTATATAATTAACGTGCCTGCAATATTCCAGTGTAATAAACGAGTACTGGAATTTGAAACGTACGCAGATAAATTAACGACAAATTGATAAAAGATAAGGAGACTTGTACGAATCGAATATCTCGCGCGATACAGTAGCTATACATGATGCATATTTCACACTCCGATACGGCGCTCGTTCGTTCGTTTTTTGATGACAGCGTGATCGTAATGTGATCTTTAAATAGATTCATTGAGCTTTCACGCGATGTAACGGGGCAGGGCACTTGACATTGCAAATATCGATCGGATGGTTCATGCGGGTTCTTTTAGACGCGCCACAGGAATTATTTCGGCCGTGTACTACTACACGAAAATTAATATTCCCCGATCACGAATAAGTCGTATTACCGATTATCATCGTTTCTAACTACGTTTGCTATGTCGGATATACGTTGACGAGATTAATTTTGAACGGCAAACAACGCGAGATCTTTGATACCCGAACTATTTATAGAGGTATCAGCCATCCTCGTAAAACTTGTATGAGCTCCGCTTAACCAAAGTCTAGATAATGTCGCTTTTAATTTTAAAACGCTTTTAGTGCAACGATAAAATGCTTGCACGCCGCCCTGGCGATTTATAGCGGTGAATCTTTTATGTTTATTTTGCAATACCGCGCGGTACAATTTTAATTTCACGTTCGTCTAACATTGTCCTCGTAAACGGTACACGGCGATACACGTCACCGCATTAATGAGACACAATCAATCTCGATGCAACCTCGTCGGTGGAATTTTCGCGTTGTAGAACGCTCCGAACGAAGGGAACGCTTTGAAAATGATATTGCAGTCGTTTTCGATGATAGAGCTACTAATTTTCAGGCACGATGTAGGAAGTTGCCGGTTAACGAGGATAATAACTCATTGTGATCGAGTAATTCGTTGTATTTCATGAATCGAGTTACGCCAAGCTGAAACTAGGTCTTATAAAACGTGTATCAGATATACAATGCTTACATATTGTGCAAACGCACAGACCAACTATCAAATGGAAATGTTCCGTTTTGATTTTATGTTATTTAACGCGTAATTTAACTTCGTGTTATTCGAACTCCTTCAAACGTATTCGATGCAAGAATTGTTGGTAATTTGCGCGAAAAATATCGATGAATTGAAAATAATTGATACCTTGTGCGACGTTTAATTTTCTCAATAATTAAGACATCACTTCGAGTAACAGTACTTTTTCAATAAATTCATTCGTATTATCTACTATTCTGTTTGCAATATTTCAAACGATTTACTCACATTTTTCTCACAATTTGTTTTCTACGCGTTGAAGTGAAAATTGAGAAAGTTATACTGTGTAATTTAGAACTTCATTAATTTCTCGAGAATTTGTAAACGAAGACAGAGAAAGAGAGAGAGAGAGACCATAAATTACTATCACCGAGAAGCAAATATTTAGAAATTCGTTTCTGAGTAACATCCTGTGCGAGTATTTCCTAAAAATATGATTAGTTGCCATTATGAGATCACTATCGCGAATGACCTTTTGTACACAATGCCGCATTTCAATAGTGTACACGTGTCGAGATTGAATTTTCTCCTTGTATTGGGCGGAGTTTAGAAATCATTGGCTGACGTGTCCGTTTTCTATTAATAGGTTTCGGCTAATTTATGGGATTTACGGATATAAAAGCTGATCAACCAGCGAAATCGGCTTATCAGGAGATAAAGCAACGATGTATTCTGCTCGCTTTCTACTTGCACGATTAACATGGGCCACGATACCGATGACAATCTTTTTAATTTGTTTTCTTGGAAAAGGAGCACCTTACGTCATCGTAGCGTGGAAAGTGGCGTTAGCTGGGACACGGAATAAACCGTTCAATTACCAGCGTTATGGACATAAAATATTGACGTGAATTTGCCTTTGAATATGAAGATTACATCCTTTCATTTTAGTAATTGGCTGGTTGTAGATTTTAGTACGGTTATCTTGTTAGATATTTCTTTTCTTTCTGTTTAGTAAGGTTGTAATTTCGCTTTGATATTAAATTAATTTCATTCCATTCAATTATCGAACACGTTACAAGGGAATAGTTTGAATTTTCACATTGAAAAAACCGAGAAAAGAAAAGAAAAATATGAAATAGTATTCTAATGTTAGTTATTACTAGATTGCCGACATTTATGCATTTATGAGAGGTTCAAATGCGCAAAAATGCACGTAATATGCAAAGATATGTAAAATATGAGAAACACAATAGGCGTAATAAGTCCCTGTTTAGGTTCTATTCCTTCACTTATGTTAATAGTTCATAGAACTATGAATTTGCGCAAATATCTGCAGTCTAATCATTTCGTTCGTATTACATAGCAAAATTACATACGCAAAATGAGAAAGTGAAGAAATTTTTCCTGAAAAATCCTCGGTTTCTGAACTGTTATAACTTCGTTGAGAAAAGTCGTGTAACGATGGACTTGGGGTTACTTTAAAGGCCAAAGTCTCCACTTTCACTTCGCTAAATTGCTCTTCCTGGCGTTTTTATGTCTACTAGCAAACAGAGCAAGAAAGCGAAGATGATTTCCTTTCTTGAAAATTTTGCGGAATTAGTGGCTTCTATAGAATCAAAGGGACACTTATTCGATACGGAACCCCCATAAAAATAAAAACCGCAACCTCTGCTTTATTGCGGCTATTTAAAAGTTAATTTACGTCTTTTGTCATTTTACTGTGTTTTAAACAGAGAATTAGAGGAACACTGGGATTAGTAGCAATCTGTGCAGTGATCTTTAATTCGTGTTAAAACTAACATTTCAAAATAGTTTTTTGCGTTTTAAACGTTCGGTTAAGTGTCTGTTCAATTATGCACGAAGGTGTTAAACTTCATAGAATGTTGAAGTTTGAAAGAATAGTATCTACATATATATTCTTAAGAAGCTTAAGAAGCTTAAGAAGCTATGCTTGAATAGAGGCTGTATCGGGTCTGTAAAGTAAACTTGTATTGTTAGTCGTTCTTGTAGTAGGACATTTTACGGTTCTTTTGAAGTGCTAACAGAGTTACTGATTGTCCTTCAAACAATAATATATCATGTTTCCGTTTACGAGAGAACACGCAATAAGCACGAGAAGTGTTTAGGTAATGGATTCAAAGGATTAACCTTTGCCTGTTACTGGTTTCACATTTACTACCTGTAAAAGTGTTTGCACTGACCTAACTCAAACACGGCTTGGGTTTCCTTTGCACGTTCAGTTCCTTTATTTTGGTTTTTTTTTTAACGAGCCAAATTAAAGCGGCTCTTTCAGCCATTTTTACATATTTCTATGGACCTTTTTAATATCTTATCGTGCAACGTATTTGGTATAACGATTACTTAAAAAAAAAATTTGAATATGAGTCGTGGCAATGTATCAAATATTCAATTTGAAAAATGTTTAAAAAATGAACTTTATAAAAACCAGGATATATGTATGAAAATTTACCAGCCTTTTCTGCTTGTTTTTTTTTTTTGCGTACATTTTTTGTTTCATCAGAATAGAATCACATAACTACATTGCCTGCTTCGGGCGGTGCAAAATTATTTTACAGAATTTGTGTCTTTTTAATTAAAAAAATAAAATTCCTCTGATATAAATGCTACTATACGTACATATATTAACATTATTTAATATCCGTTCACTGCGATAGAGAGAGAGAGAGAATTTCTCCACAATAAATAAATATTTCTATATTAACAGTATTTTATATTTTTATTTTATTAATTTCAAAATTTCGTAATAAATTGTTACAGTGTGAACAAATCGCTTTATTTAATTTGACAAAAAATTCCATAAAATCGTCGATACAATATAATAAATTTATTTAACGTATTATTTAATCTCTTTTGTTATTGTTCCTTCTATTTACGATCCGAAACGTTCTCCTTTTTAATTCAGTTCCGTATCACAATTCTTAATGATAATTATCATAAATATCATTGGGCTTCTACCTATAGCCAGCAGGTTATCTTTTAATGCAGTTTATCTTTTATTTAAAGGAGAAAATAGCGAATTTCCATGCTATCCGCAATAGAAGTAAATAATGAAACGAAAACATTCGATATCGGAGATGTGACAGAAATTCGAATTTATTCGTTTGAACTGTACTTTTTACCAATACGATCTGAATTTATCTTCTGTTGACGCATAAATTTACCCGTTTGCGTACCGTCGGCACATAATCTTCCATGTATGAATTATTCCTATAACTCACAATCGAATCGATTAACGTGAATGTCGAAGGATGCGACTAGCATCTTGATTACCTTTTACCTCGTGCCTTGACAAATCAGCATTGGTTTCAATTGGTGCAGAATACCACTATTTATTCCACTATTGCTGTTACTATCGGATTTCTAATTAAACAAAGCTGAAGAAATGGAAGCTGCGTACATAGAAATTTGTTTCGCCCTCTAAACGTTATAACAAGTGTTTTACTGTGGGTGTTTTGCGTATTTTTACATATTGTACGCCAATTTTATTTACCGCCTTGGGCGGAAAAAGTGGGAAAATTTAAATACAAATGTAAATTTTTCTTCTATCTTTACATTTCTATTATCGACTAATTGTAATATTATCTTTTCCGATTATTTTCTCCCGTCTTCTATCGTTTTTTTTTTTTTTTAATAATAATGGAATTACGCGGCTATTTAACTTTATAATACAAAAAAATTTTTCAATTAAAAATCTTGCCAGAAACGAGACATTTTTACCAGACATTTTTTACGATAAAGTATACAATAAAACACGTGTCGCAATTTGAATAATAGAAACGATCGTGTAGACAAATGTCAAGGAAAAATATAACGTTTCGAATTTGTAAAGCGATAGCAAATGGACTAAATAGGAAAATCATACTTTCTATCGAATTGCTGATACAACGGAAGATACAGCAGTTGACCTTGAAAATAATAGTGTATTTCATTAGTCGTGGAGGGAGACTCAGTACCTATCTCATTTGTAGTTAACAGGAAATTTGACTGATAATCGACTATGAGTAGAATTATTTTAGTAGTTCAGTTTCCTTATCGATGTTTCAAAAGAAAAAGAAAAAGTTTGTGTTTAATCCATAAAGAGTCGTTTGAAATTACGTTAGTGCATAAAATTTAATCTTACGTATTTACGCTTAATTCTTTTCTCTTTTTTACACTTTAACTACAATGAAGAAATATAGAAAAGACTGCTGAAATATTTTACTTCTTTTTTTTTTTTATTATTTTCAGCGCGAATAAATGGAACACGCGAAACGGCAAATTCTCTCCGTTCTTTTCACGCAATTTTACGGCTGACTTTGGTCATGATTTTACGTATACATAGATACTATTTACTGAAAGTATACGGGCTCGCGTTATTTAATAATTGAAAATAACTGTGTGAAACTTGCGGTACCTTTCTGAATTCTTTTGGCTCCCTCGTGAAAACTTCAACTTCTCACCCTCGCTCTTATACCCCGCACCTTTTTTCTTACGGGGTTGCTTAAACCTTCGACGTTCGTGATATTTTCGAACGGTGGAAACTTTCTCGTCGAATGGTTTCAAGATGACGCTACTCGGAAATACAAATTACGAGGAAGCGTTTAAAAGCGTCCTTCTATTTTCGAGCTATTCGTTTTTAATTTCAATAAAATTAAGGAGAGAGTCTTCGTTTGAAATTTGCATCGTTATTGAACAAAAAAAAAAATGTTTAAAAGCCCGTCCTACTGAAAAGAAATCGGTCGAAGAAAAACCTCTGAATTGCCGAACGGTGGTTGTATAATATAATAAAGACGTCAACGAGTATAGTCTGGAATTTTGTCCAGATTTTATTTTTTCAGAATCAAGATTAACGTAACATGAACGTAATATTTTTGCCTGCGCACAAAGGTATTTTAATTATAGCGGGAAACTCTTCGGAATTTGTATAATTTTCAATCATGGAATAAATAATGGTTTGGAAATTTCATGCTATTTCGATCGTCCTATTTAGGAAAATAATTCGTTTACACGTCCGCCAAGTACACAACTGAAATCTGCAACTGGACGATTAAATTTATACCGAGTACAGAGGGAAAGTGCTAGTTGTAATACATTATGCTTCCAGACTTGATTTATGTTACACATGCAGTTGCAGTATGATCACGATCCGTTCACAGTACGTTCAAATTCTATTTAACGCGTTGATGGGAGACGTGATGGGAGTGTAAACGCAGCGTTTACATTTAAATCGTACGGTTCCAGTCGTAAAGTCATACACGAGGAGAAAAAGTACCTGCGATAACCATCGTGTTAAGTAAACAGTGGTATCAGGAACGTGGATCTGCGTCAAGATATACCATTCGATCCGGTATCTATTAATTATAATCGATTCGGTTCCTTCCATATCCACTAAAGCTTTTCAAAGAAGATTTAACTGTTGCACGAATATACTTGCTGCAGCAATTCAACTTTCACGCTATGTATATCGTGAGAGAACGTTGACCTTCTATAGAAGAGGGTTTTGCGAGTAGGATAAACGAGACGAATAATAATTAATATAGTTGGTACGTTGCATCGCGATTAAAATTAGTAACGCGGAATCGTCGATCCCCAAAAGCATCGTGCGTCGACGTGCAGCAACGTTTAAGCGTTTATCGGACGGTTGGAGCAGAGAGACGCGACGATATTTGAGCACCGTTATGATACGCAGCGATGTGGCGCAGCTTTGCGGTAATTACTCGGCAAAAGGGCACGCGGACAATAATATTGCGAGAAAGAGAAGGGAGCGCGGAAGGGAAACACGAAAAGCGTGGAGAGGAAACGACAATCGTCTGGGAAGTAATTGGCGCAACGAACCGACTTAGGCAATTCGTCTCTTAATGTGCTCTTTCTGCAGTATTTCGATGCGAGAACTGGCTATCGGGATACGAGGACCAAACGGATGCTTTGGTAAGAGAAAAGGAGAGGGATAGAGAGGTGTAGAGAAATTGAAGCAAATACCGGTGACGAGGGGGTGACAGCGAACAGAAAGGGGTAGGAAAGCAAAGGAGAGAAACGAAGAGAAAGCGAAAGAGGAAGAGAAGATAGGGTGAACAAAAAGTACGTCGTAAAGCCGGATTAATCCGTGCCGGCCTCGGCGTCGTCGACGACGACGCCGCCAGTGCTCATTGATTGCATGAAATCGGGGTTTCCTGCTTTTCCATTGTCACGTACAGGCACGCTCGCGTGTTGTTTTCTGCCTACGGATAAATTGGCAAGTGTGCGCCCCCGTAATCAATAGGCAGATCGGCTTTGTTGGGTGGGCGAGGGTGGGTGCAAGGTCGGCTGGTTTGTATCTCACGTGCACACGTGTACGCTGTACACCTACGCGCAACACGTACACCTGTACACGCGTCAATACGATACAACGAGCGTTGCCGTACTAAACGCGCGTTCAGAGGTCGACAACGAATCGGTCGTGGCGCAATTTCACCGTTTCACGGCCTAAAATTCTCTGTTAAAATACGTGCAACGGTGGTTTCACGGCCGTTACGGTAGAGCGCGTGAGACTTTTCGCGAGTGCAACTTTTCTTCTTCGTTGCTTCTACAGCGACGCGACGGTGTGATTGTACGCGTCAAAGCGTTAATCGTAATGCTGTTTCGTTGGTATGTGACCCTCGTGTTATTCTCGGCGTTTTATAGTCGACAATGGCAAGGTTCAATTTTTTACTGGGTAATAAACTGCGGAATGAACGATGGCGATGTATTCGCGAGGTTTAAAGGCTGTAGTTGCAGTCAAACGTGCAAAAGCCGAATAGTCCACTATAACCGAAATTTCATTCGTTTCCGAAGAGAAGGATTATACAGTCGTCTGTAGTTTCTCGTTTGGTAAATGTAATAGAACGTTGCGCGATCCACGGAGGTTAAGAATTTTTGATAAGCTTAGATCTGATTCTTTAGTCAAAGATCTATCAAACTACGATATATAAATGAAACTGAATTTCATGTTTACAGAAGGGTCGTACCTTGGCAGAGAAACGTATTCTTTATGTAAGATACGTTTGATTATGCGTAGGTATGCACATGCAGCGTAAATCATTTCTCTTTACGCGACCAGACGTTACAAGATTCACACGTATCCATAATTTCTTACGCTTCTTATTTTATTTGAAGCACGACCTCCTTATATACGCGGAATATTAAAATTTTCTGTAACTAATAATTTACGCAATACGCTTTGAACGATTGCCGCACAAAGACACAAGCGTCGATGCTCGAAGCGTTAAGCGGCTCGAACAAAGCCGGAACGTTTATTCGTCGAGTATTAAAGTTTAAATTAAGCTTGCCTGTTGGTTGGCGAATAAAACTCGCTTGCTATGAAATCTCGATCCGACAATTAAATCGAGCGAAACGTTTTCCCCTACGGGGCCGAGACTCGGATCGTGCACCGTGATCTTGAGTCACGGTGATTGCATGGAACGCAATGGTGGCACGCGATGCGATTGCGCGCGGCTCTTTGCATTCGAGTTTCGTGTACACGTGAATTCACCGGGTTGGCGCACGCATGCACGTTTTTACGCATGTACAGAGGGTCACGCATACGGCCGCCACATGATGCGTAGTAGGCGTGAGCATCGACACACGTACGCGGTCCCAGGTTCGGTCACGATGCGCTAGCATGTGTACGCACATGTTCACGTGCATACGCATGCGGTGAATGCGCTATACGCTGCATGGAACACGTATTTATGTCACGTGTAGCCGTCACGTTTCGGCTAGGCACGGTTATTGCTGAAAGCCGGCCGGAAAACTAGCTAGCAACGATGGATCGAGAAAACTTTACAAAGAGAGTGAGAGGCAGGCGGTGTACTGGGTCGATGAAATGGAGACAAGAGCGTGAATGTGTGCATTTCGGCGCCACGGACATTGATCATCCGCTCTTTTTCGTCTGGTTCTGCTGCAACATTGCGCACATGTTCGTTCCAGATTTTTGGGGATCGTGTGTAATCAACGGACCGATGCATCTGAACAGGGCTTCTCTCTCTCTTTCTTCCTCTCTTTTTTTTTTTCGGTGCTCTTTTTTCATTTTTTCGGGAGAGATCGTGGTCGTGTTTACTCGTGTGGAGAATCCGTGATATCGAGGAAAGGCTTTGAATTTTTATCCGCGAAATTGTATTCCATTTGTCGTTGTGCTTTGTCGGTGCTTTCAGAAATACTTGATACATACACGCTTGAAAAAGTTTTACTTTGAGTAACGATGCACTTATTACGTCCCTTTCGAAACACCGCGCATACGTGTCTGTGGGTTTTCCTTTTGAAAAGCGGATAGAATTTCCAGTAATTGTTATATCGAAATACGTATTTTAGAGATGACAAATACCTTCGTTAAAGATCGTCGTATTTCTTTCTTCACTATTAAATCTCGTTTACGTTTCTTTCGTATTTTAAATTAAAGTAGATCTAATCGATAAGTTCAGATAACTTTACATTGACAATCTGAAAGCGTTATCTTAAGTGCGCTTTTATTCCTGTTGAAATTACTAATAACTTTTACCTTGCATCTTTTAAAGATATAAAAGATAAATTTAATTTGCTTCCAGGGTAGAATTTGTTTATGTACGTTGACACTTGAATAATTGATTTTTAGAAAATTGTTCTATAAGTGCAGATAACAGAGTGCGGGCTTGATAGATAAGTCTCGTTATAAAGATGAGAAATATTATACAATTTATCAGGACGATACCGTACTCGTGCATTTTTTTCATATACGTTATGTACGAACCGTTCTTTTATAGATAGTAGAAAAAATAAGAAATTAATTTTGTTTTCATTGCACTTCATGGGTACGGGTTTTCTGTCATGTAATGTTTCTATCTCTATTTTTACCTCGGTTCATTTTTGTCTCCGTTAGAATGCCAGAAGACAGATACAATGGGAGATAAATAAAATTATACGGTGTTATAAAAACATGAGAAGATAAATGACGAAGTTTTACAAGACTTGGCGATATCGCCCGTTGTTCCATACATATGTACATTGTGACAAATAGATTTAAAAAGTTACAAAAAGTTTATTTATTCTTAAGTACGTAAGCTTTCCAAATGCTCATTCTGTAAATCTTAATCTTTTTTTTTTTTAATGTTATTATAAATATTAATAAAAGAAGCTTATTTTCAGAAATACATTTCGCGTCTCTGATTCTATAGAAAAGACAGACGAAAACAAATTATCGTAAATTTTACTGCTATGCGCTGTTGAAGAAACGTATCGTACGATAATACATCATTTATCTTATTCCATTGTACGACGATCGTATTTTTGCTGTTTCAATAAACTCTTTCTCATTCTTTTTGTCCGACATTAAGTCGAGAATAACTTCGCGAACCGATGAAATACGAATATACGAACACAAAGAAAATATCGTTGCAAACATATAGCTTCTAACAACAAATTTCCCGTTCGCGACAAGATACGCTCCCGATCGAGTTATATTTCGACGGCGTCGCGGTGCTGCGTGACGCAGAGTGGTGTTTTCATCAGCGACGCTGGTAATGCAAGCATTCCTAAAAGTAAATGTCGCCGATGCTGTATGGTCGCATAAAGATCATATAAACGCGTGCCTGTGGAATGGAAAATATTTTCGCGACTCGTGCCAAGTCTTCAATAACCCTGGGACGCGTAAATTTCCCACGTTTATAGTTCTCTAGTGTTTCGCGAAATTTATCTGTTCGCGGGAGTACGGCCGATCGTTTTCGCGATTTTCATTTTTGTTGATTCTTCGCCGTACGATTTCCGCCAATTCTTGTCCGCATGACGCGATACCGAGTGCTTGATACGATCGAAAACATATTTTAAAACCTTCGTCGCGCTTTAAATCACGAAATACATAATTTCCGCTGGGGAAATGTATACCGATCTTCCTGGAGACGTTTAGATAAACGAATATACGACACGAGAATTTATAACGTTTTGGAATAGGAATTAATATGCGTCGAGTCACGCAACAGTTCGTTAAAAGAAGATATAGGTCAAATTTGAATTTTCACAAAAGAAGAATTACACATTTTAACCTGTTATTTGGTTAATCATCTAATTAGAAATTCCTATAATTGCGGGATTAAAAATTAGCAAATACAAGTCATTTTCAAATGTAATGTAATTCAAATATAATTTATATTTGACATTCTTGTAAAAATGAAGGAAAAGATATAGGGGATACATATATGTTGGGAATTATCGACTAAAGAGCAACCGGCCAGGTCAAACCGATCGGTCGATATCGCGTACCTCGAGTGAATTGGCGCTCAAGGTGGAGAAGGTTTAATGTATCGGGCGTTAGAGTAATCCAACATTGTGTTGAACTTGTTGTATAAACGTAACGTGCGATGTGTTGCACGGCGGTGGTAAGATCTTGTTGAGAGTAAAGTATTTCACCCGTACGGTACGATGTCTGATGATGAACTGTCCTTCTACGTTGCTGATTCTCCCTACCAGCTGTTGGGCTTCGTCTGTCCATCCGGCCCTTCCGGCTGGTCCTTTCCCGGGGCTTTTTGCCTGACCTCGGAGTCATTAGTTTTACAGCTGGAGGAGGACATGCAATTAGGAATTTCCTAAAGAAGGGAATGGGCCTGTCCGTACTATGAACGTAAGGACTAGAATCACATAGTACTACGACGATTATGTTTATACGTATTGATCTATATAGCCGCACAAATGTTTGGGAATTTTTGGAGCTTTCGTATTTTGTCATGCTACTTGTCGAGGATAAAGTTATTGAACAAGTGGTTCGTAAAATAATCGAATTTAATACCATCGGCAAGTTGCAAAGGAGTCTGGTAATACGATCTACGACTTTATCGCGGAAACAATTTTTTTCTCCGTGCTTAAAAACTATTCGGCGAAAAATTCTCAAATACCTGTCTGATACACTTTTACACGGGCTTAGAGTGTGATCTCCTAGATGGCTCCTATATAAAAACTTGCTGTCGTTGACGTTAAAATGCACGTTGACTTTCCATGTTTTTAAATTCACTGCATTTTTCCAGCCACGTTTTTTGCAACGCTCTCCACCACAGACGCACACGTATCTCGAAATAAATGTAACGTTTCGACACGCGTTCCGTCAAAGTGCATTCACGTGCGGCGGTAGAATCCATCATACCCCGCCATTGAATTTGAATCCGTGCTTTTGCACTAACACATTCTTGTCGGCTGATGAAACAAACCGTTCCGGTTTTTTTTAATTAAAAATAATACGGGTTCCCTCCCCCGAGGGGAAGGATTTTTTTTTATGCCCAGTTATTTCGTTGCGTCTATTTAACAGCAAAGCCGTGCTTTGTTCGAATCTGGAGCGTACCAGTTTTCTAAATTTTCTAAATCGAGATTCGTACGTACGAGCAGAGTCGTACGTGAGCGGAATTTATCGTAAATTATTGTCTTTCGTTTCTGTGGGATGCTTTTCGTACGCGAGAGGGAGAGGGGAAAAATACATCCGAACGAAGCGAATAAAAAGCACGAAATACTGCCTTTCAATACGTCCCGCTTTTCGTACAATTCGTTCGTACGATATTACCTTTTTTTTTCTCTCTTTCTTTCCCCCTTTTTTTTACTGGTTTTTGTTTCGAAGTTTTAATTTTTTTTAAAAGCGTCGTATTTTCACGATTATTCGCGCTGCACGTAGAAATTGAAGTGCAGGGTGCAGGAGCACAGTTAATAACCGATGGGAAATTGTTTTCTTTTTCTTTTTTTTTTTTTTATATCGGAAGCTTCCGTTCTCTCCATTTATGCAGTAAATTAGAAATATTTAAAATGTGTGATATTTTTATTATCATACGTTCGTTCATTGATTATTAAAAAAAAAAAGAAAAAAGAAAAAAAGGAAAAAAAAAACCGGTTACAGAATTCAATAATTCTTCATTTCTCCGGAGCGAACATTATCAAAGCATAATTGTCAGACGTGTCGTAAAAGCAAAGTAATTTAATTGCACCGCCATAAAAGTGCTATTAAACCATTTAATCGTTTTTTCCCTTAATTGGATTGAAAACATTTCTTTTTCATTGGATTGCTATTACGTTCGCAATGGTACCACGAGCCACTAAAGATATTATTTGGACAATTATCGTCGAATTAGGAGTCAAGAAAAAAACCCGGACATGTATTTGTATCGATCGAAGAAAGATTTCTAGGTAATTGGAAGTCGAGCAAATGTTATTTTAGGTTACAACGTGAGATTTTTTTCGAATGTCACGATTAGTCAGCAGAATCCAGCTAAGTGAATTAGACAGATAAGCAGTTTTTCGCCATATCCATTAATTCGTTTCTAGGTACGGATTCTAATGGTCGGCTTCCACAGCGAAGCGACGCCAAGTGCATCCGCATCGACGTGTGCATTGCGACGCGTCGATTGGCTGACGGTAATGTCACTCATGTATACGTCGACTGCGTCAGTTCGCGTCGGTAATGATTACTGCGCCACACAGTCGACATTGCTCGGTGTGCATCTCGCGCGATCAATGTGAGAAATTTGCACGTCAAAAATCACCGAATTACGCCATTCCAGGTATTCTATCTAATGGAAATCTTCGATTTCTTACCGAAAAAAAAAGAAAAAAAAAAAAAAGGAAATTGTCGATAGTTGTACAAGAGAAAACGTGCGTTCAGTTCGATGTACACGTTAAAATAGCAAATAGAGCATCTTCACTTAGCAATTTCTTAACCGCACTCTGTTTCTTGTTTATAAGTTACATTTAATTTTTCTTTCCAAATGATTTTTAAGCATACGCAAATAGGTTTGGTTATGTGTGTCATAATAATATAAATAGCGTATCTTATAAAAATAGAATATTTCCCTATAACAAATCGCTTCTAATTATTTTCTAATTCGACCAGTTACTATCTAACAGTAATTTTACGCCCGTATAATCGCGTTATACGCTTAACTTTACGAAAACGTGTGAGGGAGACATTGCTAAATTACCGTAAGAAATTCTTTCAGGGGAAAATTACTTCTCAGAAGTGTTATAGGGCAGGTCCTTTCGGAGCAATCGGGTTGCGAGTCGCTTAAAACGAAACACGATCTTTCGGTCGTATACACCGCGTCGCGTAATGCGATTCTCGTTGGAAGATCGTGCAACGAGATGCACTGCGTCGACCGGGCCGAACCGCGGAAATGGAATACGGTCATTAGCATCGCGAGGAGGGCGCAATCCAATTAGTCTCTTACACCGAGGTTTCGCGTGGATACTAAGGAATCGAGGAAAGGCTGGAAGCGAAACACGTAGAAACAGAAATGGGCAGAGAGAGGCAGAAAGAGAGAGAGAGAGAGAGGACCCGCGAGACGGAGCAACGTGTACAGAGAGGAACAGTTTGAATAGCACGATTGAAAACAAAGGAGGGATGAGGAAGGACAAGCGACTAGCTCCGTTCGCGCTTGTCTTTGATCTGCATCGACGATTATGCGAATGCATTTCGATGCACATTGCACAGCTCGCGCATGCGCGTTACCGTCAATAAATATTTATTGACGTAAGACGAGACAGAGAATAACAATAAAACGTTCCGGTGTTTCTATTTGTTTTGCACCCTTGCACTCTGCTTCACTCTCGTCCCCCCACCCATGGTTTTGCTGTTCTCACCCGCCCCACCCCATCCCTCCCCATCGCTCGTTCCTCCTGCGCTGAGCTTGCTGCACGTGCGCGCGCATCTATGTACGTGTTTATTGATGTAACTCGAGACGGTCGCACGCAGTTAACAGCCCGTAAACAGAGAATGCACCGGGAATATACGAGTGTTTTTCGTGCTTGCCTCTGGCATCCACTCGGAGCCGAGCGCCGCTCGAGATTTCTTTATAGCATTAATCCTGGAACGTTATGTATCCAACCGGAGAGCTTTACTTCGCTGCATCAACGGCGTTATTTTCTTTTTTCCCTTACCGTCTCGTTGATATTGAATCACCGTGAATTATGGAGCCCACGTTCGAGCCTCAAACGCCCGAATATCGTTACGTCACATTAAGTCTTAATAAACTGACGCTTCCTTGTATGAAGAGCAATTAATTTGTTCACTCGCTAAGCCGATTTGCCATTTATCTACCTAACAGTTGTTTTCTCCTCCTTCCCTCCCCACTTTTTTACTTTATCTTAATCTCGTAGGGTTAAATTAAATCCTATATGTACCTGGTTAGGTAAGATTCATCATTATTCACAAACCTATTGCAAAATCACGATTAAGTCTTACCTGGGAGTCTATTCTTGGCCAATTTACAAGAAAGCATTAAAAAGCGTCAGAGCCCTACGAATATGCCTATCGAAGTAGTCTACGATTAAACTGCAGCACGTCCTTCGAAATAGCCAGCGCGCTTCTTTAGCCAACTGTCGAGGTAATTAGTCTTTCTTGTAATATCCTATTAACCTTTCGCCTTATATTTTTAAAGCGAGCGTTAGCTATTCATTGCCGTAACCCGCTGTTGTTTACGTATCAGGCGCAATATAATGAAATACGAGGGACGTCCAGAAAGTACTATCCGTTTACGTATAGAAGCCATATGAAAGGATGGAACGTACTTATAGAAGGTCACCTAGCTTCATTCATGTACTGACACAAGTTGTGGAAAATTTTGTGCTTAAATATTTAATATTGTCGTTGTATCATACGTTTAAATCGACGATGCAAATTGAAAATCCCACCTTTTGAAGGCTGAAAAAATTCTCTCGAAAGGAATTCACCACCGAGTTGCAGCAATTAACGGCAATAGAGTTCTGGATGAATTATTGAAAGATCATGAGTGCGGGAATTCAATAGGGACAGAGAAACTGTGTACGTGATGATACATTACAGAGATCTGCGATTTCATTGCAAATGATATTCATTGTAGTATTTTGCAAAACTTACAGAGTTGTTTACGATCGATCATGCTTCATACCAAACGATGATTTAAAAAATTGCGTAAGACGATGGTTATGTGAACTGGCGGCGGAAGCAAAGATATACAAAAACTCGTATAACGTTACGATAAATGTTCAAATAAGGCTGGTGGTCGTATTCTAAAGTAATTTAGTATATATATATTTAAAATTACAAATGAAGAATACTTCTTAAGATGTATCTCCATTGTTGCTATTTCAAAACGGATATTATTGTATTGCAAATTGAAACTCAAATTAGGACTGAAACTGAATTTCGTTAAAAATACAGGCCGCCTTTGTTGCACGCGAACTATAACCTATGCTACGGATCGTGACTTTGTAAGAGATTGACAAAGTAACTCATGAAAAACTAACTATCTTGGATTCTTCATCGATCCGTTATACCAACGTATAGCAACGTTCGTGTTCTGTAAATTAGTAATCATTTCTAAAATCAAAGTTCATATTAACAATTCCAAAGTTACGTATATTTTTACGTTACGTATATATATAGCTTTTCTTTCTTTCTAAACTACAGTCATGTACACACGCATATATCTACGCGGTGTACGCAAATACATTCCGTATAAGGGGTGCGTAGGGAAGAATGCGAGCTTGATTTAGAATCGGAGCCAAGCTCCGGGCGATTTTGCGGAAAAAGCTGAAATGGGAGATTAGAGTGAAAGAAGGGGGGAAGTCCCGGTGTTCCCCCGTGCAGCGCCAACACAATGGCCGCGATTTCACTCAAGGGCAGGTAGCGACGAAATAAACGAGTGATTTAACAGCAGGTTAGGCATTATTCTATTCGTATGCCTATCGAATATCCCGTCTGTCTATTCATTCGTTCGCCATGAATCTACATGCATCCGTTCGTTCGCCGAGTGCCTGGAAGTTCACTGATCCGGATACGCATCGCAGAATCGCGTATGACGCTTTTGCGAGGCTCGTGACGTGATCGGACGATGCGAGTTCTGCGTCCACGTTGATCTTGCAAACGGTAGAAAGGAGAAATCAAGGGAATTGTCTTACACGAAGTATAAAGTTGTTAGGTCTGTTGAAATGCTCTGCCGTTTTTTTTTTTTTTTTTTTTTCGAACTATGTTTATCGCAGAGTTTCACAACACTGTGTTTTTTATGGCCAACTTGGACTTTATGCCGAAGATTTTCTTCAAACACGATAGATTCGAAGGTCGAAGCAAGGTTCACATTAATGGACATTAAAATTTCGAATTTCTTATTCGTATTCGATCTTTATTGTTCTTAACCGATCTATAGGAAGCATTAAGAGCTTGGAAATATAGATTGAATTTTGAAACAATTAGAGAGAGGGAGGAACGGCGTTTAAACGTTTAAATGAAATACGTCACAGATAAAATGAATTTTATTTACGCAAACGTGACATTCGAGTTGAAAATGAAAATTTGTGTGAACATTTTTTTACATTTCTATAGTTGGACACCGATATCGGTATACAATGTTATATCGCAATCATACTGTTTAAAAGTTTTTATACGTTGCGATAAAAATACACTTGTTGCATATAGATAGATATCTACATAATAACTTTGTTTACCGCATCACCATCATCGACTTCCGCAATTAATAATTTCAATAAAAATCATGGAAAAATATTTCGCTGTATAAAAAGCGTAACTTGTTTACGCGTTCGGTTAAATTTTGAAACTCATTTACGTTACTCGTGACAAATTGTTTGACCTAGAGTGAAACTACTAGAAGCAGCTCGTAATATCGTATACCGTAATTACAACGCAAATAGCAATGATTTAACAGAGCGCGCTTAATTGTTTGGTGCTTCTTAATACGCAGTTACACACGAAATGAAATATAAAGCGCACCCTAACGCGAAATATGAAGCTATCATCGACACGTTATTTTTAGATGAATAACTGCCGCGCGTGTACATGGAAAAACGTCAATCATTTTGCACAATGTATGCATTTCACGAGGTATCGATGTTTTTTTCCTATCGCGTGTGCGCGCTGCAGTCCCTGATGTATTGTTACGAGCATCAATAATGTTTTTTGATTTATTCAAACGACGGAATTTGTGTGCTCGTCGGATCGATTAAAGCTAAAGGGACGTATCGTGGCATATCGTCGCATTAAAATATTTACGATATCTATATTCGGTCTCGACGTCAAATTCCACTCAACAAACATTCACCGGAATATCGATTTAATCATCTGTCAAACATTAATGAGCTTTCTTGTCCGTATCTACGTTATACACACGTATGGTGATTTATACACCGGCTGTTAATTTTTTATTGCACTCTGCCTCTCTCTTTCTACGCGCGAATACAACGCTATACGTAAACTATTTTTGTATTCCATCGGAACGGGTGACAACATATTTTCTCCGATCTTGACTTTGCACGTGTATACGTATAGGCAGACGGTACGAAATCGATTTGCAAAGTAAAACCTATGTTTCGAATATCTTCGTGAAACTTTTATTCGAATAAAATCACGAGAACTACGGATTGGGACGAGAAAACGTTGAATTATTCATTTTTCAAGCTATCTATTCTTTTTGTAAATTACTCAAGATCGAAGATAAGACGAGTCACGACTCCCACTGTTCCGTAATTGCGAGTCGATTAAGAAAATAATCGGTTGGTAGCTTGCAAGTAGAGGAAAACAGGTTTGAATAATTATTCGGCGTTTGTAATCGAGCAAAGATGTAATTACGCATTTCAGTAACTACATTATCGAACGTTATCGGTACGTATGTACATACATTACATGATAGCTGTCACATAATGACTCGGTTACTATGAAATTTATCGACTGTAAGCAAACCGGTGCACCACGGTGTCGTTGAAAACGAGTAACTTCTCGACGAGATCAATCATGGTAGCTAACTTCAAAGCTTGTTTAATTGGCAAAGTGACTGACTCTCTTCATCATAGCTATCTCTACCAACACGCTATACCCAGGTGGGCGGTTCGCATAGGTCACGGAGAGTACGATTGACCTCGACATCACTGGCAATTTTATCGTGCGCTTTAAGTTTACGATAACGAAGCGTTCGTCTACTTTAAACATTCTAATTCGTCAAATTAATGTGTAAAACCAACGCTATAAACAAAATTTTATGCTTAAACATACGTTACATATAAGAAGGATATCGCGTTTTTAGTTTCATACTTTGGTTAATTTTCTGATCGAAATATTTATACGTATATTTTATCAAAAATTGAATCATTTACAATCACCGAGGTATTTTCCGTTAATATTAGAAATATCTGTTTCTATTTCTATTTTTCAGCCGTATTGATTCAGTGACTCTCGTAGTTCCTGAATTTGAAACTTTTTGCAGCTGGTAGAACGTCGCCAGTGAACGTTTTGACTCATGTTAGAGTCAAAACCACTGACGTTACTTTTTACACATGACACATATCACCGTATCATGTCACTACCAGTAAGAATAAAACAGATTTTAGTACCTTCAGCAACATACTTGAAATGTAAAAGAGAACGCAATCTTAGCGTGCATCTTATTAGTTGCTGTTGTATTTACAATGATTTTCCGTGTTACGTTACAATCAGAATATTGCACGATACGTTATTTGAAAAATTAAATATCAACGCTACAAACAAACGCTGAAGGATGGTAAAATATTTAAATTTGAAGTGATGCAGAGTAATGAATTGATTGAAATATGAACAATACTAAAACGAACTAAAAATACATAATTATTCTTGTGTCTAGTCAAAGTACAACAAAACTCGATACGTCGAATGAAAACGTCGTCACTGGTGGCGCGTTTCATCATTTTCAAAATTATAAGAGGATCGCGGTAGAGTCGCGAGTATAATTTTCGGTTCGCGGTACTCGAATTAATGTCAGAGTGAAAACGCATTCAGATAGGTTGCTTCAGTTATCTGATGTAAGTGGCAATTTTCTTGAATGCATGGAAATCTCTTTGAGCGCACTGAGAGAAGTAACTGCGGAGACCAACTACACATCGAGTTTCCGAGAATTACCTGTGTGGTTTCACGATAATAATTGCGATGAATGGCCTTTCATTGCAGCAGAATGAGGGAGTTTAGCGATAGAGCTGTTTTACAACGTGGATCGATGCGTTAAGCTGTCTTTCCTTGTTAGAAAATAATATACTCGTACGTGGGTTGACTTACAATGCACAATTCGCAATGCATCCAGTGCATCCATTGCGATTTCTAGAACGTATTACGTTGTACCGTGTACGCGTACGAATATGCGTGTAAGTGCGTGTCGTACGTATTTATCGTGGTAAATAAATGAAACGTTTATTTTTATCTCTGTATACTACTCCAGCATCTCTTTTTCTATTTAATCGTTGATCCTTGGAGTACGTGACTCAGAGGCACTAATTAACGCATGAGCGCCCGCGCCGTGTATAAAAGAATTGTCTCAATTATCCTTTACGTAACAAGAACACCTTCCTCTTTCGTGTTTAGAGAAATCAGTTTCAAATGAGAAACAAAAATGTTTTTCCTTCGTAGTCGTATGATCGATTCGTATCACGTATATGCATTCGTTGTACGGAGAGGATTAGTTTTTGTGGAAGAAGAATTAGTATCCATTTGATAAGAATATTATCTTTGCTTTTTATATTACATTTTTCTGTAATTGGACGTTGAAAATTATTCGAAACTCTTTTATACGCAGAGTGATTACCTGCAATATATTTAATTATATGCTCGTAATAGTAATTAATTGTGTACTATAATATAATTACACTTGTAGTATAAGCAATTATAGGGTCGTTGTAGTGTTTTTATCGAGGATAAGGATAATCGAGGTATCTTTGAAACACGTTTAAACCTCGCCACATTGCTCGCGTTTACGCGTGCATAAAACACGAATTGCGAATCTACTTCCGTTGGCAATAATGCCCATACCGGATATCCGTATCGACGTTACAAGTTTATATTTTACATCGTGATACTAACACGTATACCGGTGTCTTCCTTCTTCTTCCGTTCTATTTCAATTTATTTTTCATTTTATCCGCGACTCTGTGTTATGCTTCTTTTCGTGGCAAAAAGAAAACGCGACCGTTAACTAAACGTTAGGAAAATGTTATCATTGCTCGCATGAAATAACCATTGAACGAAGTGGCCGCGTTCGACGTCAGCCTCGCCAGCACCCCGGTTTCGCGTTTCTCCTTCTAAAATCTCTCTCTAGCCGAGTCACCGCCTCCTAGCTGCTTGTCGTTTCTGCATATTTTCCCGCAGTAACCGAGGCAGTTGAACCGCCGAGAATTCAGGGAGCCGTGTACCGCGTCTCTTTCATGCACGATCATTGTGTTTTTCTCTTTTGTCGTTCAAATCCCTTTTTCTCTTTTCTTCTGCCTGAAAAGGAAGTCAGGAAGATAAAATCTTGCTGCTTTCTTCCGGTTTCCTCTCTCGTATTCGCGGTGAAATCTAAAAGAATTTTTGCGCCGAACAACTTTTGTCCCGCATTTGTACAAACGGACGTGCGTTTAGTTTATCAAATTATCGCTGCAAGCATCCCGATTGAATTCGTAAATTATCGTTAACTGTTCGCAAATCAGCAAGTTGGAATTAACGCCATGTTTCGGTGGAATTTCTTGATTTATCGACGACACGATGCCGCACGGCCTCGCTCGACTCGACGCGTAATTCAATTACAAGAAGCGCCGTTGAATATTTTACGCGGGCCGGTTGCGGTGTGGCGCATCGAGCGAGCAAGAGAGAGAGAGAGAGAGAGAGAGAGAGAGAGAGAGAGAGAATGAATGAATGAGAAAGAGCCTCTCTTTTTGCGGGGTGCAGTTGCCGAAACATGGCCAACGAGAATATCGCGTTTGTTCCCTGTTCGCGTCGCCGCGCCGATCGATTCGACTCTTTCAATTTCGCGAATCCCATCGCTGCGCTGCTGCCTTCTCAATTACACCGCTGTTCTAACCTTTATTGCGCCGGCATCGTCCCCGATATATATAACATCGTCAAATCGGGTATTCTTGCGCAAGCCTCGCCTATCTCGGAGCGCCGGGCAATACCACTACGTAAGGTGCAAGCAAAAGGGGATGATGACGCGGGGCTGAGGTTCTGGGAGGAAGAGGAGAAGCGAGATAGGAAGAACGATAGAGGTAAGGATAGCCGGCGAAGAAACAGAGGGGTTGAGCGGGCGCGCGAGACAGAGAGGGAAAAGTGGCGAAGCAGCGGCTATGGGGGTGAGTAGAGCGCACGAGGGTGAGAGGAAGAAGGGATGCGAGAGCAGCGAGAGGTGGCAGGGGGAGAAAGCAAGAAGGTGCAGCGGAGAAGGCGATCGATGCACCGTCCGGGCCATACGGCGGTGCCTGAGTCAGCCTTTCGCGAGCATTGGCCGCCGGCATTACGGCTGCGCTCGTCGTAGAAAACCGGCAACTGAGGAGCGGATTGGGGGCTGAAGGAGGAGAACAGGGGGGTGGAAGACTGAATCGTTTCCGCCAAACGCAGCCTCTGCAAGTACCGGCTGGTTACCGCGGTAGAAGTGACGTTCCAAATGAATATCAACAAGCGCACAGCCTCCAGATGAGATGAGATGAGATGAGACGAGACGAGACGAGACGAGACGAGACGAGACGAGACGAGACGAGACGAAACGAGATGAGGCGAGACGAGATGAGATGAGAGTACGGCGAAGAAGAGCTGGGAAAAGAGGGAAACGAATTTTATTTCCGCGGGCGTGGCGCGGGTACATAACGGGGATAGTTTTTCTTCGACCGTTCCATTCTTTTTCTTCTTCATTTTCGGTTCGTTCACCGTCTTTTGTTTGTTAGTCGTTCTCGTCTCTCTTTCTCGATGTTCCGTCGACTGTCTAGGTAACGTTGTACTTACTCGCTTACTTACAAGCTTCAGGCGTGGCGGCCATTGGTTCTTAGAACACCGTTCCACCACTTGGAACGGGAACGTTTTAAAGGTTACGATAATGCGAAACGAGAAATTTCTCTTCAGGAAGATTATATTGAGACGAAACGGGTTCTCCGGAGGAAGGACGATCATTGTCGCGAACGTAAAGTATTTTATAACTTACGTATCCTATTTAACGAAAATCTGTTTCACACTCGGTTATACCGTGATAATTTATGGAAGATTTAAATGTATCGAATTCAACTCTATAATTCACCGTGATACCTTCATAAATAATATTTTACGTTTCGCGCTTGCTTAATGAATGCGTCATGTATGAGAACTATGAAATATACAAAGATAAAAACATTCTTCCATTTTCAATTTGGTCGACATAATACAAAATTGCGTGTCATTTCTCCAGCTGGTGTATATATAATAGTAATGCATATTCAGCGTAAGAACGCGTCCTTAAATCCGTGAAACAACAAAAGGCCGATTCCTCTAACAAAAATGTACCGTATCATCCCTGTACAAAATATGATGATAAATCTTTTTGTATCTATAACGGCTCTGATATATACCGTTGGAAATCGAGACAGTCGATGTTTCGCGTTTTCATCGGTTTTGTTCGTCGTGGGAGGTCGCGATCGAATTTCACGAGACGGTTGAATTGCACCCGCGGATATTCGGACATATCCGGTCGTATCCGCAGGTGGTCGGCTGCAGCCGGAATGTGACAGACAGCTCGGCTGCTAATTGCATCGGGATAACGCTCGGAACGCCGGGGAAAACGGTTCGATCTCCGCCTCTCTTTACCCGTAGCAATTGGTCCACGAAGGGGTTGGAAAGGAGAGGCGGGAGAGAAAGGAAAGGTGGATGGAACAGTAGGAGAAGAGATGGTGGGATGGCGAGCAGAGATCAAGAGAAAGAGGACTAGAAAGAGAGGGAGAAAGAGAAAGAGAGAATCGTACGAGAGTTTCGAGCGTGGTCGAAGCAGGAATGGGAGTCGGGAGGGGAAGCCAATTAATTTTACGATGGCAAACAGTGAGACTGTCGCAACGCCGTTTCTGCAGTTCACCGAAGTAATTAAAGTTTAAATTGTTTTGAAGAACAATAACGCCCCTACCCTCGTCTTTCCGTCGGTTTCTCTGGCTGTCTGTTCGTCGCGCGTCTACTCACGTCTGCGACATTCCGCGAGAAAAGAGAGACACGGAGAACAGTCCAGGGACGGCGATGGAACGCGGTCAGAGTCGAATTGAGACGCGTTACAGGAAGTCGAGGGAGGATGTCCATGTCACGTTTGCCATTGGCCAGCTTCGTTCCTCTCGGTATCTGTCGAGCGACACGCGATACGCTTGATGTCGAGGTCGGTTGATAAACCCTCTCTCGAGTGACGTGTCTTCGTTTTCGTTTAACGCGAGATGTTAACCTTCCGCGCGTTTAAAATTTCAAGCCCCGCGATTTCATCTAAATTACGGCCCTATCAATCCTACAGCGTAACGAAACACTGTTACGCGCTCGGCGATTTCTTTCGGCTACGCCGCGAGAAAATCGAGCAAGACGAATATAAACGATAAGCGGTCGAGTAATAATTTTCTTACCAGAGAGATCGAACAGCAGGTAAATGCGTTTACTAATCGTTGGCTATGATAAGTTGCCTTTTTGTCGACTAACCCTAGCCGGGCCATTGATTAGCTCAGCATCGACCTTCCTGCGGTGGTATCGCCTCCACTCTCCTTCGTCCATTACACGCCATCGTTCTAATTATTATCCCATGGATCGAGACCTTATCGATTCGTCTCACCGTGTAGCCGAGGGTAATCGAGGTTCAAACGAATGTGACGAATCGCGAGAAATCAAGATTAAGCGGGATCGTGAGCTGCACCTATTAAAAGCGGGTACTTTTTTCTTTACTGTAATTTACTTGACAAATGGAAGAAAATTATTGCGACGGTATACCTACTACCGTGTAAGACCGCAATTATTCGAAGATAAATAACATGTTTAAACAGTATGTTGAATATAGTACGTGAAAAGGGCTATTAATAAACAAATTAAATAATTTGAATAAATATCTTGTATCTGTATTAAATTATTAAAGGCTGATAGATTGAAAAATAATCAAACGTGCGATGTCATTTTTTTCTTGCATCGAGATTGCATTATTTTATTGCTCCTCGACAGTCGTATTTATCTATGTCGTTCTTTAATTAATTAATAATTGCTGTATGCATTACGTGCGAACTTTTTATTCCGTATAACTAGTTGCATGCATATACCTACCGAAGAGATACAGTCTGAGATATATATTATACAAACAAATGTCGTATGGAATGATATAGTATCCCTTGTAATACTCAATACTTTAATTATTTAATACGTAGTAATCGCCAAAGTTACGCATTATCAGTGTCGTCTGGGTCGTAACTTTATTATCGAAGTTAAATCTCACGATATTCGATAATTTATTTACGAGAATTTCGCTATCATTAAATTACTATTAAAGTCCTTTATTAATTCAAACTATTGCTGCACACACAGGGGATACGCGTTCGAATTTTCTTCGAACCGAAGCGAAAACGTTAGCAACGAAATATCGATCAATCTTATCGAATTATTTAACAAGATACACTTTGCAAATGAAATCCATGGAAACTCGACTACTGTCAATTAAACGTACGACGATTTATCAAAGTTCACGGAAACGCTTGAAACCAATCAAATCTTTACTGACGGTATGCGCTCCGGTTAGGTTAAATTAAGTTGTTGTACTCATTTGTAACCTCGTTCTATCGGCTCGAGTAATCTCGTCTCTGTACATGGATGGTAGCTGGAATTCTTTTCCACGCTGTTCTTAGAACAGCGACGTGGCTTTAAGTAAAATCTGGAGCAGTAAAAATCGAACGCGCAGGTGTCTCCGACGAATTAGCCGGCGCGGCTCGTAAACCACGCTATGACTAATTATCGGCATTGACGCGGACTAAAGGAGCGGAAGACCGGTTGATCGAGGCTGTTGGAAGCTTATGTCGGCGGAGAATCAGAAGTTGCTAGGCCCGTTGCTGCTCTCGCAAACTCATTATCCGAGGCTTGTACCGAGCCCTACCCGTCTCTGCACCTTTCTCCGTCCCACCTCTGTCCTCTCTCGTTCCTCCTCGTACCCTGCACCTCTCGGTACTAATTATAACCGTAATCATGGCGCGCATTAACTCTCCTTGTACAGGTAATTGTTAATGAGAGCACACGAACCAGATTGCATTATTACGCTGCCGCTATAGCCCCCCAATGGTAATTAGAGTCGCCTCCGATCGAGTGGATGTCTGTTCTCTCTATCCCAAGCTAGCCTCTTCTTCGTCTTCCTTTTCTGACTTCTTCGCATTTTCGAGATTCGCCCGCTTTCTGTTACACACTGTCGCGTCCGACAATTACGATTGTCTTCTATCATTATCTGCTTGAGAGTTATCCAATGGACGAGCACTCTGGAAAAATAACCCATGTCGCAAATTGTAAGGAATCGAGTAAATTGCGTTAAAAGTTTTAGCACTAGTTTTGAAATATTAGATACGTTTCGATGGATAATTATAGCGGCTGTTAAAAAATCTCGCCTTTTTTAGAATATTTACAAAGTAAGCCAAAATTTCGTAACTAATGTATATATTCACCGTAGCCTTACTTTTTCTCGGACAACTTTTCAATTGTAAACGTCGTCAGTTTCCAGATTAAACAAAGTTATCACCAGCTACGAACGAAACGAGTTATCGATCGCAGTAGAATGTTTGCAGCTTTGTTGGAATGCAAAATTTAAAAGTGTTGAATAAGATATGAATGGTTATGACGATGTAACAATATGTATCTTTATGTAGATGATATGCTAAAATTGAATACCTAATCATAGTTGTATTATATTATTGTACAATCATATTTTTATTTTGCAAAATATTAGATGTTCAATCGAATAATACAAATAGTCCACGTAGAAAAAGATACAAAGATGCAAACTCGAATTTTGAACGATTAACAATACAAATTATTTACGTAGCCAATTTCATATAATTTTTTGTTACACGTTTATATTTCTAACATTATATTTCCTAGTAATATTTTTCCATTTTAACGTTGATCGTGTACATATATATATATATATGTAGGTATACGTATTAATTTATTGGTCTCTTATTTTAATTTAGTGCTATTTCTGGCACCGCGTTTATTTATTTGACGGTGCTTCTGCGATGGAAATTGAGATGGGAAAATCTATAGGGGTAAAAGTTCTATCTACTTACTATATATGTACATACATAGTTCTTTTGTATCGATTGTACATACATAGTTCCTTGGTGTTGTCGCGTGATCAATGCGAACGATGCCAAACGTTTGGCACGCCGTGATTGCAGTCCCTCTATCAGATTTCTCCTTGACCTGAATCCGATCGTGCCGATCCGTTGTTCATCATATTGAACTAAACTAACCTCGAATAAATCACCCCTTGGTTGATAAATCGTCGTAGTTTTCCAACGGTCATTAATTTCACGTATACGAATGTTCGGATGGACTATAGAAGCACGATAATTTGGCACAAGGCCATGTCACGGTTTTTGTCACTAATTTAGGAATATTCGAGCATTGTTACCAGCCAATTTCCGTATTATGTATTGGCACGAAGAATTTTTTAAACGTTTGTTATGCAACGAAGATACGCGACGACTCCAAATTTGGAAGCTTTAGACCTGTTTCGTGATTAGGAAGTTTTTACAATCGTTACGGACTAAGTAAAAAATAACGTAACATTGTTGGGAAATGTAAATAAATCAATTTATATGTTGTTTCGTTAAGACCCAAAAGTTGTATTAGAATAATAGAAATTTTAGAGGAGCGGGTTACGTAAATATCACAAATACGAGACAAATTTATAACAGTTTATCACGACGCTATAGATATCTCGGTTTTTTCGAAATTATTTTGTTTCAAACTCAATCGTATTATAACGTGTACTAATACATCGTTGTGTATATTACTTGGCCTCGACAAAAATCGACATATTAAAAATAGACATTGTCTTTGAAAATGATAGTATCAACGAAGCTTATCTGCGTTTCAAAAATACATCCGCAGGTTTAAGTAGTTTCGCGGTTAATACGAAACGCAAAAACCGTGAAGTTGTTTTATCGTTTGGCACGTTCGAGTCGCAATAAAACCAATTGTACGGAAATATCGCAAATCGAACGCGAAGCCGAGAACTTTGTAGCGTTACGCGGATACATTCGGTGCATTTAATTACATCAACAGCTCGTATTTACAGATTCCGTTTACGTTACATCATCGGTCTTTTAAAAGTATGGTGCGCTCGATCTAAGATCCAATTGCAACCATCTGTTGTTCATCATATCGGGTTGCGCGAGTCTGTAACGTGAATCTGCCTTATACTGATAAATTGTTACGACCTTCTTACGGCCGTTAATTAGACCCACTTAAGCACCTTGTTTTAATCTGATCTCTTTACAGGCCGATTCGAAAATAATATTAACGAAAGTTCTCGTTCCCAGTTTTAATAAAACGTGCCCCGGCCACGCTTTAAAATTAACGTATCTTTAAATGGAAACTGATAAATTACGCGGGAAGGTTAAACAACTTTTTGATACTATACCATCTCCTTAGTGGGCTATTTCGTTTACATCGGTAATCGCGGTATTTACAAGGTCGATCGGATCCTTTTATAGCTTTTCCTCTTGTTTCTCGCTTTTTCCACGGTTTCGTAGGAGATCTCTCGTTAGCCAACTGACTCCCATGTAATATCGACCTTTGCCCCGTTCGAATTCACGATCGTGCCGTTCGTGGCACAGATGCGGCGGCAACAAAGAACAGAGCGTCAGAAATGCCGGTATGCGCTCGATTCTAATATTAGAGTTCGTATGGGCCGTGTCTGATCAGAAAATTTCAGCGGCGTGGTTCGGAGTGTGTAGCAGGTCTACTGCACACGCAAACACGGGGATAATCAGCGCTAACTTGGCTCTAACTATTCATAGCACGTGCGCAATGTCGTGCCCGGCACGTTGCCCAGATCAGGCGTCAACTCGTAATGCAGCCTCTGCTCTCTCGGTGCATTTACCCATACTACGTTGCATGCTTGTGCACCGATCGGCGCTGTATTATCGCGTTGATCGTTGCCACGGTGCGATTTGCTCGTTGGATTTTACTCGTCGAGAGTATTTACGAGACGCGAGACGCGATATCGCTCGGCACAGCGTTAATCGTGCGTCAAAGAGTCGATTTTTTGTAATCGACTTTTTAAGCTGGTTTATTGATGGGATCGAAGTGGCAACGATCGACATCAACGGTGGCTCGGCGTAATTACAGTTTAGGTATGACGATAACAATTAACGTCCATACGTCTTTTTAATGTTACGACGTCGTTGTGATTTTGTAGCGGCGACGCTGTACCATTTGCTAGATTTATATTTTTAATGATATCGTGTATACAAGCGGATAAATGATTTAGCTACTGGAATTATCCAGATCAATGCTCTGTAAATTATGGTGACATACTAGTGACTAGGCGCGCTATAGCGGAACGTTATTCACGAACACATGGTATCGGTTAAATATGCCTCTAAACGCGTCTCTACGACGAATAAGTTAGAAAATTAAGTTAAAAATTACGTTGCAAGGAATAACATTGCAGAAATAGTGAGATGTAAGAGATCCGTGCTCCATCGCGGTAACAAAGGAAAAAAATTAAGAGATCTGCATGGTTGGAAATTGAACCCAACGTTTTCTGATGACGCGCGTACGTAGCATACGTATGGAATCGGTCGGTCGGTCGGTCGGTCGGTGGCGCGCAATCTAGCCAATTCATTTGCGAACACGTACGAAATAATTGATGGTTGGCAGAGGTGGAAATAAAAGTACGTTATCCGCGCGAGTCGCATCATTAATCCCGATGCCATTATATCTATTCTCCGTGCATCTTGGCCGATAAATCTTGCGGTACAAATTAATAACACAGCGTCTAGACCGGATCAATCTCATTGCCAAGGTCTGCGAGCGCACGCAGAAAAAGGAAGAAAGAATCATTATCCGACGGCGCGGCGTCTTCGAGAAACTCGTACGAGCTCGCGGCAAGAGCAATTTGCTCGCCTTGAAACCGCCGGTAAATCACCTTGCACTTCGCGGCTCCTGGTGCTTTGCAAATACTTTTTTCGTCCTTTCGCGCGCACCTTCGTCCTTTGATAAAAATCCTTAAGGCGAACTCAACTTGCTTCTATCTCTCTTTTCCTCTATAGTTTTCTATTCTATTCGCGCTATACATTCGCGTCCAAGATCCGCTGGCCCTTTTATATCTCGCGTCCAAGATCCGCTACCCCTTTTGTATCTCGGTACAACAATGCTGTTCTCATGGCGATTCTTCACCAGAGCAATTTGCTCACCTTGATGTGCATGCCACTTTAACCATGAGTTTACGTATACGTAACAGCGACGACCGAGTACTACGCGCATCATGCACACGTGTTGCACACGTGGTAGCACTTGCGAGCGTTCCACACGCGGAAAAATATCTCTAGCCTGCCGGCACTCTTATTATTGCTAAACGCGTCATCATTAAATAAATTGGCTTGGTTGCTTGCTTGGTTGCTCTTAGCATCGCCGCTTTTACGGCACGTATCATCTCTTCTCCGCACTCTTCCGCTTTTTCTCCGTTTTCTGCTTTCCCTTTCGCTGTCGTACTTCGTTCCGCGGCATCGCTCGTTTCGTGATAAAGATCGATTGGTGTCTTTTTAGTATCTGCGACGAGATTGCTCGAACGATGTCGATGAATTTACGGATTGTTACCATTTAGAAACGTATTACTTGGCCAATAGATAGTATTTATCGGTTACTATAGCATAGTTTTCACCCGTAAAAGACGCGTATTTTTCATTTCGAGATACGTAGAATAGGTGTAAGGTTTTCTTTAGTTAGATTAAGAAATTTTCTCCAAAATATCTGTTCTCCAAATATATTAGTCTTGCTGACGATTGTAACATTTAAGAAATAAACGCAAGGTGAATTCTGTGCAATTATACAATCGTCAACTGCGTTTTATTATTTCAATTACAAACATGTTTGTAAGACTGTAACTTGTCTGTACTAGTCTTTAACTTGTGATATAAATTGATAATAAATTCGATTGTGCTATATTTCCTACTTCCGTTGCATATTGCAAAGAGAATTTTCTTCGCGCGCTGAATGAATTATATTAAATCTCGTAACAGTTATGTAAGTATGGCATCTCAAAGTTTATTAAATTTACACAAATACATAAACAAGTACGGTTGGCTGACAACGTTACTCGAAGCAATATTTGACATTACTTGATTGGATTCTTGGCGCACCAGACGTTAATCACTTGACAGCTGACACGTTAATGACTTTTAAATAGATAGATTCCTGTAAACGTTTCCATGAATAATCGATTACAAGATGATTGCTAGATGAAGGTCTAAAGAAATCAAAGTTTTCTACGTGTGAAATTGCACAACGATTGCTCTTCTCGTCTTAAAATCACGCGATACAAGAATGTATCACTATGAATGAAAATATAAATATAATATTTTATTTTCCAGTTTCGTGTTTATTTCTATTACAAGATTTTTTCATATTTTTTGAAATGTCATTAAATACTTATTATTAACACAAAATAAGAAGGCACATTTTTATTCTTATTCGATCCTAGTTTCCGATACGAGAATCAAAGATATTGTTGCTAGTATTTGTGACATTTAAAATTGATTCGTATCGTTTATATTAAACTTTTTAATATAATTCTATATCCGTAGTACATAAAACATGGTACTTTCTATCTACACACGAGTCTGTGTAATATAACAATAATTTTCATTGCGTTCTACATATTCAGTATCATGCTCGTTAATTTCTTCGTGTTCGTTAAGTACGAGAAATTTCCTCCACGATATCATACACTGCAATAACAATCTTTTACACTCAACGTTCTGTGTCATTCCGTTAGATGCTTAATTTTCTGAATCAAAAGTGGAAACTCTGGAGGCGAACTTTCTTTCCATAGGTTCGTTTCAACTATTCAATAACTTCCTAATCCATTCATGTTCAAACAATAGAAAAGTTTGAATAGCAGAACCTTCAGAAAGTAAGCCATTCTGATGGTAGTTCTTCCATGCCCGAAGCTTCTACCGTGTACCAATTTGAATATTCGCATCGAAGCGTGTATGTGTACACTGTACACGTTACGCCACGTTGTTAGCGTAGCCAATTCGAAAGCACATTTCGCTGGAAAGCCTTTACGATGTCGTCCAATTTCGCGCATGCAGCAGCAACAGCACGCGTTGCTTAACCAGAGATAAGTTGAGCAAGAGGATAACGATGAAAAGGTCGATGGGCAACGGGGGCATTTCGCGCGGATCCAAAGAGCTACGGATAGGAGAAATCGCGGCGCGTAATGAGAGGAGGCGAATCGAGCGATAGTTATCGTTGAAATACCGTGTAAGAATGCCGCAAATGCGTGTACCAAGCCGACATTATCCTACAAAGTGTCGATTAGCCGTGACGACGATATCGCGTATGGAGTTACATTACCAGTCTGCAAGATGTTGGAGCAGCAGGCGGGCAGAAAATGGACCTGCGAGACGAGAGACCAGACACGACGAGACGAGACGAGATGAGCGAGAGACGACACGTATTTGCCCTTTGGCAGTTTAGCTCGTCGCCTTTGCTCGTTTGAATACAGGCACCGCGATCGAATAGATGATATGTAATCTGATTTTTCGTGCTTAGCTTTATTAAGGACAAGGATGAGAACGTATTATGGTGTCCTGTTTCAATTACTATCGGTGGTCGCTTTGTCCTTTTTACAACGTGGGGGTTAATAAAGGATTATTACGCGTACCGTAATATTATACGCGTATCTGTACGATCGTGTTAAAGCTTAATATTTTGAAAACGCCAGACGTTTCGATGAAATCTTTTGCGAATGGAACCACGGTCGGTGTAATTTGACTCGAACGATGAGACGTTTAATAAGAGCGGAATACAAATTTCTTTTATCATATCAGCTTTCGTTATATCAGTTTTTAAGGCGTTGATTCTAACGGATATATGATTTCTACGAGATGATTTAAATATCTGTGTACTTCTCTTAGATGTATCGCGTAGTTTCAACCGATGCCTGAAATATATAGTCTCTGTCTATTAACATCTAAAAACATGGTCTCTGATTTCTTCAGAAATATTTGGTTTTTGTTCGATTCCAGCCTGATTCCAAAGAATACAAAACTATAATTATTAAGTAGGCACATAATTAAAAAAAAAAAAAAAAAAGAAAATGGAGAATGACTTTCTTTCTTTTCTGACCTCGATGAGCAACATCCAACGTTAATCACGGACAAAGCTCGACGCATGTTTAAGATAAGCGTGGTGCTACATCGAGAGCCGAAGGATCGAGCATTCTTAACGCTTGTCGTACCAAAAAAAGGTTTAGTACCAGCGCACGGCAAGACGGTTACAGTCGAGCTGGTAAGAAATCAGCCTTGGACAGGCAACAGGAATCGAAATAATACGCGTGGCGAGCGCGGAAACTACTCAAGAATCCGAGAGGACGAACGTAGAGTTATGCTAACGAGGCTGGCGATTTGCGTTCCAGTCTGTTTATCGTGGTGCTGCAGCCCTCTCGAGTCGACGCGCGATTGGCAGAACGAGATTAGACCGCTCACGGGCCACCACGATAAGCCCTATTGTTGGCTTGTTCCCGTTCGCTTTTAACGGCGTCCCATAAAAGTACACTAGCCCGGCTTTTCCACGTGTTTCCAGGTGTCGTCGCGTATACCGCGACACTGGAAAAATCTTCGTCTCTAGCTTTGTGCGCTTCCGCTGCCTCTCCACGCGCGCATTTAACGACGTTCACCGCTACCACTATTATCTATCGACCACCGTTTTCTTTCTCTCGTAATATTGTTACCGCGTGACGTAATGGTCAACTAGCAGAAAGATAGTCGCCTGTCTTACAACGCTGACACAACGAGTTCGATAAAACGGAAATTACTTTATCATGAAATAGATTACGTTCGGAAAGGGAGAAAGTCCTCGTGGTAATCTTTGCCCGTTTTATAAGCGAACATTAGTTTTATCTTTCCGATTGTTAAGATAATAGCAACATTTATACAGATGGTTTGGGATATTGTAATTTTATTCGAGTAATATATAGCAGAGAATATAGTATCTCAATCAATAGCGACCTACGTAGCAATATATTTTCAGATCTGTTTCCAACTTTACCAACGTGATCGTGATAATCGGGTTCCATAGGAGTGCGAACGAAATTGCAAAATATTTCCCATAACGCGCATAATATATTCGTAAAAGATATGTACGAGTATTTCTCATATTTCCCTCCATACTGTGTACCAAACGGAGCTATAGTATCGCGTGGTACTCGAACGGTTAAACAGAGACAATCCTTTTAAGTCGAAAAATATAGTGGCGAACGGATCAGCCCGTGTTTACGGCGGCGAAGCCAATCTTCTTCGGGGCGCGGGGCAAATATTTTCTTTCTTATCAATTGCGCGCCAGCATCAATCTTACTTGCCCGTGTCCTGGCACGTCAGAGGGAAAACGTACGATTCGCTCGGACGTTTTTGCGGTCTAGCTAATGGTTTCCGCGATACGATCGAAGGATCGCCTGAGGTCGTATCTTTATAGCGCGTGCAATGACTCCTTTACCCAGCAGTGCACCGCATGCACTGCCCTCATAAATCCGTCAACCAAACATCATTAAGTTGGTGTTATTGGTGCTTGGCCGCGACTGGCGCAGCAGTCTCGGCAGTTGCAAACAGACCTCGCTATTCTCGACTCCGTTCGCTGATGAATCAAGACAGCTCGGTACGCTTTAACCCGGCAATTCCATCATTTTGAAGGGAACGCTCGATCTACGTTGCTTGTAATTCAACGGAGACACGAGATGGTAGAACGTTTGATATACACGTTGCCTCGCACGACGATTCACCTTGATTTAGGTCGTTATGCGCCGCGTTCGTTCGCTCGTGCCTCCTCGAGCTTCTCTCTACGCTTCGTAAATTAACTCGACTTTCTTTTCTTTTCTGTTTTCAGGTAAGCATAGAATCTACGAAGAACGATGCGATGCAGCCGAGGTATTCGTTAGACTCGAGTGAAAGTCTGTACCGTAGTATGTATATTAACGAATTATTGTATTTAACGTTGCTTTGACGAACGGTTCTTGAAGCGGCAGCTGTAATTGACGACGATATGTGTTAGCGATGCGACGTAAAGATACGCTCTGGCAGCAAGTACGATAAGCTTAGATCAGAAATTCGGCAATTATTACGTATAAGTCGTTTATTGTTAATCGTAACTCTAATTATATACGATTATTGTCGAAGAAATCATCTAATCGTCTGTTGCCTTTAACGCTGTTGACATCGTATTTTATACCTTTGAAAGCGTATGATCAAATCTAACTCGTTCCGTAATTTCACGGAATTATCACCTCTTACATAGCAAAATGTCCGCTGCAACGATAATAATCATCGCATCTTCCAAGTAATCCTATATTATACTTTCGTACACCTTTGGATTATTTTCTTTCGGTCGTTAATATGATACGTTAGAACGAAGTTTCGTTTTTCTTACAATTTCTTGATCATCGTTTTTTACATAACAAAATGTATACTTGTTGCTGTTCGTTTAAGTTGAACGAAGAGGAAAAAGCCCACTAATGATAGTTCTGATGAATATCCGGTTATGGAATGTGGAAAAGGAATTTTGTGTCAAATACACTTGAATGATTAGTTCCGCGTTTGCTCCGTCACGTGTATCGTGATATAACAGCCACGCTTTATTCCTATACAAATGTGGCCTTTCCCTCCGAACGCTCTTCTTGCAATCGTTGAAGTACACCTCGATGAAACATGGTATTTATTATAGTACCGTGATTCCATCAGCAAGTACGGTGGAAGACCCTCTTGATCTTCGGTCCATTTCGATCGATGTTCAACTTTTTTCGAATCTGTCGTACCTTTTGTGGTTCCTACAAATCGCTCACAAGTAACTTGGTACCGTCGTATATCACTTTTCAACGATTTCCAACGAATAACGTTTCGATAATCGTACAGACGGTTCGAAACAAACGTGTTCCTTCGAGTTTGTAATGAAATTTCGTACGCGCTACTGTGGTACCCTACTTTCTAAAATCGGTCGTTACAGCGAACCATAGCAGACATACAGCACGCTTTCATGGAACAATGATAAATCGTCTAATAAGAGAGGTAATTTAGGAGGGCAAGAAAACGTTAACGATTCGTATCAGAAAGATTAAAGTTTTATCCTTGCAAATTCAAGATTAGTATATCATTTCTACCATGTTTTACGAACACAGTGTCCACGAACTTCTTAACGAGCCATAACAATTTCTAAAATACTCGCGTAATTCCGACCGATCCGATAACGAGTCGCTGAAACTCATCCGGGATCGAAACGAAACGCAAGCCCCATTAAAATAATTTGCCAACAGGAGAGATTACTTCGTGGCCGGTTTATCTCTGCACGCGCTCCCCCTCGTCCGGATATCGATTATCGTGAATTACAATTTCCTGCAACGGCGACCGTTCTCCGGCTTTCCCACAAACGGATCGGCCCCAGCTCTGAAAGACGCGTAACCTGGCTTCTTTTCGATCTTGACGTAGACGCCGACGATGTTATTTACCGGTGCTTTTACCGCGAATCGTTGACGTCTTACGATCGGCAGTAAAATGGGCGATAAACTTAGCGAACGGTGCGACAAGCAACATCGGAGTACAATCGAAAATGGAAGTCAAACAAGCGGTTGAGGGGATTTTACGGGCTCTGAAGGCGTGCTTGGGAATACTTCGCGATGATGTATCACGCTTGACAGTTATGCTACTCTCACCTTACGCTTGTGTGTCCATGGATGCGTCATTTGTATATATCCGTCATTACCGTTTGTGCATGCCAGATGCGCGCGCGCGCTGCAAATTTTAGCGTAAGCGTTGAAATTCGCACCGATTCATGCGCTCCGTTCGTCTCTGCTGTCCGCACACGCAGCCGCCAGTTTACGATTCGCGTAGGTGTTCTCCGCACGTAGCTACGCGTACTCGGAAATGCTCTCGCGGATGTTTCATCGTCACGATGTGCCACGGTCACGAGTTACATCTCTGTTCTCTCAAGATTTCCCCTGTTCTTTCTGGCTCCTATGGATTATGCATTACTATGTAGAAGATTCAGCGCGATAATTTGGTAGTAATTAGTAACATCAGTGAATCGACGAGTTACAAATTATACGCTACTCTTTTAATTATTTAACGCGCTCGATCGTAGTAACGTGTACGGGATTACATATTTTTTAATCTAGTTCGTTGTTGATTATCTGAGAAAACGTCGATCTATATTTTTGTCCTGCTGTTTCACGTAGATTCATTGCGCCTTTTGAATTATATCAGTGTAGTCAGATCTGTATATATCGTTATATATCTTCGATAGCGCGAATTATTTTGTAAAATGTCAAGATACTCATAGATACGTTCTCGAAACCTATACAGCTATTGGAAAATGAAATATCACTTGCCACGAGTAGTTATTTTGCAGTGAAATTGATTTGTATTCGTAAACGCTAAATTACATACCGCACTTGCCACGATCATGTGGGAAACATAATCGGTAGCTTTCGTTCTCGAATCGATTTATGCATTCGTAAAAGTTTCGTATGAAAAAATGCCACTTTACATTACCTACTTTTGCTCCTTCGTATAGCCTCGCTCTCTATTCGTAGTAACAGTTCGAATACTTTATATATTCCTGTCGCTTAAATAATAGTTTCTCCAGTTACCAGTTACCCTCGATATACGGATGTAAATATCGCGTTGGTCGCGGGGTGCGAATAGCAATTTTAATCGACACGCCCAGTTGCTCGGTATGAAAATACAAATATCAGAGTGCGTTGGCCGAGTTTGTCGACGCTTGTCGGCACGGCGATACTCGCGCTACCGGGAATTTGCCTCTCTAATAAGCGGCTATCGACTGGAAACTCGGATAACTCGTGTGAGTGAAAGCTAATGATTCGTTCCGAAGGAGAAAGTCGGAACTCGGGAACCCGGAGGCCAGTGACACGCGTCTCTTGTCAGCCTCGTTTGCTCGCGTCGCCATGCGACCGTTGAAAAATCGTGTCGCGTGAGTCACGAATCGGCCACGAACGGAAACTCGGTTCCGAGCGGTTTGCAGACCCAGTCCCTGAGCTTTCTGCAGATACGGTTTCACGCGGCCAATACTCTACACACACACCGACACGTTCAGAGCCATTGTGTCCCGCGAACGGTCCAATTGTTTCCACGTATCGATCGTAAATTTTCGGCTCCAACCGGCTCCGTGTGTTCCAGGATATCGTATTGATTGTTGTATTGAACGCGTCACATTTTCGAATTGTTTAGGGATCCCGTGGAATTTATAGCTCAGCTCGTGCGACTGTGCTCTCCACGTAGATTGTCCTCCATTTGACATCCTGCATGACGATGTGCCAAGCTTTCCTATCTCAGCTAACGCTATTACAGTTTACGTAACCCAATATCGTTTTCTGTATTGTGAAATACCCCCGGCAATGCAACAATATGCTCTTCAACGATCGAATTTAAGATCAAAAAGGTAATACTGGTTTTTTGTTCGTATTGTTAGGTCTGTGATATGGGCCATGATATGTAGCGAGGTTGTAAAAATTTGTCAGTGGCCGATGTAATCGTGTTTTCGTCGATGTCGGGTTTGGAACGCTAAATCGTGTTTCGAAAAGCTACAGCTACAATAGAACGAAGTCCGCTGTAGCGTCTCATCGTAGATTTTCGATCACTCTATATCGGTGTTTCTCAACCCATTTTTTGAGTTGCAATTCCCTTTTATAGTAGCCAAATACTTTGCCATTCATCTCTCTTCTGATAGAACAAAAAAAAAAAAAAAGAAAACATTTTTGATACGATAAAGAAAACATTAAAAATCGGCATTCTAGAATATAATTTTAATTTACTGTTTAATTATCTCGTAATACATGTAACACGTGTTTAACACGATCGCCTCCGAGTGTCCTCCGGAAGATACTTCGCGATTCGCGGGTTGAAAAGCCGGGCTGTAGATCCGTATGCCTACTCTTTTCATAAATTAGAGAAGCAATTATATACAGAAGAAAATTGGGAGGACTGTGTTCAGAGCGATGATTTAATCGGTGCTGCGATTACCAAAGTACAATCTCGTATATCAAAGGGGTCCAACCCCTAAGATGTCCGTTGGTATCGCTTCTCCATAATTTAATTTACAACCTGCTGTACGATAATCGCTCGCTGATAAACGCTGTCGCCACTGAAACTTTTTCTCCGCTGGGGTGGTGAAGTGTTCCACCGGTAATTTCGGTGGTGTGCGTACACGCGTGCGATAATAACATTCGTTACTGGAATCGTAAGGGCGTAAGCGTAGTTTGCGGCGGGAGACACGGAATTACTGTCGGCCGTAGCACTCGGTTTAATACGGCGATTAAAACGAGCCCTGCGTTTATTAACATCGCATTCAACGTCAGTTTTCTTTTTTTTTTTTTTTGCTTCATTATCAATTTCCACTCGAGCGAGCATCGTTGGTTTCGCGCGGCTGTGCCGTATCTCGTGGTTTTCGAATAGAAACGCGACACAATTCCCGTGATTTGTTGCTCGATTAATGGAAGCATGTACGGCCCGTTCAATCGATCCAATATTCGCACGCTATCCGCGCCCTCCGTTTCTCCTCTTTTTCTCCCTCTATCGTTTCCCCCCCCCCCCTTCCCCCTCTCTCTTTCTCTTTCTTTCTCCGTTTACCTGTCTCCATACGGTTCCTCTCCTTGTTTCTCTCTCTGACTCTCGACGTCGAATACGATATCATCGCTAATAGCAGCGACGTCGTTGCTGGCGGCGACGCGAGATCGCTTACGATATTTTCTCCGGAAGGTTTTAAGCGAGTCGCAGCCGGGGCTGTGCGGATCGATCGCCGGATAAACCGGCCGATAGACACAAAGCATTGTGGGTAGGACGATGCAACGGCATGCGAGAGCTCGCTCGCTCGCTCGTATTCACCAATACCTTCTCAAGGCAAACAAAACGACGAACAAATGCTCGATACCATACTGATCCGGAGCTCCAGGGACGCACCGAATACATACATACTTTGTTTCTTCCGCTCTCTTACGGATTCACTCCGATTTCCACTGCTGCGAAACTCGTTAGAAATATTCCGCCGACTATCTCCAGACGAAAGTCTCGAGACGGACGTGATTCTTTTCTTTATTGCGAAAGCTATTTGTTTGAAATTGATTCTGCAGATTTTTACTTCGGTTCGTGGAATGAATTGGGTTTATCTTAAATTGAATATTCCGTATCGGCAATCGATTGATGTTTGTAATGTACAATAATGGAGGAGAAAGGGATAGAAGCAAGGAATGTCACGAAGCAATCTTGATAGTTCAGTCAAACGGTAAAAGGACAAAGTTCAATGAAGTTAATCGTATTGTTTGCGATAGGAAATTTTCGATAGAAATTGGAAAAAGATGAACGAGCAGCAAACAAACAGACAAAAAGGAAGAAAGAAGATACGTCTATTTCTTACATAAAATCCTGACTAGAAAGTTTTCTAAGGTAATAAAATTCCCAGGTGATACTTTTTGCAACCTTTACATATATCTATTACGAGTATATTTCAAACCAAAAATATAGAATCGATATTTGCTTCATAAAGTTAACAACTTAAAGAAAGGTGTACGTGGAATTATCGCACGTAAGTAAGAAGTTTTCTAATCAAGGCCAATACAAAGCTCACCAAGAGTATCGTACTTTGCGTTATCTTCCTGTCTTCTAATATCGTGTCACACCTGCGATATATCATAGTTGGAGCTCGCCAAGTAACAAGAGTCGAGACAAATCTCTATTTTAGTTCCGAATCGAAGATTATCAGGTGCAAATCAGGTACGTAGTATCTCGGCAATTTTCCTAACAACCGCGATACTCTCAAAGTGCATAGTTGTTAATTTCAATGCGCACACGTAATCATAAAAGGAACGACGATGCAAACTATTCTATATCCGTTCGTACGTTGAAATTTCCTATCCTTTCAGGATTTCTTTGATTTGCTCCTTTCCGCTTTTTACAACAGTTGAAACCAAGAAAATTTATTACCTTGAAGAGGTTTCCGATTGCTCGATACACGACAACCGGAGAGACGCAACGATATTGAAAGCGTAATCCAGTGAAATCGTAATCGAGCGATCCGGAGAAAAGCCGGTCGAGTATTTCGACCGATCCGTTCCTGCAATAGAGTCCATCTCGGTACCGGTGCACGGAGTGCATCGTGCACTTCTCCCTCCCCCGTATGCACAGCTTCGTCCTGTCCCACCCGCTCTCTCTCTCTCTCTCTCTCTTTCTCTCTCTCCTCTCCTGTCCTCTCCTCTTCGCTCCGCGCTCTCTTCGTTCTATTCCAGAGCTCGTTATTGAATTTGTGCGTCGGCCGAGCGAACCGACGATATCGCCTTTCAATATCGCTTCATTTGGCTCACGTTCATTCGATTTGCGGGAATATCTCTGACTGTCCCCACCCCCGTTCTGGCTGCACCGGCGTACGACAGCGAACCCTCTCTCCAGAGTTCCTCTCTTCTCGTCATCGTATACCTCAGACTAATCCTTTTTAAATATTCCATTCGGAATCAAGCGGAAATTAATCGGATCTTCGGGCCGCCGCCATCGCCGTTTCGCCTCGATCACGCTGCTCCTCCGCCTCTATCCTCCTGCTCACCCTTAAGCTTTGTTCCAGGTTCAATTTGTTCGGACTTAAAACGACGCCGATACGTTCATTGAATCATCAGTTAATTAAACGGTTTGTTACCGATCGCCGATACGTTTGCTGCAGATGGAAGTAAATTGGATTTACGTAACTGAAAACGAAACGTTCGCATCGGATCGTTAATAACTGGTAATTGATAGGGCGAGGAGTCGCGATGAACTTTTTCCTTTTCGCGATGGATCGTGGTGGGTGTCGTTGGCTGACGATTTGTAAGAACATTCGACGTATCCAACGGTAGGTTATATAGCGGCTATAAAAGGTATATTTGCGCCTAACTCTATCTTCCAATGAAGTATCTTTTTTTTCTTTCTTTGGATTATTCGCTACTATCTTCGTAGCATCGAAGTTACCGAATATTCGTAGTTTGTATACAAAGCTACTACCAAATGATACGAAATTTGATATATTTAATATTAAATAAATATTGTAATAAATACACTGTAATGAATAGCAGCAAAATCTAAGGTAACCGTAATCCACTAATCGCGATATGTTTGTGACGTGTAAATACGAGCCGATAAATTGAAGAAATAAAGAAAAGTGGCACTACCCAGAAATTTACCATTATCTATGTCGTATTATTGCAATGAATAATCTCGTAGAAACAAGTCATTTGTTCCTTAAGAATTATACGTATAAAGAAAGTGAAAAATTGCCAAATGACACGTGTCACGATAAAGGTTTTAAAATACTTTCCCGAGTCTGCGTATATGATTATAAAACAATGAGAAGAATATGAAATTCTCGTTCGGGAGGTGCACGATCGACAACGATCTTTCGAGTCTCAGTTCGAGTAAACGTGAGAAACTTTGCGATGCGAGATCTCGGGGAAGATCGTCGAGGAGGCCGAGACTAGGGAAGCGCGTTACACCTGGCCTAACTCTCGGTGAATCTTTCGGATATGATAACAGAACACCGTTTACTAGTCGGTGTACTTTATCTTGGCCCTGATGAACTGCTATCTTAATTATATATCGCCTGGCTGACAAGGCCGTGGCGGCACGTTGCACCACGCTTTGTAATAACATCGTAGTTACGTCCAATACAACATAATAGCATGTTTCTACAATGGTGTAAAGTCTAAAGTTTACACGGTAATAAAAACGACCAAGCTGTAAACTACTGACACGCTGCTGCTTGACAGTCGCGTTTTAAGTTGTTCGAATTCGTGTGGAAATGTAGTAAACGAAATATGATAAACGTAGATATTTAAAGTCATCTCTCTCGTATAACAGCGATATTCGAATAGATCTCAATTGCACTGTCGAATGTCTCGCTCGACTTTTCATTCGTTTAACAAAATCGATCGTGCTCGGCGATGGATGAAATAAATACTTGTCGACGTATGAATTCTCATCGATATACCGGTATTAATATCCTTAGGCGAAGGTCTCTCCCTCGATTCCCCTTCTTTTCTTTTGCGCGAATCGTGACCTCCTGCTCCCTTCAGCCTACTTTCACCGAAATTAAAAGTACTCCTTAAAGCGAACAATCTGTAATCTCGATCGTTACGGAATTCGGATCGATTCGATCTTCCTTCGTGTTGCAATTATTCTTCGCCCAGTCTTTTCCACGCGAAATACTCGACAGAAGAAATCTAATTGTAATATGTACCGTAAAATGTAATAAAATTATACTATTATACTAGAAATCTGATCGAAGATAGTGGCAAGATGATCGTAAAATCGAATCTCAGTGAGAAACAACTTAACCTCGTGGGAACCTAATTACAAGCGTTCCATCTCGTCGATTATATTCGTATATTTAAACCACAGAAAATTCTGTAGTGATTTTGCAAGCGCGAGACGAACGTAGTAGCAGCGTTTCTCGTGCTCGAAAATTTCTAATCGAGCTAATGATTCAACGTTAGAGGATTGTCTGCGTATGCCAAGACGAGAAAAATCGACTTTGATATTTTACAAAGGTGTAGCAAAGGCTATCTTCGCGGAGATAATGGCACGTAAAAAGGCAAGGAGCGGTTGTTTACGATCGGAAAGATGTTAGTTGGTTACTTTGGAGCGATCGACGAGTCTCGGGAGGGCCGATGCGTTGCCACCCGCATCGGCAAATTTAGAGGCTGTAAAAAGGACGATAGAGGAAGCGAAGAAAATTCGACGTATTGTAAAAGTTCAGCCAGAGAGACTTTCAGGGGCCGTTCGAGGTAACCAGCTGTCTGTGACCGGCTATAAACGACCGAATAGACCGTAGCTTTCTCTGTACTGTGATCGTGATTTCACCGTGATCGTACGATGAAAACGGTGATCGTATATTTCATATGTACTCTCACCGACAAAAGTTTCACGCTGCCGCCTCTTCGAGCCGCGTGAAATTTAACGTCTATCCCTTTGCATCGTAAAAAAGTCAGCGAATAATTCAAGCGCACTTGTTGAGCTTAAATTGAATGTCGCTCCTTAGTGGGTATAGGGTCTATTCGCTTGGGAGCATAGCGTTTTATGTAGTGTTCGTGACATAGAAGGAAGTTGGACGAATAACTTTGAATAATTCGAGAAGTTTAATATTTATTAATATTACATTTTTCGAATTATTAATATCTGACGATTAAAAGAGTAGTTGATGGAAGGAGATTATTTATGTGACTTGTGACGGATGAGGAAGTTGACGAATAACTTTGAATGATTTAAAAATCTTGTGTCTTTCTTTTGTTCTGTCTATTACCGAAACGCTTTAAAAAATTTGACAGTCGAATAGTTAGCAAAAAGAGACAGAAATTGAAACACAAAGTGGTTTAAGATCGTTTCACAGTTTAGAAAATAAGTATGATTAATGTATGTTAATTTATGATTATGATAATATCGTACTTGTGAATAATGTATGTGCAGTATCGTGTTACGTGATAATTCTATTACTGATAATAAAAATGCTATAAATTTGTTTTGAAATATCAGACTGCGAATATTTGCAATATTTTCTTCTATCATGTTATTGTAACAGTGGACAGATGCTACTTAAAACTATAAAACATTGTTACGTTAATAGAGATTAAATTAAATTAAATTTCATAATTTTTCAAAGTATAGAAACGACATATCTTTGATTAAATAATATAGAAAATGATACGTGATAACATATTTGCAAAAATACTATAACTTCTGAAAAGGAATACTTATTATTAGATACTAATAACCCTTTGCTCTTCCTTTTTAACAAATGATGTACGAATGATGTAACATCTAGGTAACAAATTGAATTTTCATGATGTAGTAATTAATCGTTGACATTCTGGACGTTTGTCTTATACTTTTTCAATAAAGATATAAAGTTCAAGAAAATGTTTTTATTACTTCACGTTCAATATGTATGTCCTTCCACGTCAACCTATGTTATTCTAGTCGCATTGAACTTTGGAAATTGAGAAATAAGAGGATGATAAAGTTTTTACGCGTCGCTTATTTAAGAGCTGTTTCGCTCTATGAGTCATAATATGGTTGAGGTCAGCTTGTAAAATTTAATTACACAACGTTTGACGATTTTTTAACGATGATAAAACTTGATTTAACACGTTCGTATTCAGACATTGTCGTTTAATTCTTTATCAAATGTTCGTCAAAGCTGCTGAAAGTTCCTATAATTAATTTTCTACATTTCGGTAACGTTTATTCCTTGTAAGATCTTTATATTAGAATTCATTTGATTTATTGATCATTAATTGAATATTTGTTTGTAGATTGGAATATATCATTTGAATATTTTTTGTCTGCAAGCATTTTGTTTCGATGTTCTTTATCATATTTTAGTAAAATGCCTCGCGTAGAACACGGTTATTTATCGCAAATTTCGATTATCTTATCGTTAGCTGTTCGAGCCTTTGACAAATAAACAATTATTTACGTTGTTATTTATTAACACTTATCTATACGTATTTCCTGACTTTGCATTTTATGACATTCCAGAGATAAGTCGATATGAATAAAACATGAAATATGCATTCCACGTATTTTTTTTATACCAAACTCCGTCTGAAATCCATGCTAATAAATGTTGTTTCGCTTCAAGATATTGACCAGAATTACCAGAAAGACCAGAAATATCTTTTCCGATATTACGTATTTTCACGCAGCTTTACGCACGTTAATGTAATGCGTAGCCAGGATTAGTTCTCTGGACCAATTAAGAACGATGAAGCGAAAGAGAGAAGACAACTGCGAAGCTATGCGACATAAATTCGGTAACGCTCGACGCGAAAATTTTTGTGTTTATTGAAAAAGCTGGAAAACACTTTTGCGAGTAATTATAGCATAGAAGAGGATACGTTCAGGCGGACTATGTTCGTTAAATAATTGCGCACACTCGATAGAGCTTAAATGTGGAAACGTGGATTGCAAACGGGGAAGCCAGATACACGCGTCCCTTAATACGTTGGAATCCAATTTATCGGAATACTGCGCATTGGAAATGGTAGTTACGCGATTCTTGCCCGCTTGAAATGTCAGGCCACGTTACACGTATTACGTGTCGAATACGTCTGTTCATCGGTGCAAATGTCCACAGAATCCAACGTCGATTGCTTCAGATTGAAGAAAAAGGATATATCGATCTTACGTTGGCTTCTGTACAGTTTATTGTATCAACCACAAGAACATGATGGAAGCGGAGATATTTTTTAGGAATGGAACCCAAGAAAAGATTAGGCGTTCGAAGGATTAAATTAAAAGCGTTCGTTGTAATTTATTGAATATATTTAATATTAAGAAAAATTGGATGTATTATACGTCGTTACATTTCTTCGTGGTTCTTTTAAGTCGTCGAAATTTCGTTGTATTTTTATATTCGTTCTTTTTCGAGATACACCATATGCTTCTCTCATGACGAAAATTACGAAGATTATTAAGAACGTTAAGAATAAACTGCGAATATTTGTTTCCAACGCGAATTACAAGTTCCAAAATGTGGAACTACTTGTTCTTATAATTTTCAGGAATGTGATATCGTACGAGGAAGAAGCGTTCGGGTACGAACTAATTTATTTAAATGACAGTATCGGATAACAAAGCAATTAAGAAATTTATTGTTGCGACTTCGAAATAACGAATAAAGATAACAACGCTATGAACGGTATAAATATAATTATACAATGCATATTGTTACGTGTCTAACGCTTAAGTCGAAACTGTTTCAATGTACCTAATATAATTCCTGCAACAATTTTTTTTTGCAACAATTTCCTTGAATTGTTCCAAGATATACAGGTATCCCTGATTATCGTATATAATTTCTCTACGAGCATAAACATATCATAAAAGATCAATATCTCAATATCATTATCGAAAAATACTTAAAAAAAAAAAAAAAAAAAAGAAACAAAAATGGGAACAACATTTATTTAATTACGCACTCGGTCGAAACCTACTCACTTCTTATAACGTTAGTAACACAAAATCATTGAACATGATTCTAATATCAATTTACAAATTCATAAATAAAGTAATACCGAGTGAACGCGTGTTTAACAAGCGGGATTAAACGAACAGGATGAAAAACGATATAGAAAACGGTATGACAAATCGTTTTCGAACTCGCCGGTTAACACGGTGTTTAATTAAGTCATCGACTGCGAAATACGAGCAACAAACGCGCATGCCTAATAAGTTCGTATAGCACGGCAATTACGCGTCGCGGCCGCGTGACGGTCGTGTTATTTCGCAAAATCATTAAGTTCGCGTTTGCGGACCCGGCATTTCCGGCATGGTTTCGAACCATAGGTGACGTAACTAGCCCCGATTAGAAAACGTTTTATTAGCGTGTATCGCGTTTCCAGGCGAAGTGTACGCAAACAGTATCACTTTATAGAGGCTGGCCGTTAGAGTCGAAGTCGGCTATACAAGCGGCGCGGCGAAAGTAGGCCAGAAAGTTATGCCTCGGCTCTTTGACGTCTCGCTCCGTATCGTTAGACCGATTAATTCGACGTCCCGTTAAAAAACGAACATCGCCGCGTTTAAAATACACGCGATTCGTGTCCGACGTTCGACCTTCGATCTTATTTTTAAGCCGGCACATCGCATGGATCATCCGCACAACCATTTTATCGATGAGATCCGCGTTTCTTACGCACCAACGCGTTCCATTCGATCGATAGGAGAGAAACGGTTCATCTTTATCGTGTTATTATGACAGGCTTTCTTATTATAGTTATGATCGTTCTGTCAGTCTTCTTTTAAAATAGAGGAGGACGTTGTTTGGTCGAGCAAATAAATAACTAGATTTTGAAGGTATGTGCGAATTGTCACGGGTGCTACCGAACAAACGCAACTTACATTTAACCGGCATAAGTCGTAACGGTGTGAGTCAAGTTTTTGAGAATTTTAATTTAGTTACGCGCGCGTATCCCAACTGTTACAATTCGAAGGAATGATTTTAACGAATTTGTCGCGATAAATGTAGAACATTACTTTATGAAAACTGGCAGTTGATCGACTTATATCGTTATGATTTTCAACCGGATATTTGTTCTGTAAATACGTATGTACCATAATACGATTTTATCTTTTATATTTCCTATAGGCGTTACTGCGTACGATATACGTTCTGCGTATTTTTGCGTATCTAAATTTCCTATAAATACATAAACATCCGCGGTATATGTATTATTGTGTAACAAAATAACGATTAACGGTATTCTTCAAATTATAGGATTATCGATTTGCTGGATATTCGTTAGTTTATAAAGCCTGGCAAATATTTGATTCTTCTGATAAATCAGTATTTTCAGCTGGAACGTTCTTCGTATTCTTCTACTTTTTCGTTTCGGAGAGAAGTAACCTTTACACGAAATCCAGCTCGTTCGCGCTCCGAAAATTATTTTTACTTCTCAGTCAGATTTCAAGTAACCGTTTCGACATTGATATTACGCGCACTGGGTGGGAGAAGAGATTTAACGCTTTTAAACTCGAACATTTGAAAACGTTGAAGCGAAAGATGCAGAACAATCGTGAAACTCCGTGTCGAAGATCTGATTTTGTATAAAGTAGCCTCACCTTTCTTTCAATTTATCTCTGTCAGAGTTGATTTATGAACCTACGTTTCCGGGCATTTTGCTTTATTTTTGCCACTATGCATTTTGTAACTCTTTTCTACATTTGACAGGAGAGTAAGTACAGAATGAATAAACAAACGAATCATACCGTACTACTAGCTCGAACGATCGTTTCTATTCGCAAAATAAACGTATAATATCGAAGATAGGATTCGTTGTTCAGCGAATAGTTTAATTATGTACATATGTTACCTGCGTAATTATTCAGACAAGTTAGAAAGCAGATCTTTCCGCAACAGATATATTCCACAAAAAGTTAACCTTAGAAAATTATAGCTATATCATAAAAAACCAAGTGATCTAACACACATGTATATACCACCTTTTTGTTCCAGAGTATACACGTTCTTTATGATACACGTTTACTCCCAGAGTCCTTCTTGCTCAATAGTTAACTATAGTTGTGGATTGACAAGTTACAGAGTTGTACTACAAGCTGTAATTTACGTGAAATAGATTTGATCAGATGATTTGTAAAATTTGTCTTATTATCAACTTCTTTTTTTTAACTGGAAAATCTCATTCTCACGGGATAAAATTTATTAACGCCAATAGCACATTACTTATAAATGGATCGCGGATATTTATGTAAATTGATATTTCTATAAATAGATTGAACGAAATAGAAGTTAAATAGGATTTTGTTGATTTCTACTGCTAAATATTATGACGATTACTTTCATTTATATATTTTTATATATTTTTGCGTATTGCGAGCATTCGGAGTATCTTTCTCACCTTTTCAAATGTATTGCATAAAAATATGTTTTTATATCGAATCGCGCTAACAACGTCAATCCGATCGCCATCAAGACGACTCAGAAAACTAAAAAGAGAAAAAAAAAAAAGGAAAAAAGAACGAAAACAAAAAATAAAACTGTTCACGTAGAAACAAGTTCATTCGTCTCCTATCGTCGTGATTTTCCAAAACATTTACGGCACTCACATTTGTCAGAACAACGATATTTTTATCCATAGTCATCGGGGCGGTACAGCAGTGCACATTTGACTACCATTTTTAGTAACAGAAGGTTCGTGGAATTACAGGTCTCGGTACGGACACACGCAAGCGCGTCGACGAAAGTTTCGCAAGCTCTGTCAGAAACTCTGGTTTGGACGCGAGCGGGAGCCCGTTTATTTTAGAATTTCGTAATGCGGGACGAAGACGAATTTATTCGATTGCTGAAACACGTGATATGCTCTCGGCTTGTACGTGCCACGATAATACGAGATTTGTTACATCAATAAACCGCTTAATTTACGACCGTTCCCGACGTTTGTATTAAGTTTCGTTTTATTTAACATAATACGCGGAACGTATCGTTATCGTTTGACGAATATAAAATAAATGGCTGCTACGAATACGGGAATACGCCATAAAAACGTTCACATCTAACGATCTTGTTTGACGAATTTCACGTGGTTTTACGTCAGAACTCGGGGGGAATTTCATACTTTTTACCTCGGTCATGTCAATTCCGTGATAGTTTACTATGCACTTAGCTTCCTTTAAGAGGAACAGATATGACTACGAATTCCTTTTTCTCAACCAACGTAGAATATAAAAGGTCATTGTTGGAATCATTTCTGTTAATCTTAGGAAGTAGACTGCGGATTTTTATGCGTTCATAGGAAATTTATATGGAAAATATATGAAATATTCGAAGTGTAATGTAATTGTTACAATGCTCCGTGGGTGAAATAAATTTCTACGCAGATTCCATTTATCCAATTGGATTCGTAGGAATACGAATTTGCATAAAAGTGCGCAGACCACCAAGAACGTTAAAATGACGGGGAATAAAAGGGGTTACAGTGTAAACATTTTCTAAAATTCACATCACGATGATGTTTACGGTACGATTTCAAACGAGAATACCAGCCAGATAGCACGGTAGTACCTACAATCTCGAGAGAATGTTCTGGTAATTTCTGATTACAATTCTCAACTGCTTTTACACAATATCATCGTCTTGAACCAGCAGTCTGGTTTCGATTTAGCCGGCGGGCGTGTTGTCGAAGTTGGAAAGCTTTTCGTTACTTTCTAGCGCACAATGCCACGCAGACACTTGACGCAAATGTCAATCTTTCTCTTCCACGTTGTTGCGTGCTTCTGGGAACGTCGTTGCTTAGCGGTTGCACAAACCTCGTTCGTAAACCAAGCCCGTCAATGCGCGCAGCGATACAACACGGATCGACTCACGGTTTCTTCCTTTTGTAATTACGATTTCTCCGGGCAAGAGATACGAATCGAGCCTCGTTTCCCGAGGATATTGACTCGTTAATAGAGACGTTTGTCTCTCCACTCGACGGTGGTGTACTCGTTTCGTGTACGCCGATCTAGGCCTTGCGATGCGATCAAATTTAACATGTGCTCCATGAACCTACGCCAATTCCGGTAGAAAAGTTTCATATTTACAAAGTACGTATTCTACCATTATATATGGCGAACTGACGAAAGTATTCGAATGCTTAACATTTTTGTTAAAAATATCTTCTACAATTTTAGAACCGTGTACTAGTTACGCGAGACACGTTGAGACGCAAGATTTTGTATAACACGTGACATGATACACAACAGTTGCAATTAACAGTACATATACTGCATCTAAAAATTATTCTTCTATAAAATCCTAAATTGTATAAAAGGAAATGTGCTTTATACAGAGGCAGAATAAAATTTAGAATCGATACTTGTATATACCAGCGTGGGTAGCGTGAAATATTTTTTCTGTACCGAAAACACTCGTCGATTGTATTATATTATACATTCGTCTCTCGTAATTCAATTTTGTAAAATTACATCGTTCCTTCCCGTTTTATTCTTTCGATGTTTCTTCAGTCGTTGCTGTACACTTGACCCTCTCGCTAACTGACTCTCGTTTCTCTCCTACTCATCGATGTTAATCGTAATCGAAGGGAGCAACCAGCTGAATGAAATTCGCGTCGAATTAATCGAGATCTTTTGCAGAGTATCGAACATTTTCCACCGTATCGGAGTCGTGAGAAAGAATGCGTAGGCCAGCTCGTCGAGCCGGAAAATAAATGATCCGTTAATCGATGACGCTGTATTCAAACATCGGATCGAGTGGCGTACAAAATCAAGGGAGCAGATGATTTATAAGAGTAAAGGCGTGGGAATGAAGCGTGGGTCGCGGCGGTGTCGAGCTGGCAAAAAAGCTGGTCCGACGTACGAAAGGAAGAGGGACAAGCGGAAAGGCACGAAGAAGGAGGAAGTTGTCCGCGCGCAACATGACAAACCGGCCTCCGGTAAAACCAGATGCGGGTGCGCCTTGCTTTATTGGTACACGTACTATAAAGTGTATTATTTACGGTCTATAGGCCGCGTTATTGCAGTGTAAACATCGACGATGTTGCATACTATTGCCTTGGGTCATGTTTTAAGGGACCTATCTCTAAATTGAAGAGTGGAATGTAGAATTGAAAGTGCGAGAACTAAAGTTTCGTTCATTAAAATCTTATCTATCGACGTACCAACATTTATTTATTATATGCATCATACTATATAATTTTTAAGGTAGCTTTCGAATATTTCAAAGATCTGTTAATTAACGACGAAATGTGTATAGTATGTATTTACCGTAATTGGTTGCACGTTTAAGCAGAAACAGAATCAATAAAAGTAATATCGAATTTAATTTGTCTTTCGAGTTGATAATCTCAATTTTTATCACAGATAATATTATCTTGCAAGTAGGTTCAGTTAGTCGTGAAATAGATATTGCGTAATACAAGCTTCTTATAGACGTTAATCTCTTTTTAATCGATTTAATCACGATAAATTAAAAATACGTAAGATTAAACGTATCTTGCTTGTAAATTAATTATTCGCTGAGATATGATAACTATATCTTGACATATTTAAGGCAACTCCAGCAAACACACATGGATATGACGATTTCATATCTAATATCTCTTTAAAGTGCATTCTTTTCGAACAAGTTCGTTTACCACACTGACAACGTTTTTTTATTTTTTCATCTTTTCATGTTTCTGTACTTTGTTCGGTCTTCCCCTCGTATCTCCATCGTATGCATTCCATCGTAATTATAGCGTGGTTTTTTTCGGAAAAACCAAGGGAATATCTCGGCTCATCCAACGTGGCCTTCGCTTTCTTCGCGTCTGATTTGTAATTCAATTTGATACGGAATTAATAATATCCGAAGCAGTATAGCGAGGGAATTAAAAAAGCAACCGCGGGGAATGAGTTTGAAAAAGGAATATACCTGACAGTAATTAGCGGATCGTCGTAACGAGTGCGTGTATACCACGGCGCAAGAACGTGTACGTTTTTAGGAAATAATTGGCATAGAGACCTCGCTGGTATTTCTTTTTCCATCGCGTCGCTGAAACAGTCCGTAAAATTTCTCAGGTGTACGCGGCCGCGCAGCGGGTCTTAACGTCGCGGGTTAATTATCCGCGGGACTACGAAGGCGATCCCTGCTCAAAACTCGAGTAGTAACACAGCGCCACGCCGCTTATAATTTTAGATTCGCCGTGTTTAAGCACCGCCGGCAGCCTCGCCGTTGAAATTCTTTTTGTCAAGCAAACACGAGCTTCTTTTACATAACTAATATTCGCAAACAATCGCGAATCACGCCAGCACAAGGTAATTACGTGCACACGTTCGCCCTGCAAATTACAGTTTTTCATGACTGCGAGCGATTTAGCTTGTCACTCATTTACGCGAGCGTAAATTCTCGCGGGAACGAAATATTCTCTCTACTGTCGAGGGAAGCACGGCAAGCTCCTGGGTGCTATGACGGCAGTTTTAAGTTTTTGCGTCGCGCGGTGGAAACAGTGACCGCGTATAACGACGAGTACATATTCGTTTCAACGCAACACGGCGACTGTATTCGTGCGCGGAACTTCGTTTATGGATCACCGACTCGACGACTGGGAGGTCTGGCCGATGTTGTCGACCCGCTCCGGCTATAGAGCAAAAGGGTAGATCGCCCTTCCTCACCTTGCGTGGCGTATTTCCATTATGTACGCCTCTGTCATGCGGGGGCGCGAAAGGGTGCTGGCGCCAAGAAGGGCAACAATGCTGTCAGATGCCACCTATCTCTGTCCGCTTCTCTTTCTCTTCCCCTCGTCACGTTGTTCATCTTTTCCCTCCTTTCCGTATTTTCCACCGTTTGATTTCTCTTTCTGCCACGCGTGTCTTCTCCAGCCCTCGTGCGCGTTCCACCCCCTTGTTTTTCCTATCCCTTGCTGTATAGTAAATGTTTCCCTTACTTTCTCTCCAGTCCACCCTCTTTTCGCCAGTTGCCTTTGCCTCGGAGTATCCGTAGTTTGTTTCCACCCCATCCTGCTCTTCTCGCGGAACAACCGGCAAAGTACGTATACACCAGGTTCCTTTCGCGTGCTACTCGCAAAGTTTTTCTTTCCTCTTTCTTTTTTTTTTCTAACAACCGCGTGCGTGAAAAGTGCAAGCAATCGCGAGGCCGTTGCGAGAATACGCGCCAGGGTTCTATGCGTGTTCGCCTCGTGGCTGAGAGCAAAGGAGAAACGCAACGCGGATAAAATGCGTATCAGGGGTGGAATAAACGGAGAAAGGAAGAGCAATTTAGCGAATAGATTCTTCTTTGTGCGCTTCTAATCCCTCTCTCTTTCGTCATTGCGTAAAGCTCGCCTTAAAGATGTTTCTGTTAAGTTGGTACAGAGGAACGCGTGATTCTTGTTCCAGGAAACTTTGATTATGCCATTTGTTGCGCTCTCGGCTTTCGTTGTTTTTTTTACTTATCGAGTTGATTTTGACGCGTGAGTCGTAGCATTAAATTCAGGCTATGTTGCGGAATGTTCTTGCAACGAATACATTTTTACAGATAATAAATTCAGAATAGATTACTCGGAATCTTTAAAAAAAAAAAAAAAAAAAAAAAAAAGAAAAATAATTTTTAGTGCAGCACGATGTTGGTAAACAGAAATGTGTTTTTTAAGCGTAGGCATTTAAATACGTAACGAGGAGTAAAATATGCTTGATAAACACGAGTTTAAAGATCGATTATTGTAATTTGATGTGTAATTTTGTATTTTATTATATGAATATGTAATAGGTTTACGTTATTAATCCATAATAAACAACGGTGCTGAATAATAACGAGCGGAAGATATATACATATCAGACAACGTATAACGAGATAATTTCATTCATAATCTCCACCTGCGAATCTTGTATTCAAATTGCAGGAAGACACCTCGCATACCTCTTGTGTGAACAAGAAAATAATGTGTTGTATCGTGTTACGCTCTTTTATCGATTTTGGAGATAATCTTTAAACGATGCAATGTATTTAGCATATTTCTTGAAATAATATATTTTCGGATCAATTCCGTCGTTTACATTTAACGCGTTGTTAATTATTCTGATATTTATCGCAGAGACAAAAATACGTTTCATTCGCGAAAATACTGATTTTCGATTCAATGTTAACCAAACATTGCGTTCTTCGATGACAGTAACGCTACGAAGCTTCAAAGTTGTATTGCGATACAATATGCTCTTGTATTTTAATACACCGTGTATAATCTAAGTTTCTTGGAATACTCTTTGATAAAATCGCGAAAAAATCAAACCTTTTCGAGTTCGAGATATTGCAAACCTACCAATTCCCTTCTGAAGTTGCATCTCTAGAAAAATAATCAGCAAATGTAAAGAAAGTAACCTAAGTTTCTTACAGCTATCTGAAAAAATGACCAAAAGTTAAATGTTTCGAACAAAAGAGAGGCTCCTTTGTGAAATTGCACTTCTACGAAAATAATTAGAAGAAGTAAAGCAAATTTCTAGGATAAAGGACGAAAAGCTTAAAACTTTATTTCTACATTTCTAGAATATAAAAGAACACGTCTTAGAGGTTCGCTCCAATGTTACATTACTTCCAGTCGTTTGATGGGCATAACAGGATCGGATGAAATTTCTGCGGATCTTATCGCGATCCGATTCTTCTCTATGGCTTTCGTGCGAACGTGTCAACTTGTCCGATAACAATAAAGCCATTTCAATTGACACATATTACACGTGTGTATGAGCTTAAATATACACAGGCAGAGAGCTGACGTGTGTGGTCACGCTTCGTTGTACGCGATCTCATTGTCCGCGGCATGATTAGCGAAACCGGGTCACTTGCAGTGCAGCACAATGCAATCATTTCGCATGCAAACTAATCTTCCTACCACCCACACCGTTGTACTTTGTACATGTTTACTTGGATCCGCTCGTATCCTCATCAGGCGGCTGCTCTTTGCTATTCGAAATTAATCTTTCCAATATGTATGCAATATGTACGCGTCAATCGATTTGCTTAAACGCCTACCTACCATGTAAGCTTTGTTTCCGTAATGTCATCTTTTTCCCTGAGTCACGTAATCACTAACACCATATTGCGTATTACGCACGACAATGATATTCGAAATTTTAATATAATTTAAAAAACGGGCATACTTTAACGTATTCCTGTGCCTCAGCTTGTATAATTATTTATCGATATTGTAATAATACTAATCATCGTTATCGTAGGTATTTTGTTAATCCTTTCGCTATTATAAGGAACTCTAGTCGTTCATTACAAGGCAATTAGGATATACGAGCAGCTGTGGTCGTTTGCTAGCGAAGCGCTCAAATTAAACGATAAAATATGGGCAAATCACGTGTCAGCGTACGTACGTATTTATGCAAATCCATATTTTTATGAGCGTGTTTAAAGGAAGGAAAACAAAGTGGAAATTAATTTCGCTTTCTAAACATTATAATAATTTTCTTTATTTCGTGTACGTTTCGCGAGAGACTCGTATTTTAATAAAACGTTTCGTTGTCAAGCTGCACGCCGAATTTATTAAATATCAAATTTATTCTCATTCACGGTTGAACACGTATCGCAAACATTTCAAACGTACCTTTTAAAAACAATGCAATTTCCGAGTTTCTTTAACGCGATCAAACAAAGAGCCGTCGTACTCCTGCGTTTCTTATTTTACCAGTTACCGCAATGATGTTTACAATGGCGGAACGCAAGTGGCTTTTCTGGTGGAACGATTTCCGTGTCATTCGAGGGAAGCTACACCTCTCCATACCTCTTGCTCTCCTTGTCTTTATCCGGGTTTCCTTCTTCTGTATGCAAATCAGTCGACACCTACCTACGTGGCGCTTCGTGTCTTATCTTCATCCCTGAGAGGTTGGTTCTTCGTTCGAATAAGATTGCGTGCAACCTTCGTTCCGAGTCTTCCTTTACCGCGTCTCTTTTCTTCAGACGTACATTCATTCTGGACGTTCTGACGTATCTTTGACGCTTATCCTTCGCTGATAACGCTTTACGAGTTTCCTCCGAGGGTTGGGAAAAAATAGCAAGGGGTTCGAAGCTCCGAATACGCGTTCAGTAAACTACCAATTACATAGAAGCCTCGTAGAAGGGAAAATAACGTAGCAGCTTTGCGATTATAGACTTTTTCAGCGACGATACAGTAGCCATGCGATTGGAATTTCAATTTTTCTTTGATGTTAGATCCGGTGAAGCGTGCGTTGCATCACCTTTTTCAAGATACGTTTCTCGTTCTTTTTGTTATATCAATATCATGTCAGAGTATTTGTTTAACGCTGTGAACGTTGTCGTAACGTTACTTACAAATTCATTTCGCCTGTTCTATCTCGAAATAAAAAGTAGGTAATGTTCGTCACATCTAAGGAGTATAAATACATACGAACGTTATTATAACGAGTTACATCTGTCATAATAATTCTAAGAATCAGAAAAATTCGTCGAATCGTTGTAGTTTCGCTATTCGATACATCTGATCCGTTATCATTGCACGATTACATTATGCATGCATCACTGATATAATTAGATTCTATTGGGAATTAACTTTTTCCGATTTTTTTCTAAAGTTGTCGTAGAATGTTCGATCTGGTGTGACCTATGCTCAAATTTAGTTGAAAAAAGTCGCCATAAATTTTCAGAAACGGATAATCTCTCCGACAATATTATATCGTCTTCTCACTTTTTATATTTCGACGGTTAAAATATACCTGTGTTTGAACCGCCTACGATTTATGGAAATCCTCGAATAAGGCTGTAAATACAGAAGCAATATCTCACGGCAGAACTTTCAGATCGATCTAATAAATTTCGCGTATCGAGAGACGACAGCTCGCGTCGATTTGATTCAACGAATATTCGATTTATTCAAGTTTCAACAGATTAGACCGTTGGGGTACAGTAATGCGATGAAATTCGCGTTGGAATTACAGTTATTGGAAACATTAACGTTACACAGTGTTATTGATAGATCGACTATTAGTTCGGTATTATTTGGCCTGACATTTAGTAATTGGATGGTTTAATTATTTTGATCGATTCGCTGCCTTAATAAGGCAATTAAGCGAGGACATATTATGTGGTATTTAACGCAATTACCCACGGTTCCCGATAGTTCGTATAAATAGATTAATTCGCTGTTACGTATTAGGAACATGAAATTATAGTCGGCCATGTGGCATTTCTAATTATTTCACCGAAATATTTTGCTCGTAATTGTCAGAATTGTGTGCAGCATCTTCGTGTAAAGCAAACCTAATGCCACTAAAATTCCAAAGAAAACAACTCGTACTCTGTTGCGCATATGTTTCCAACATCCAATAACCGAGTGCATAAAATATAACCGAAAGCCTCCACCGGTTCCCACTAAAGGCAACCAAACGAAAATGTCACGAGCAGCCAAGCCATTTCACGCGAGAGTTCGAAGATATTTGAAAGAAAGGAACGCTGCACTCTAACAACTGTCTAGTGATAAAGACGTAAAAGGCGAACGATAAGAGGAAATGGCGTAACTTCTGGCAAAATCACAAAATCTCCTCCTCAGATAAATCCGGGAGGCCAGCCGTTTTACAAAAAAACTTTTACAAAAAGAAAGAAGAAAAGATACAAATAAGCAAACTTAGGATAGGTCATTCCAATATTACACATTCGCAAGTTATCAAAAATAAAAGGAACTCTGAGAACTAGAACATTGAAATTAGACTGATATGATACAATGTAAAAAATGTTAAGTTTCCCTTGCATCGGCTATAGAAGTATACAAAACTATACTAATTCGTCAACTATCGATAACCGAGTAATTGTTTGCTAGTTAATCGTCCTAGCTAAAATAACTGTAGCAAATTAGGCGTGTAAGTACTATTTAAATATTTATGTATTTATAAGATACATGTGGTTGTAGCGGTTGATACTTCGCCAGGGGATGTGACGTAAAATAATAAATTAAAAGAAATTGTCAGGATAGACACGAGGCGTAAAAGGTATACTTAAGAAGGAATATTTCAGAATTCTCGAATGTCTACGAGTTATTAAAATATTCGCTGGATAACTTCTTTCTCAGTATATGATTAATTCTCAACGTGTTACTCATCGATGCGAACACGCCGTTCATCTTCCATTTTACGGTTTGACATATTTGGTAGCTGAAATCATTCGCAGGAATACGCTTTCGCACCGATTGTGCTTAAATTGCGTCAGATAATCAGACTGACCTTGCTAATATGCCTTGTTAGAGCCGTATAGAGGTATAGCTACCAAAATAGTCACATTTTATTATTGTTATGCTATCGAGCGTTTGAAAACTTTGCTATGCCATTCGCTTGGCTGATGCGATTAAATCGTAGCAGCGATTCTCTAATTGTTTCAAAATATCGTGATTCATGCGCGGACGTCGATCGAAAAAATAAATCGATCGTAAATCATACACGAACAATGGCGTTTCAAGGATGGCTTTTCATAGCGTACGAGGCAGGACAGAGGGGAATAAAACTAGGGGAAGTCGAGCGAAGTGACACAGACGCCTTACGAACCGGCGAAAGAAACAGTTGCGTCGTCGGTAATTGCGCTGGGCTTTAATTAACAAAGCACAATGGAGGGAACGTACCCATTGCCACCCTCATTGTCTTCGGGTTAGATCTGTCCTAGCGAGAGTTGCCTCTACGTAACCTATAGCCGTGGTTGTATATGTGCACGTACACAAACGTGCTGGTGCGCATGTACACACTTATCGTACAGGGTGGTGGCGTTTATCCTCGTCGCTGTTCCGAGCGACGGTCGATTATTTAACGCAATTATCCGTCGTTCCATCGTGAAGCAACGACGACGCTCTCTCGCTCCGGTCTCCTCCACCCTGCTGGTTTCATTCGCCATTGTTTCTTCTCGGTCGTATCGATTCGAGGTATGCTCGTTCGACTGGTTGGTTGCTGCCCCGTACGGAATGAAAAGCAGTCGGCGGCGAGAAGAAGAAGAGGAAAAGAGCGTTGCACGGCTGACCGTTCTTACGGAGGTGATTCTTTCGTGGAGAATTTACGAGCAGCCAGGCCGACCGATTAACCGTTAAAGGGATAACTGAAACCGTTTCGAGCCCGCGCCTTCCGCGCTCCTCCATTGTGAAAGCGTTTCGGTGTTCCTCGTGGGACGTTCCGACGTTGTTGATCATTGTGTCGCGCGTGATAACATCGTTACGCCGTTGAAAGATATCACGGAGAAATTACCGACGACTCGAGGAAATTGCTCCCCTTTCGATCCTCGTTCTCCTTTACCAGCAGATCGATATCGATATCCGAATACCCTCCCGATCCTTTAGCGAGACGACATAGCACGCGATATCTCGGTATTCGAAGTTTTTACTCGTGGCGGTCGAAATCGAGTTCAGTTGGGAATAGTCGCGTTAAGGGTAAGGAAGAGGGGCAAGGGTAGTTGGATTCACCGGATGATTGTTATTCACTTAGATAGGGGCTGTTTTAAAGTTTCGAACAGAAGGACTCGCTGTATTCCCCCGTGATTCGCCGGGATAAAGGAAACCTGCAAATTGTTGTTGCTGGAATCGAGGACACTCAGCCACAGATTCTGTTGGCAGGGGATGACGGTAATAGTATTAGGGTTAGTGGCGTATCTCGAGTGGTTTGAGCTGCTGAAGCGGCGGTAAGATAGCGAGGGCCGTGACTGGATGCGAAGAAGAAGCGGAACAGAGGTGAAAAGGTAAAATAAACAGAGAAATAGGGTGGTGGCCCCGGGGGACCGGGAACGAGAGAAGCTCTGGCCAGGCTGACTTTATTGGCCTGAATTGCTAGAGGATTAATTTCGCTGGATTTAAGTGGAATGCCGGCGTGGAACGGCGTCCATTAAAAATGATAATATTTGGACGGCCGATTACCCTCGTTTGTACGTCCCGGCCGCTCCCATTTTTTCTCCCGTAAATTAGATTTTCCTCGGGAAACTTAGCGAGCCGGTGGTAGTTTAAGAGGTACGATAAGAGAAGAATCTTATTGACCTTAAAATTAGATCTTGGTATACTTTCACGGCGCGACGGTGGCCAGAAAAATTGCTGACAATTTTTATGTTGACCCAGTTCCCAATTTTCTTCGCGTTTTGACGACGATTTGTCCGGTCGGTGTGGATCTCTTCGTTCCTTGGGAATTTTATGGCCCATACTCGGTGACTACTACCGCTCTTATCGTAAGTGGTCAGTCGTTACGACTCTTTTGCCAAGAATTGAATTTCAGCGCGCGGGGGCAGATTATTATTCCGGTGAAAGAGGTTCAACGGAAATCTTAAAATTGAATTTCTTCCCTTACATAAAGAAAGCTTACTAATCCTTACTGCGCTCACGATGCTACGTTAGATTGGATAGGAATATCAGGATGGAAATCTGCCTCCTAATTGCTCGCGTACTCTCGTTCTCCGTTGAAAAGATCTGCAAGGAAATGCCGTTCATTAAAAATTATAATAGCGTATCCTCGATTACCTTGCCTTCGAAAATTGCAAGGTACGCTTTTCTTTCGCGGATCAAATTTAAGGGATAAGTAGATTATTCGCGAGCCGGCTACGAGGAGCGGCAGGCTTATCTTGAAATTAAAATTTCCCTATTCAAGGGGAAATATCGACACAGCTGGAAATTGATCGTAACGCCAACGTGCATTTATTTTTATCTCCACGTCAGCCTCGATGAAAATATCACAGAATCACAGCAGCGAAAGTCTTCGCCCCAATTACTCGATAGTTCGTTATTCTCCAAGGCACGGTAAACAAAGTAAACGCCGTTGAAACGTCGCCGCCGATGTTGTCGTTGCTGTTGTCGTCGCCAAGCGTCGATAACCGTGTTAAATTAAATTTTTCGTTTGTCGCGTTTTTCCTCCGTACGGCAACGCGACGCTACGCGCTGCCGTGGAATCTGAAAATTGAAATTCTTTCTTTTCATCCGGAATAAAAGAGAAACGTGGAGAAAAATTACCGGCGACCTCGAACGTCGTCAGGGCCGTTGCGCTATGTCGCTTCACGGTATATTACATCGGATCCGATAGACGCGTCACGATGAAAATCTCGTTCCTGATCGTTTCTTCGACGAGGGTGACTGTAAACAGGGCAAGCTTATCTTTCCTTGTGGCTCGGGGGCAGACCCTTTAACCGAAACCAAGCAACCTCGTCGATAAACCTTAAGTTCCGGGGACGTGCACGCCCGGCCAGACGAGGTGAAACGAGAACAGGAAGGGAAGCTGTGTATTTTCCTTATGGAAGGACGACGCGTCGTATTTAGGGGGTACAGTTTGGTGGGACGGACTTTCAGTGCGAATCAACTCGTCTCTTGATCTGTCTATTTGTAACAAGATGCGAAATGGCTTCTCGATGATAACCTTTGGTGGTAATTTTTATTCGCTGGCAATTCAGTTGAATGCTAATGCGTTAGTTTTTGATAACGATACTCGTGCTGTTTTATTGATACTCCAAGTGGTTTAGATCAATTCTTTATGGCGAAGCAATCTGAAAGAATCTCGTTAATTCGTATTTAAAAAATCGAAGAATAGTAAGTTGAAGAGCTTGTTAAGTAAGAAAACAGTTTTACGAGATCCGACGATTACAAATTCCAGTTCTATCGTTAATATCGATTTTAAAAATTGACTAATCTTATCACGATATTACGCGTAGCTATGATTATTGTAAAGAACAAAATCATTAGCGTTAGGTTTTATGGCCATCGTAACTTTAACGTGAATTCATAATTAGAACATATCCTTTTAAAAATCAGCAATAAACAGACAAGTTTTCCAACCACTTATCGATTGAAATCTATGACGACCACTCAAATCTAATTAAATACAAACGAATATAATTCGAAGGAACGTATCGCGACCACAAAGAATTAACTATACGTTCTTCTAATAAAAAGGAAGAGAAACAAAGAGATACAAACCTGGAAAATACCCTTCGATATCGATAGAACCTACAGTTTGTTATTTTCTTGAAACCTTTTATAATCTGAAGCGTTCCTCGCGCTCGATTAAACGTAGCTCGTTACGCCGGTGCTCGAGTTCACGATTAAAACGCCGACTAATCGGCCCGTTTAACGAATCAGTAGACACGGGTTGATTACCCAGAAATCAGAGAGCCTCTGACGCGTAATTTTTCAGACCTCGTAACATCGCGAAGGGCAGCAGGCTGTTTCTGGCAAGGGCTTTTTCTTCCCTGACATCGAGCGGGCGTCGAGGAACGTAGTGGTATATATCGGGATCGATGTTGGAATACGAAAACAGCGAAGAGTCAGCCCTCCGGTTTTCAACGACGCCCTCCGCCCCTCTGCTCCTCTTTCTTCCTTTCCTTGCCGTCGCAGTCGCATTTCCGGAGTCTTTTACCGGCGGAGCGTGTAAGCTTGCACAAAGAAGGCCCGCGGAGGAGGTAGGTCGCAGCCGGTGACTAAACTCCACCCTCTTCGCCCCTTCCCCCTCCTACTCCTCTTTCCAACCACCGCTGTGTGCCGGCGAACTTTTAGAAACTGCAATTTCTGTATACCTTTATCGCTGCCCGCCGCCAAGCGTAATTCCGATCGCGCTTGACTCAGCTTTTGCATAACCGCATAACCCGGAGCAGTCCCGTCGGGGTAGTTCTAGAATTCATAAAAGGGTAAAAGGCTAAAATTGCAGCACGTTCTTCCCTTCCTCGTTCTCCTTCGGTTTCTATGCTCCTTCGCCGCCGTCCCTCGGTCCAAAAACCCCCCTTTCCTACGTTATTCCGTGCCAGTGGCCGACGTTTCACCGAGTGAATGTTCCACCGGCAATCATGTCTATAGCCACCCGGGCAAATAGCTTTCTTGATTCGATGGGGCGAATTTTTATTCCGTTTAGCGGAACAACCCTACCCGTGTACCTATTTGCGACAGACGGTTTTGATCTGCACGGGTTCCTCGCTACTTCAAATTTTAGCACGGATTCTGGTTAAATGCGCGAGAACCCGGAGCTTGTGTTTCGTTGCTACCTGCTTTCATTCTTATCCCATTTTCAGCGCTTCCTCTTCCTCCGTTCCGTAGCTACGGTTAAAAGGCAATGGAGTAAGTCTTTCTCGATTCATTGGACTTTCACGTAGGAAGGATATTTTAAACGGACCTTTGTCAATTTTAAATTTGTCGTAATTTTACAAAACGTATTTATCTTCTGGTCTTATCTTTTCGATTCCCCTCCCCCCTCCCTTTTTTTAATTTACCTATTGCTTTTATAAGCGTCTATAAAAATGTTTAACGTAATTATTTGTAGGTTTATCGTATTTATCTTATCGTCGTAGCGCTATCTCTTTGATATCATACAGTTTCTTAAATTAACCTACGTTAAGTATTAAGGAATAACCGTAAGTCTTTTTCAGTGTGCGTTATCGAATTCTGTCTTTCGATATCGTAGTTTCGCAAGAGAATTCCACGAACTCCTTTAACAATTCTTTCCTCGCCGTTTCTTTCAATTAAATTGCAGAAGTTTGTGAAATTTTACGAAATCGAAATACTTGTATCGTTATGAAAAACTATCGCTGAATCCTCGATGGGCGAATCAACATTTAATACGAATACATCAAAGAGCGTAAAACTCTAGCAACAACGTCCAAGAAAAGTCGATATTCAAATTGTTTTTCCATTGCATAAAAACGTATCTCTCGGTATCGAGCAAGTCTTGCAAGTACATTAACGAAATTTCTTAACGCCGTAACTTCCCAGAATCTTTTCCGCGCGACGAGGAGAATCTTTCCACGAGCATTTCGCTTGGACGAAAGAAGAGACGAGAATAATTCGTTGTACTCGCTCGGAAGAGAATTTTCGAAGTCTGGAAAACTGTGTCGTCGAACGTATAATCGCGTCTTCGAAGCGAAGATGCTTGCCATTTCTTTCTGCCCGGCACGGCGTGGAAAAGTGTGCGCCAATTTCAGAACATATTCCGTAAATCCTTTTGATTTCCGTTTCTTTTTTATATTCCGCGGAAGCCGGTAGACAAGAGACGACTCTGCTCACGCTTGCTCGCGTACGCCTCGCTTCTCATCTCTTCTTCTCTGCAGCTCGGCCCAAGCCGAGGGAATCAATAACTCCTCGCGACAGAGTCACCCCCTCGTTCTTCAGCCCCTAACCAAAGAACCCTGCCTCTATAACCCCATAAAACGTCCACGGGGATGACTCGCATTGTCGAGATTTCGAAGTGGCGCAGTTTCTCGTCGACGAAACGACTCGAGGTGTCTTGGAAGGTGTCGTCTTTTCAATGGGCTCTAAAGATATTTACAAAACGATGAAACGAATTTTAAGAGGGATAAAGATTCGAAGAATGCCCGGAACGTGTTTAGCTGGAGCATTTACGAAATGTGGGACGAAAGGGGATTATCGTTTGTAGCGACGTTTCGGAATCAAACGAGTTGTCGTTGTAAACGACGCGTGTCGTGTTACTGCCTCGTTATTTAATCTTTGCATCTAATCCGCGCACTCGTATTCGAAGATATTAGGAAAATGGGCTAGCGAAGTTCAATTTCTTTTTTTTTTATTCTTAATTATGACGATTTTAGTATTAACAGCAACGTTTTATGTATTTTTGAGTACCAAAGCACGGTATAAAATATTTGCGTACATCTTAAACATCAATGTCACTGCTGCTTATAAAATCCAACTTGTAACAATACATTTTTATCCGCATGTTGCAGCATGGTAATCCGTTATTCCGGATGTTTCATAAAGTAACAGAATTAAATTATTTCTGCCGTTATCATGCGCCGAAGGCTCTTTTATTTCCAACAGTTCAAACTTCAAACGAATAGCCACGACTTAAAATAGACAATACGTGTATATTAAGAAGACCTTCCGAATTTTCTTCTATTTTGTTTACAACAGTGATTCAAAATAAATAGCCGCGTGTACGACGTTCGAATCGATACGATGATTATCCGACATATCGGCGGTGGTGGAAGCAACGCGAATATTCTATTCTGGAGCGAGCGTGAGTAGCGGGTAGCTATCTGGTGTAATTTATAGCGAATCAACGGGTATCGTAAAACGCAAAATGGTGACCGTGATATCGTGTATGTTGCTCGAAAATGGAGTTACACGGGCGAACGAGTAGCATCACTAATTTATTAGATTCTGGAATGCGCACTCGTAATCTCATCGATCGGTGTATTTGTCCAGCTGAGTGCACCCGTTAATCTTGCGCAAATGAAATAATGGTTTCAAGCTTTATCGACGGATAATGAATTTTAAATTGGATCAGCTCGACGGCATTAATTCCGCGTTCGCCGCGCGTGATCCGAGACCGGATTGCAAATTAGATTATCTATCTCTATCTCGGTCTGTCCCTCCTCCTTCCCCCCACCCTCCTACACTCCACCCGCTGTTTTTCTCCCTTTATTTGTCTCCTTTTTTCCGCTAGACACATATCCGACTCTCCGTCGGTCCTCCAAGCTAAATGACACGATAGCACGAAACAGAGGCGCGGCTGACGCGCCTCATCTACATAATAAAAGTGGAAAACCACGAGATATGAAATCTTAACCAAACTGTATTACGTTCTACGTGCCCTCTAAATCGTAACACGAAATAAAGTTTCTTTTTAATCGACGTTCGCGCGATCCACCTTCCCGCGGGGCCGTTTTCCTAATTGGCACTTGTGCTCGCCCGAACGATCTTCCCTCCACTCCTTTCAGCCATGGAAATTTTTCTGATTTACATTTCACTCCCCGACCTTTTTGCATTCTCTTGATAACTCGGCCGAGTCGGTTGCATCTGGTTTGTAACTGGCGCGCGTTATCCGTCCTTATCGGAAACGTACGTTCGTTTAAAATCGCCGCTGCTCGACGGGGTCGAAAGGAAACCTGCATGCCCAAGTGGTTCCGCAGCTTTCTTCCTTTTTTTTTCTTTACAAGCAGAGCTATTCGATCGATGTTGCAATCGTGTAGATCTTTTTGATACGACCCGAGAGAGTGCATCGCGTTGCCCTTCTTAGTTAGAATTCTATTTCTTCCTGCTATTTTCGTTTCTCTTCCTTCGCTTGGAAATATTCGATCATTGCTTCGTAACAGCCTGTATAACGTGACTGTATTTACAAGACAGAAGATACGGGAAAGCTCGTATATCTTAGCACGTTTTCGAAAATTAGAAAATGCTAGGATATTTTAAAAAAAAGGGGGAACCGTACAAGTTCTGTAGTATGTTCTTTCCATTCTTAGGAAAAAATATATGCGATTGCATCGTTGGTTAAATAAATTAGGTCAAATAATCTCCTGCCCAAATAACTTGAAGATAATTTTGTCATAATTCGCGCTTTACACTATACTCTATGAAATATGGTCATCTCGTCGTTTTTTGTTGAAAATGACAACGCGAGTTCGCGCTCGCCATACATACGCAAATGCGCTAGTTACAATAAATAGTAACTAGAAGATAGTTCTAGATATAATCGATAGATTTAAGATCTCTAGTCCATGTAAGAAAGTGTAATAAAGGTTTTTCGGCTCAGAACGGTGTGATAAATTTATCCAAAGGATAAAATAATAGCTACTGTGATCCTACCTCTAAATACAGAAATAACGATATTTTTAATTACACAGTAAATAGTAGTACAAGAATTTAATCGACACGTTCAATTTATACGACATACGAGTTGAAAGAATCATAAAGACGTATCGTTTATTCGTTCGTCGTTAAAAATAAGTAACGAGACATCGGTTGGAACGAAGGATTTTTGATTCTGTTCTGTTGGATTTACGGACAGTTGGTCAACGCTGAGCGTTCGTGGCAACCCGGGAACAAGTTTTAAAGTACCGGCACGCGCGCGATTCAGCGAAGAAACGTTACAAACAGGATGACGTTTTCCATTGCGCAGCTTCTATTTACGAAAGGATATTCTCTAGACGTCGTATATTCGATTCCGCGCGATACCGATATTACTCGGCCCCGCTGGGGATTCCATATCTCGACGGTTGACACGGCTTTCGCGCTTTTACGACCAAGCAATTTTGCGCAATGGGATCCCCGGTAATGCGAATTTACGTAGCTGCCTGGCTCCCCTCGTAACTCTCTTCTGCTCGTTATTCCTCTCTCTTTATTACGATCTCGGCAAACTGTCGGCACGTAACGATAGTTTAAGGGTCTTCGAAATCTCTTTCCAAAGGATCCACTAGATGCAGCCTCAAAAATTCTCCTTCGATCATCCCTGATCACTAGACCGTACGGATTTTTATGCGTTCACGAGAAATATGAAGTTGCTACAATGCGTAGAATATAAGGATACAAATATGTGAAAAATATGTCAGTAGTCGAGATACGTGAAACGTCCAAAGCGTGATATTACCGTATTTAATCGGTAAAACTTCCTGTAAATTATTAGGTTGTCCGAAATGTTTCTTTCGTTTTATGAAGAAATCATTTTGTTCTGTTCATTTTGTTCTGTTGAGATAAACACCGCGACATTTCACAGACTTGGTTTCACTTTTGTATGAAGGCGCACTGTTGTAAAAAACACGTTTGCGAAAGAAAGACACTTTTCGGACAACCTAATATATTCATAGAAACTTGAATTTACGTAAATGTCCTACTGATTATGTTCAATTCTTTATCAAAACTGTTTATTACTGCTTGTATCCGTAATTATCGATTGTTTGTTATTAAACGTAACGATAATTCTTCTACTCTTATACACTTCCTTTTGGAATTTTTGAAAGAATGGGATAGTCCAACAAGAAAATTAAGTTCAGTGTTCTACAACACACAAGATAGACCTATAACAAGATATAAAATTATAATTAACCAAGGGAGGATATTTAATGAATATCCAGATGTAGAACTATGGTAAAGGAATTTTACGCTGAAATATTTATTTTAAATTATTCAAATTCAATTATTATAGATTAATAGAGTCTCTTTTCTTTTCTGTTTCCAGGTAAGCACGATCTGCAAAATGATAATACGATGTATCGAAGGTATTTGCTTGCGAGTGAAAGTACGTGCATCCCGCAGTATGTATACTAATGTGTCATTATATTCAACGTCGCTTCATTGAAAAAGTTTTTGCAATGCGAACGTTAGCGCAAAGTCTGATTACAAAATTCGAAGATTTTATTTGTAAAACATTTGTTATATTAATCTCGACAGTAATTGTATACGATCATTTTTAGTAATCGTAATCTTAAAGTAATTTCCTTCTCTCATCGTCCTTGCAATTTTGTCGAAGAATCGTCCAAAACATGTGATAAACAGATGCCAGAATGAAGTTTGGCTCGTCCTGTGATTTGTCAATTATCGCTTCATGCATAGCGAAACGTTCAGTTTTTAGTACCCGTTTAAGGCGAAGGATGACGAAAAGATCAGCTAATGATAGATTTGGCGAATGTTCGGTAGTAAAACGAGAGAAGAGGAATTTCGTGCCAAATATTCCTGCATGATTAGTTCCATATGTCTCTTCTCGTTGTCGTCGTGTAGAAACGCGTATGTGTCACTTTTTTCCCCATAACATCTACGCGTCATTACAGTATCATGAGATGCCATGATTTCTTCTTTCTGTCTTACAAGTGATCGTGATCGAATACCTTGATTTTGAGCTGAGTTAACACGATATCCATATCTTTTTAGATCTATCGTGCCACCTATATGTTTTCCAACGATCCGTAGCAATAAAACGGCGTGAATTATTTAAGCATCCCTATAAATTCCTAACGACATTTTATGCGCTTTTAGGTTCTTCGTTCTTTAAAATCACTCATAGAAAATGTATACGCAGAACATGGTAATAATTCAACCAGGATGGGATTACGATTTCTCGTAAACAGAAAGACTAGGATTCTGTTTCTCCAGATCTTACGATGCAACTATTATTTCTAATATTCCTCCCGCGTTTTATGAACAACGTCCCCGGACTTTTCTATGAGACTCGTATCTCCTGTTGGCGAACACGAGGGGCAATGAATGGCACGCTCCTTTTGAATTCGCGATCGATCCGTTTTGGGACAGACGAACTGTTCTTCGATCGACTTTTTGTCGTGGAACGGAGACAAATGGCTTTCGCCAATCCGATTAATCCCGCCGCAGTTTACAATTCGAGATGCACCGGTTAAATAATTACTTAGCGAAGTTACGGGGCTTCGCGAAGTGAACGGGATAGGCGCGATAATGCACGATAATTCGTTGCTACATGCGTTCGCGCCCGTTCGCGGCCACCGCAATTTTATGATTACGTTATCGGCGTCGTTATCGAAATTGCTTGACCGCCATGATAAATAGAGTCGCGGGAATTGACCACCTAATTTTCTCGACCGTGCCGAGAGGAATATCGTCTGCGGCGCGCTTGCGAATGTCGCGACAATCGCGTCAACTGCAATTTTATTTCTCTCTCTCTCTCTGCTCTCGATGATTTTTTTTTTGCGAATTTCTATTTTTCTCTTTCCTATTCCCTCGCGTTCTTTTTTCTCCTCGTTGCTGTTTTCGATCCGGTATTTTCCGCTAGGGAGGATTGGTTTTGTTTCGTCGCCGTGCGACTTTAATTGTCAATTCACCGGCGTACCAGTTTTTTCCCTGCCCCGTTTCGACGATGGATTTCTCCGATCCGGAAAATGAAAATGCATTTCGTGCGTTTTATATATGCGATAAGCGCGGCACGATTTTGTTTCTCGAACAATGCCGGGATAACGAAACAACGAGCGTTTTGTTATTGCCTTCGGCTTCGCTTTTTTCTTTTTTTCTTTTTTTTTTTTTTGTTACCGATCGCTGCGGATTAATTTATTCAGCAGTATCGAAGAAGAGCTTCTCTTCGGTTCAATCTACGGTGGCTCAAAGTATTTGAACGTTTTTAAAAACTATTGACAAGTACATATATATCGTGTATCATGAGAAATATTTTGAAATTTCATTAGCAGCGTAATGAGACACGACTGTCGTGATAATATCGAGGAAATTTGAAAGCGATCTGAGGATGCATATAGAAATTGCAAAATATTTGTTGCGAATTTCCCCAAAACCAAAAAGTATTTCAGTACTGAATTATCGATTACACCAGTAAGCCATAATATTTAGCGATACCATCTGTAGCTATGTAAATACACGTTCGATACGTTTCGCGTAATATTCATACCGTATACTAATCTTCTACTAAATTTATGCTTGCAGCAAGTGTCTTATGAATTTTATATACATTTCCAGATTCCTCTAAAATTTTATTCATATAATCGCCATAGTCGTGTCTCGTTGCTGCGCTAATGAAATTTTACAAGGCTTCGTATCATGCACATTGATAGAAACTTTCTGTGGTAAGTGTTGGAATACTTTTGCGAGCCACTGTATGAAAACGATTAGGGAAGTTGGATACGAAGTTGAAGTACACATTGAAACACGTGTTCGGGATAATGATTATTGTCAAGATAAATGCTCTAATGGAATTGCGTTTTCTCCTTTCGCTGCATAAATTTTTTGCACTTTTCTTTCGTAGGAATTTAAAAGTTTTAAGCGGCGTATCGATTTTCCTTGCTGTTCTATATCTAATACCATTAAGGTACGGTTATCAGGAGTTACAGGGTATGCGAGACATCTTACGATATTGCGATAATGGACACAGTATCGATTATTGCTAGAACTCGTTCCAAATACTTCGATATTCTCTATAATAAATTTATGAAGCAGGTTACCTTAGTTACTGTATATGTGGAGTAACGAGGAATATCGGTTTATTGCATGAACAGACGGTATACAATTCGATTGAAAAGTAAGGACGAAGCACGCCAGGCCATGTACATATTTTACTTTTCTCTTCACGTATCTTTTTTTTAATCTCGGTCTTTACATTAACAGTTAAGACTATAACGAAACACGTCCAAATACATTTCTCTGAATCCACTTTTTAAAGTCTCTCTTAAACATTTTTCTTGAGAAATTGTCTTATCCACAGAATGTTTATCGTGACGCGTAATAAATCATACAGATATTCGAAACGATCTGAATCGTAAAGGATACAATCTCTTGGATATCGTTTTCTCAACAGCGGCAGAATAAATCGCACGGAAATTCCAAAGCATCGAAATAAAAATAAAAATAGTGGCGGTAGGTAATTATTTTTTCGACGGTAATATCACGCGATAAATAAATCGGGCAAAGATTGAACGACTCGAAATCCGAGGAGTCAAAGATGATAGAAATTCTCGAATGTTGCTTTCTCAGATGTAACGGCGTGAATCGTGCAACTTGGAAATGATCGATACCTTCCCTTCTCTCGTTATATCGCTATTAAGAGTTAACGCATTAACCGAAACGATGACAAACGCAATCCGTAGGCTCTATGTTTCCACGAGAAGTCAGAGAACATCGTGAGATCCTTCGTGGCACGCGGTAACCAGCGGGAAGCTAACGAGAAAATTATTACGTTCAACCTCTCGATAGGTTTAATCGAAGATGTCGAAACCCTAGTCGGTCGTAATGTGTTTAGCGGGTTAGTTTCGATTCGCAGTCACGGCGTCGCGTCGGGGCGCAGTTACTTGGATTTGTATTGCGAGATGGGCGGATTGGTGGTAAGTGGGATGGTAAGAGGATAGAAGAGGGTGGACGGGCCATGTTAACCCAGTTTCTATCCAAGTGATCAATACAACAGCGTTCGTGCACCGCCGCAGCCACTTATTCATCTTGAAAGGTTCACGCGTTGTTTACCCTCTTCGGCTAGATAAATGTTATTTCGTTTATGCTCGGCGAGCTGCAATACTGTTTTCTCCGGAATACTATTTTCGTTGCTTTCCAGGGTTCGCTTCTCATACACGATTATCACAATAATTGCCACGATTAGCGCTACCTTCCGTTAATTCTCTTTGCAAACAGAGGGTTGTAAGGTTGCAATTGAATAAGCCGAGAATATAATTGATCAAGTAGAGAAACTAGTTTGGAAAATGATTCCAAGGCAGGTAGAACAATTTCGTAGAATATGTGGCGCCGATTCTGCATTATATATTTAGCTCGCTACGGGACGATAAATTGCTGGAAATATGCAAATAATGTCGAATCGATGGCTGTAATTTTTCAATGTTACATCTTGATTCGATATTCCAATCTCTTCGCAATTTCGTTGTCAGTTTTCCGATATCACTCTTCACATATGATTTTTCAATCGCGTCAATTGCAATCGATCGAAGAAAAATTGCAACGTATGTAGTATGTAGTTTTCATATATTATATTTCGCGATTCTCTTATTCTAAACGAGAAATCAATTTTACGAAACGCGTTCCATTTAAATCTGAATTCCCGTAAACCAATCGATCAACTATTTTTCTCCTTTACAAGTTGTATCACGAGATCGTTTGATCTGTTCAAATACCTCGTTGCCTTCTCGATGATAATACAATTTCCTTCGGCGTGTAGGAAACCTAGGTGAGGCCATAAATCACTTTTCAAATTATCAGGTTTACCTTATTCTCCACCCATCATTATGCAGTAAATTGCGCATAATTTTAGAATCACTCGTAGAACCGCATTCTAACACCACTTTTACAGCAATCAAAAACCTCAAAGGCACTTCCTCATCTTTCATAAACAATTTCTATAAAAATCGAGAAGAGAGAACGTATCCGCGCAGTGTGTATATCGAATCGAAGATATATCGATTTCGATGTAATTTGCAATCCTATTACACACCGATTACAGTAGAACGTCGATTATTGAAATATCGACGAAACGATCGTTTATTGGATTGTCGACCGATAGAAAATTTCGACCATAAAATAATTAGGCAACAAATTGTTTCATTTTATACAACGGTCTTTATTCTCGTTTAATATTAATATTTATAAAATAGTTTATAATAAATGATCTTCTCTCATATGGAAATAAAGTTATTCTATTATCGGAAAAATTCGATTATCCGGACAGCGTGTGTTACGATTAGTCCGGATAATCAAGGTTCTACTGTACCGGAATTGCTCTGTATTCCCATCTCATCTAATATTCAAACTCGGCTCTATAACTGTAATTTGTGACACAGATAACGTACTTACATATGCAACAGTAATCTTATCTGCATCCTGCAATACCAGGTGAATTTATAAAGTTACTGTACGTGTTTCAAGACATTTTTGTAAAACTAGAATATTCTACCAGTAAAGATAAAAAAAAAAAAAAAAAAAAAAAAAAAAAAAAAAAAAAAAAAAAAAAAAAAAAAAAAAAAAAAAAAAAAAAAAAAAAGAAGAGACAGACATGTCACTGTCGACGGTAGCTTATCGTTCGAATCTAACAGTCACTCTCAGTGCCGATCTAATCCAAGATCGCTTTACACCGTCAGATTCTATTCGCGTGGAATTGTAAAGAAAACTTGGCACGATAATAAGGAATTCAATAAAAAAATTCGCAACGTAGTGAATTCAATTTCTGCACTTCGACACTCTACTATGGAACGTAAATAACATTGATATGTTTTTTCTTTTTCTTTATTGAACATGAAAGTCAGTTCTCGTTCTTATTCCATATTTCGTCGTAACTTTTCAGCAAACTATTTACGAACTTATATCTACGTATCATTTCGTCCTTGTTTTTACTCACAAAATATCCCAGCTTCGTTTCGCGAGAACACGTCCTTTATAGCCGAGACTCTAAACAACATACACCATACGTTACTCTGACAAGAACAATTTCGTGTGCCGGGGCAGAGAATCGGGTAAATGCCGCGTGTTAGTCGATTTACTATGCAGAAACGAAGAAGCAAAGCGGCAGCATCGTCGAGCGTTAACATCCAGCTTGGTTTCCGGGATCGCTGCCGGTATTTTAGAACGCGAAACAATAACCGTAATGCCCCGTATCGCCTAGGCGTATCATTGAAAATTATTCCACAGAAGGTAGGAAGCATTTGGCCGGACATAAAGAAAGAAAGGGAGCAAGTAAGCAGCCGAGTCTAGTCGGATATAACAGGCACTGGAAACGGAGGAAAACGACGCCGCGGCGCGTTTGTGCGTTCTCAGCGGCAGACCAAGCATTGATGCAAGCGAGCCACCATGCAATAACAGTAAAACAGCAATATTGTTTTCTTGCGAGCGTATTCGCTCGGAATGCACGCTCCGAATTACATATACATATAGTCTGCTGGTCATAAGTATTTGGACACTTTCAAAAATTTTTTAACGCAGGTAGCTTCCCCTTTACCAACCTTTTGTATCGGAATTTTTCTCTGAAATTGCGCGCGACGAAAGTGATTAGAAACGCCTTTCCTTCTTTTTTTCCTTTTAAAAGGAAAATTATGTATCCAAGCTACCTAATATATCTTCTCCTATCTGGACGACTACTGATTTTTAAGATAGCAATAATCGAAGAGCTTGAGCTTGAGATGCTTGTCAAATTTTTTTTAGATTTTAGATGGACCGTTCGAAAATATGCGAACATCTTCTTATCTTTGTCAAGCTGTATCTTAGCTTATACGATATATTGTATATATTATATACAAGCTGTATATAATAATACGATTGTCCAAACCACGATAGGCGATAATTACAAACAAAGAGGAATTTATTTCATTACGTGAAATTCATAAGTTTCTTTGTTACGACCAATGTCCAACGTATGAGTACTTTGCGGTGTAAATTCTGAAGGGTATAACAATTCCTAAAGGCACCAACTTCCTAATGATTTGTCAGCTCTGTCTTATTACACTGTAAATGTTCAAGTACTTATGAGAAGGGTTGGAAAGCAGAGCAGTTTCGCGTGTGGAAGTTCGCTTGAAATCACACCCTCGCCTCGTTGCGACTTGGCGGCGCTGTTCGCGGATCTTCTTCGTTGCGGAGAAGTTAACGACGTCACGCGGCCGTTTCACCGTTACCCTTTATTTGTTCATCAAACGAGAACGCCTCGCTCGACCGGACCTTTTATTCGGTGCGAAAGAACGCCTCTCCCGGTGAAATAGCGACTCGTGCCTGGCTTGACGACGAGAACGAGACTTATAAAGCTGCCGTTGCCGGGGCAGCGTTTTTGCACGTCGATGAGTACAATGTCGATCTGGCCATCGGACGTGCTTCGCTGGAGTTGAAGATCACGATGCCGGCGCTCCAACTCTCCGAGCATATTCTTGCGCGAAGAATCGTTGCATCGACGTTCGTGTTGAATGGTGGCAAGACGTCTTCGTTTTTACCAGCCACGATGTTGATAGAATATGTTGAATTAAAGTTGGGAAAGTTTTTGTTGCGAGTGATGGATTAATCTCTCTGATCGATCAAGTATTTCATTCGTATTTCTACCACGAAGATTTTGAACGCGAATTTAAGTTACTGGAATATTTATTAGCTTCGCATTTGTAGGTTTTTATACTTTAGAACATTTCGCTTGTATAATTGCGAACAATTTACGATGTATTCCACCGTTTATCGCATCATTAATAACGAGTTGAGTAATCTGTTTTCGCTGCGTAAATCGCTTAAAAATTGTTCATAACCAAATTACGTAGCTCGGCTCAGGTAACCCTACCTTACTCTTGCGTTAAATGTGACACACGAATTCGCGACTTTCTTTAATAAAATCCCATTCGAAGGAGGGAAACTAACGTGCAGATTGAATAATGCGCAAACTCATTCTTCCTGCGGCGTTCTCTAAGGACCTGCCATAGCCCATCTTTGATTTCCAATGACGGGTCACGACTGGTTGAGTTTGCAGCGCGCCGCATGAAAGGGGGCAATCATTTTCTCATGATCTCTCGTCCCTCCCTACGGGGCCGATCACTTTCTATACATACACACGTACACCGGCTTGTAACCAGCTTCGAGCACGTATTCCACGGCGTTTGTTCGACAGCCGCGTGTATTAACGCCTCCTTATGGTAAGAGTCGTGCCCTCTGTGCTCGGTCTCGCCAGCGTTCAACGTAATCTCGAGCGAAGGATAAGCCGTGACAAGCGTGATAATCGCGCAGCAGAAAATTGCCCTTTCGGTTTGCTAAACAGATAATTAATTAACGTGATTGACAGAACGAATAACCTATACGGAACCGCGTCCCAAAGATATCGCAACATCGATACCGACGTTGTCAACTGGATAAACGCGGTGGAAACGCTCGCCGCACCGGAAATCTTAGGCGCGGGGCTGTTAGTTCGCGCGAATCCTTGGGTAATAGCAATGCCTTGACGATATCTCTCTGGGTCATCGTGTGCGTGTAATTCGATTAGAACGCGTCGTGTCGCCGTTAAGCGTCGAGTAACGACGGCGTGAAAAAAAGTCCGTTAACAACGTGACCATCGTCGAGTAATGGCTTTTGATCTCGCCAGTCAAGCAAACGCGGCAAAACACGTGCACGCCTTGTGAATGACTCTGGTGTGTACACCTAAAGAGAGAGAGAGAGAGAGAGAGGGAGAGAGGGAGGAAGATACATATATACATACACACATATATATATGTACGTATAATACATATGTATGCATACAGGGAGAGCGGTTGGTTCATCTCGATGCTGTGTGGATGCATGCGCTTGCATCGGATGCGTGCATGCGTTGCACCGTGGATAGGTGCACAGTGCACACGTCCTCGCCTGAACGCGCCGAAGCCAATTAACTGTAACCCGCGGGATCTGCTTGCCAAGTCAGGCTTACCAGAGTAATGCCCTACGAAGCCCTTCGTCGAGAGGGGTTCGGGTCCTGCGAGATATAAGGCTAGACAAGAAAGACCGTGTACGGTTTACCTTTGTAACTTGGTAAGCCTGCTGCGAGTAATGCCGCTCCGCTCGTGAATTTGATTAAATATGCCTCGGACACGGATACGATCGATCAATCCTTCGGATTAACTAAAGGGATGGATGCTGTTGTAATGTAATTACTCCGTGCATCGTTTGTACAGGGGTGGATCATTTTGTGGCAGGGTGAATTATTTTTTGAAATGGAAATATGAAGAGGTGGTAATGCTTAAAGCGTGGTTCGATAAAACGGTTAATCGCTTTCGATAAATCTGATTGACAAGAAATGTTTTTTTCTATGAAAATTAATATTATAGATTTGTTGTGGTGACTATATTTATTATTCTGTTATCACACTGTTTGTTAGGCAAAGTCCATTGGTATAGACAATAATATATAAAATATAGGAAATTACTAGAAGGCGGATTTTGAGACATCTCTGAGAAATTTAAATGTACAGAAATATTGAGAATGCGTTTAATATAATGGATACGAAAGTACTTGCACAGCATTGTATTAACTATAGTAGGTACATATTTGTATCCTAATTAATTACTGTATGCTGTTTTTGTATAGGTAAACGAATCTGATACTACGAAACTGGAACGTAGAATCTGATAAAAAGTTGCTTCGTCTGGCAATAAGGATATTTGCAAGTACTTCTTGTGATCACTGCTTATAAAATAGAGTAGTCAGAATTTTTAATACGCGAATCAGATTCATTATCTCAGTCGTGTTTATTTAGTTATAAATATTTATTTCGATATGATACATAAGAAACTTACGAGTAATAACAAAAAAAGAGAAGAATACATATAATCAGAAAAGAATTGTTACTATCATATATCAAAATTCGAACTTTGTGCAAGCAATATTCTTTTAGATCGAAGAGATTGAAATAAAATAAAACTGAGAAGAAATGTAAGGGAAACGAATCGATATACAATGTGTTATCTGACAGAATTCAGTACACATCTACGTGCTCCTTTTACAAGCAATATCCTACCAATACCGCTTCTAATCGAATAATCTTCGTATTCCTTCTAAACGGCTTCCATAATAAACAGGTTCTATGTGTTTTAAAGCGTACTTTGTCACAGCGGCGACTCTGTACTAAACCTCGCGCACGATATAAAAAGTATCTAAGACTCGTAAAAACGAGGTCAATAAATTCGCGGAAAAAATTCCTGTTCTTGGTAGCGTACGTAAGAGCCGGTGTAATCGCGTGCTTTTTTTTTTTTTATTCGCCAGCATGCAAGCGGATTGCTCGACAAATATTGAAGAGCGCGCAATGATCTTGGCGGAGTGGCGAGCCGAAGTTTACACTGGTTAGTTAACTGGAAAATTAAACGTTGCACTTTGGATTACGCCTTCCCGCGGCGTTAGTGTTGGCGTGAATTTAATTAAATTGTGATAAACGGAAAGACTGGCGTAGCAAAGTACCGTGTAACAGCCGCTGTAATACTTAGCCGCTGCTTAAGAATTCTGTTGAGCCGGTTGAGCGTTTCATCCTAATCGTCAATTGCTTAAACATCTTCGTATATTAAATACATACAATGAAAATGCATACCGTGTTTTGTAGATACGTATTTCGGTAAAAATAGATCACGGGGAAAAAGTTTTTGATACTTTTTCTTTTTCAAACTGTTGTTGCTGTTTTATAGTGCACTCTGCACGCAGATAGAAAGAAATATCGCGTATTTGGCGAACAAGATAGTGTACAGAAAATAGCTACTGTACGTAAATTTGTATTTTTAATCTTCTTAAAGAAATATTATTAAAGAATAAATCATTTTTTTAAAGAAACTATTACAACTTTTTCAAACGGGGCATTATTACATCCTAATGAGAAGTTAAAATTATGCATTATGTATGAAGCATTATGAAGAATTTTATTAGAAGCTTGAATTATATATATGTGTATACATGCATAAATTACTTATCCTACGTGTAATAGGTGGAAAAATGACAGACAAATATTTGACAAATAGAAAAAATGAGAGAGCTAATATAATAATAGTAATATAGCAATAATAGAACAATAATTTCATCATATTTGATAACATTTATTCAATTCCACTCAAGTTCATTTTCTATTTAGAATCCAAAAATTTGTCGTTTCTGTATTAGTTTCATCTAAGTTCGCCACTAGAACTCATTAAACACGTGTTTTCTCGTAACACTTCTTTTCTATTCCCTGACTATCAGAAAAGCTAAACACCGTGATGAGGGCACGAGAGCAGTATCTATGTATCTTTTCGACACTTCGTTAACCGTATTAATTTGGCGATTGCTAGTCCCAGCGTTTCCTCTGAACGCGTAATTGTCAGGCAAACAGAGGCTCCACTGGCCGCGCCAAAGTTTGCATTGGTTGGTTAAGTGGAAAATTAGACGTTGCACTTTCGGTTAAGCGTCTTGGCACACAAGTGCACGCGCGCAATTACGGAGCGGGCAACGCAAGCGGATAGCCAGCTATTCGGTCGTATCTACCCTACGTAAACGCAAAGCTCGACCAGGATATCGCGTGCGGACAATGATCGCAAATTAGCGATCGCAAATTATTAACGAGCCTACGCAGCGAGGCGTGACCTTCGTAGAAGTCGTCGACATCGACCTCCTTCGACCAGCAGTTTGCTCGTTACCACCTGAAATCTACATCCGACTGAATAATTGAAAGAAAAAAGCAAGCTTTTAGGAGTTAACTGCACGTTGCACGGTGACTTCCCTTGGCCCTTGAAACGACGAGGGACGTTACAGGTTTAAAGGTACAATGTGTACCGCGTACAAATCATTCGGTGTAATTTATTACGTCGTACGTTTGGATCAAGCGTACATACTCGTAGACTGCCAATAGAAGGAAAAGTTGATGATGGGACTTAAATTTGTCCAAGTTGTTAATCTTCGAGACTCGTCTTCCAGTTGATTTAGAATTATGTAATTGAGCGCGTTAAGGCTTTATGCAGCCGGTAATTATTATCTTACACTGAAAATCAGAGAAATTTGCCATTAACTCATTGTGGAGTGCAGTTGTACTTTTTAAGTGTCGGTTATTTTTACGCAGTTTTCTATAGCATTACCTCGAGTACCTTTAAGGTAGCTCAAATTGAAAGTCGACAAGCTTTTAATTCGTAGAAACAGTTATATATAGCTGTACATCTAAGCTGCTTCTTCAACGAATCGCATTAAACTAAAAGCGATTCCTATTTTGAAATTGTCCACGTCGCGTCGTAATTGTGCAATGGAATGACAGGATTCTTCTATCGTTACCGATAAACGGGTCAACGAATCGAAATAAATAACGCGTAATTAGCAATTGACCAGCTTCGTGGCCGTAATCGTTACATCGAATAAAATAATATTTTCTAAGAATTTCCTTTATCGATGAAGCAACCGTGGCTTTCCTTTCGAAAATAGAAAATACAACTTGTTGTGTAGTCTTCAGTCGGATTTATCAAGTGTGTTAACAATAAGGAATAATTATCCGAAGAATATTGTCGTAAACAAAATTACTTAATCGTGGAATAATATTCAGACAGTTAAAGATACGATGAAAACTGATCCTATATACAATAGACAATGCAAAATATTCCTACAGGTGTCCGTATAAACGATCCATTTTTCTACAAATCTCTCTTTCGTAAGCTATTGGTGCAAAAAATGCTTGCGAAGCTTCTTATTGGTAGATTTTCGAGAGCGACGGTCAATTGCTATGATTGTTGCTCGGCAGCATCTTGTTACATGGCGAAACGGTGAATGTATCGCTATTATCAATGCGGTGGACGGTGTTCTCAAGTAAGTACTTAGCTTTTCATCCAAAGGCAGTCGTGACATCGTTGCACCTCGATAGGGTTACCTGGGCCGTCTAACTGCAACGTTCCGCTATCGCCGTAAATTAAGAGTGACTGACAGACATCAGAGAGGAATTCCAAGGGGTTCTCGCAACGTTGCTTTGTACCATGCCGCGTGCATAGCGACCGTGCACTTTGATCGTTCACTGTCCATTATTACGATAGTACTTGCGGCGTCGTTCTACGAATAAAATAATTTCCTTTGTAACGAGGTTGAAAGACCGTCGGGACGATAAGGATTGAACTAACCGCCTAGATCGTTCGCGATGGTAATAAACCGGCGACTTGCGCCGTGATTCTTTAATGAAAATGTTTGCGCGTGGAATTTCGCGTCGTATCGGCTGGAATGTGCTTCGAGAATAACCGTTTAGAAAATTTATTGTTTCTACTCCTTGTACACTGTAAATCAGTCATCGGTTTATGGTTACGTGTACGTGCGGCGCGATAACAGTAGAGAGAAAAAAAAAGAAGTAGATTTTGAGGTAGAATAGTTTAACGTACATATAATAGGTATAGGTCAGCAGACGTAATACATGGACACGAATAAAAGTAAACGGTACGTGAGAACGATGAAATAAATGTACATTTGATCGGATTTAAGAAAGATCTAATTACAATTGCAAAAACTATCAGTCGAGTCTTGTCTCTGTCAGTGATTAGCATTGACCATGTTCATGTTTAATGTCATCGTTCGTTATACTGCTTGATGGACTATAAGAAAATTAGAACGTTTTGGCGACATGGTAACGGTGCATGGTCGTTTTTAATTCAGTTTAGAAGAAGTAAAATATAAAAGTAAAAATGTAGGTCGTTTAGAAAGTTCTCGGTATAAGGTATAAATCCGTGGTAGAAGCTGTAATACTTTTAGTTTGTCAGATTTGTCATCCGAATAACTATAGTACAATAAATCATTCTGTTACATGGTACAAAATCAAATTTAAAGAAGGAGGCTTTTTTATCAAGAGAGTAGACCTTATAAAAAATCTACGAGTAGAAGAATAATTTATTACCACATTCGCCTCATTCACCAAATTTGGCGGTCTCTAACCTTTATCTATTCCCACGATTGAAAATATTTCTTCCTGGAATGAAATTTTTATCAGGTAACGAAATTAAGGAAGCCGCCGATGAATATTTTATTGTCTTGACGAGCCGGAATTTCGTCACGGTATAATGACTTTCGAGCATCCTTGGTACACGCGTATCCACTTAAAGCTTGATATATTGCTAGTATAGGTATATTAATATATTTAAAGATCGAAATATAATTATATGCTGAGAAACGATAGTTTCAAAATGATATAGATCGCCTTACTATTCCATTTCGAGGATTTATCAAATGACCGACCCAATTACGCTCGTTAATCCGACAATCTTTCAGACGTTCTATTTCCAACCGCAAACAAATTCATTTGCCCATTATGTATCATAACTCTGGCGTAAATCGTAGAAAACAATAACTGGAAAAAGAGAAGACTGTGCATATACGTTCCACGTTGCGATAACGAAAGATACAAATCATCCGTGGCGTAAAGTCGTTGGAAACAAGGCCCATTCGTACATTCATCTCGTTCGTTCGTTTCACGTCAGTTACTTTCCACCCATCCATTGGTCAAACGGACCGATATTTATTTCGCGCGAAGAAAGCAGGGCGTACGGTGGAGCGTAGTCTTTCGAGTTGGGACCGCGAGATCGAAGAGGATGGAGGTGAAGAAGAAGAAGAAGAAGAAGTAGTAGTAGTAGAAGAAGAAGAAGAAGAAGAAGAAGAAGAAGAAGAAGAGGAAGAGGCCACGTAAGGTCGCGAACGACCATTATACAGCAACAATAGCCTCATTGTCCACTGTTTGCAATGTGACATGCCTAAGAGGCCTAGCTAGGCATCTGAGATCGTATCGTGCGATAATATTGTCCTGTATACTGCTCGCTGCCAGCTCTCCTTCCTAACCTTCCGCTATACCTTTCCCATACCGAAGCGTCCTGCTGTCTCTTCCACGGTCTTTCCTCACTTCTTGTCTGACGTGAAATATTTTACGTTCGGTCGTTGCTTCGGAACGTGCCGGATATCTTTTACGAGCCTCTCTCTTCCTCTCTTCTTCTTCTCTTCCTCTTCTCCGTTACCCGAATAAATTATATCCGTGATATAACCTGACGGTTCGGTTACGCTCGAATTAGACGTCTGCCTTTGAACTCCATTCGTAGCATGAATTCACGGCGCAAGATAGAAGTCGCGCTAAATTGTCACGACCGCTCGAACGCATTTCCTTTGCATCGCCGTCAGAGGGAAGAGATAAACGCCCGAGTCAAAGATCGACTCGCATGCTCCGATTAGGATTTACAACAGAGTCCAGCCAACAGGCAGAGACAGCATTTTTTCCCGAGATTTTCAGCCAAAGAGCAGGAAGAAACGTCTGGCGGTGGTTCGGAACACAGAGTCGAACACAGCGACGATCCGCGGGGATAGAATATCAAGGGATCTAAAGGCTGCAGGCCTGCGAAATGGCATTCCTACGTGACAGTTGTGCCAAGCGCAGGAAAATCTAGATCTCGTTTAGCAGCCGAGAAACTCGGCAATCTCCATCTCTCCGATCCCTACCCCTGCCCCGTAGCAGTTAATAACTCGGAGCGCATAGAGCCGGCGAAAGGAGTCGGATCGGAATGCAGTCCGTGCAGGAAGTGACCGATCAACGACCCTCCAATGCTTTCCAGCCGGAAGCTAGTATGATTGACGCGAAATCATTCGCGGAATTATTGACATTCGATACCGTGTCGCGAATCTGTGGCAATAGCGAGTACGTTCTTTCACAATCCGGTCGATCGTTCTGTTCACGGAACGTTTACTCTTTTACTATGCAATCCGAAAGAGATTCGATGGAAAGTATAGTAGGCATTATTTTCGCGCTCTAAATGTCATCGTACGTAACGCGGTTATCAATATTGAATTACGTATTTATTTACTTATTATATTATTTATATTACTTAACGTTATGTTTACTAATATTCGCTTCCAAGTATTCGGACGCTTTAGAATTTGTAGCAACAGTAGCGAATGTTAGTAACACATTAACGATCGAATGCGATGCTCGCTATTTTCTTGTAGAATTAATAATTTATATTCGTTAAAAAAATCGGCCCGGGTATATTAAAATTCGATATTATTGGTTTCTTCGTCTCTGAATCATCAATTTTCAATTGTCCGCATTTTATCGTAATTATACTTTACCATGAATATATTTTACTGCCAAAGAGTTAAACGAACACGTCCGCGCGAAAAATAAGTCTACACTATAATTTTTAAGGCCGTATCGTGTGAAACACGGCGAAAAGCCTCCTTTCCCCAGTCATATCTGATTGGCTGGGTAAAAACAGTGCCATTTGCGACGACTCTGTCCGTCGCTTATTCCCGGGAATACATTTTTCATGGCGACAATTGTTTCGCGTTTTTATGGAAATTGTCGCCAGCGTTCGAACCGATCGACGTTTGTCGCTGTTTCGAGTTGCCGTGCCCCGATATCGACCTTCTCTTTTAACCTATTTCTTTGGATGCAACTTCGCGACTGATTTGCATTATTTGCCTACATTATTTCGTCGACGTTCAACCAAATCCATACGATGGATGGATGGATGGATGGATCGATCGATCGATCGATTGGCCAAGCGAAAGTAATTGGTCACCGCGCGATGAATCGGAATGGAGAACGAACGAATTGCATCGGAGGACGCGAGAAAGGTCTTCAGAACGAGCGAACGAGGGAAAGGAAAAAAAGGAACCGATCGCGTTGCGGCAACGGCAACAGCGTTGTATTGTGCACTGTGGATCGAGTCGATCGGCTGGCTGTTGGTGGGCGATACGCTATTCTAAATAAGTTTAGCTGGCTGGGTTATTGCCCTCCGGTGAACCTAACGGCATGGCGGCCGACTAGCATTTGTGACATTGTGATTGCTGGTGTACCGGCGAAGCCGCGAATGCATTGCGGTCGCACCGCGGCACTTCGCGGTCTTCCATCGGTGCACCGCTCACACCTAGCGACTTCGATTCGCGATTGACAGTTTCCTTGATTCTGTCTTTTTTCATGGTCGATTGATCAATTCCTAGTTGCGTACATCGCTCGATTCCACGTTTCTCATCGATTTGTCCGTTTCTTACGATAAAATGGAAATCGAAGATTTCTTCTAAGCAATCTTCATAACTGGTTATCTTCGTAACATTATTGGACAGTGAATGACTCGATAAGTTTGGCTTCGGTTCTTTAGGTTACGTTATGTGTGTTACGTTATCAAGGATATTTAAAATATGAATTAAGATTGATATTTTTACATCGAAGTTATCAAAATATGTAATTTTACGGTAGCGCTAAAAAAATAGAAATTCGTGACTCATATGACATAATACGATCATTATCATGTTGAAGGTGATACTCAGATACAGCTACATTCTGTATAAAGAGAAGCGATCTAATCCAAATGTTATAGATGCGTTGCAGATGAATTTACGTCGATACACCGTAGATATCGAATAGCAAGGAGCGGATTGACTGCTGAATCGTTTCTGTGACTTCTAGGAAATATGAAAATTCGCGTAAGATTTATTGCTTCTTATATGTTACTTTTCCTTAGAATTTTTCACAGCTGTATCATCGGTCTTATACTAGTAACAACTAGGAATTCTTCCAACTATACCTTGATTTCTAATTAATGGCCTTTAATGTATCAATTATGCTGTACTGTCGATATTTAGTTTAATAATTTCTCTTGATTAAGTCGTTGCATAATTAATTCCGCTTGGAACCTCTCATCTGTTCGTCATTCACGCTCATCAAACGCTAATTATGATTAATAGTTTCTTCGATCCTCAATTTTAATACGCGTGAGTATTCGTGTTAACCTTTGACCTGGCATCGAATGAGTATTACATAGAGCTAATACTCCGTGTTATTGAAATGTTGTATAAAGTATAGGTTTCCCGATAGAACCATTTAAGAATATTTTATTTGTCACTTTTTATGACACGCTGTTTGATTTCCTGCATATTGCTCGTGCTATACAGGTTTAGCAGATATAAACGTTGTTTCAACAATCTTTAACTTATGTATATAGTATCTGGTAATAACCAGACTTTGATTCCATTCGATATACGGACCAGACAATTCGACGAAATCAACTAGAAATTAATGAGTTTTATGTTATTTTATCGAAACAACGTGTATATTCTGGTTTTATGAATCTATAAGTTTTAGTTTCGTTTATTGTTGTATGTATAAACGCTATTACTAACTAATCGTAATAAAATTTAATTATAACCGTTATTATTCCTATACCAATTAACACCAGAACTTTAATCATGTTATGCACCTCCAATTTTGTGCCCCAAATTTCACTTTCGTTCCAATAAACAAATCTTTATACGTAAAAATTGAAATGTGAAATTACACATATCGATGATGACCTTCGTTTTATCTTCCAGTTTAAGAAATTTTCTAGGTACATAAAAATACGCTTGAATCGAGAATGATGGAAAGCACGTAGCAGTATTAATATCCCAAAATTTAGAAACACTTCTGTCTCAGTGAAACTCAATATTAATTTCGTAAAAGCAGCTGCATAATTTTAAAAATTATACGAATAAAAATGGCGAAACTTGCGATTTCGAGGAATTTGGTAAGGTGTTAAAAATTCACCATGTCGCACAATCGATTAACAAGCGAAGCCTGTGTACGGCACTGTAGCAGAATTTCGCGTTTATAGCATAGCAGCTCAAAAATACGCTATCGTGGCATCTTATATTCGATCACATGTCATTCGAAAAATGTCATTCCGCGAAGCTCGTTCTATTTCAAAATTCGAGCGTGGTAACTCTCGCGGAACGTCATGCCCGTTGGAAAAACTGCGCGGAACAACGTCCAAGTTCATTTGATCCCATCCGAAACAGTTTTATTTCGAAACCCGTCAGTTGCATTGCCCGATATAGAACGAAAAGCATCGACACGTAGTCGAGGATTCATGGCCGATTTAATAACGGATTAGGGAATATATCCGCGTGTGATTTAATAAAGCATACCAGTTGGCGGATGCGCGCGAGCGCACCCATGCATCGGTTTTCGTTAATTAAGACTTGGGCGCATCGTTGGCTCGCGCAGATGCCTCCGGTGAATTGAGGATTCTTGGCAACCTCGATCGACCGCAAGGAACACCGCACCGACGGCGAAGCGCGTCCTGTAACGCCAGGAAATTAGCGCCGGCTCGATAGTAAACACAATTATGCGACAAAGTAAAGGTGCGCGAGAAGGCAAACACTAATTTGCGCCGCAAACAGACCTCGTCGCCGTAAGCCTCGGGATAAACACGAACTCGCAGCCTTATCCGACTTAATAACTATTACGTATCTATTTATAAGGTGTCATCGATTCGTGTTCAGCCTGTCCATTCTCATTTCGTTTCTTCTTTTGGATGGCTGGTTGAGAAATCGAGGATCTTTGGACAAAGACGTGTCGCGGAAGATAAGGTATCGATAATTAGTTGCGTTATTCAGATGATTTCCTTAGATCGCGATGACAAACCTTCAACCTCTTAACATGTATAGCCGAGCAAGACACAGGCGTAGTCAAGTAATCATTTTCGTATTTATACAAACACTTGCTTACAAATCCTTCCACCTGCTACCTTGTGTTTTGTAGTTTATTGTATTAGGAACGTAAGACGTTAAAATATATTATATTAAATAGGGAGGAAATAACAGTGCAACGGCGCAATAGCATTTTGACCGAAGAGTCGAAAAGGTCGACGAAGATCGTAGGTTAAGGTGTTAATTATCTGAACAGACTTATAATTGAGTCACTAATGAAAGCTATGCTGGTCGACTCGACGAAGAAAAACGTAGAGAAAAACGACGATTATAAACATCGTTCATAAAAACTCATCGTAAAATTTGCAACTTCTGAAAATTAGTTCCTGTTTTTTTTTTTTCTTTTTTCTATACATGTTGTATAGTGATTATATTATCTGTGTAATGAAGTTGAGAACTTCGTAAAAAGTTAATCAGTTTGGAGTTAATCAGTTTGGTTTCTGAGAGGTCCAATTAGAACACGTTTCGTACTACGTTAGTTTCGGCCGATTTTACATTCGGAGTACGTGTATTGTAGTTTGTTTTATATATATATATAGGCGAGATATGCTAGTTGCTGGAACGGGAAGTTCGTTATCAGACATTGATTAAGCTAGGTAGTATTTGACGAGTTAACAAGTTCATACTTCGAGGCGAGACCATACTACAGATAAGTTCAGAAGAGCGATATAGGCATCTCGTTAATTAAAACTATGTTGTAAAATCATGCATATTAAATACTATTTATAAAAACATGCGTCGTACATATTCTCTAAAGTTCATTGAAAAGATAGCAAATAAGCAAAAGAGAACTAATTACGTTGTTTATGTAGACTTAGAAAGAGTACAGGAGCGTGGAAATAATCGCATAATTGGTGCTTGTAGACACAGGTCTTTAATTGCTATTAAATATAGAGAAGCAATTTAAGAACAAAAAGTAATCAAACAAGTAGCAGATATTAGTATGCAAAAGGATATCTCTTTAATGGTGTAATTACAGGCATATAATTATCCTATATGTCTTGGTACATATTTTTTAATCTAATCTAATAATGCAATTAAAGCACCACTACCTGTTTTCTTATTTCTTCGTCATATTTTATTAAATCGACTCATAGCGTTTCCTTATATAATTTAATCACCAAAAGTTTAAAGACTGCCTTTTGAATGAAAAGTATGTCTCTAATTTCTCATTCTGGACATTCTAATCTACGTTGGCCAATGAACGTCTAAGTAGAGATTACGTTGACCGAAATATGGGTCACGGTACTGTGATGAACGCGTTAGGGAATATTTTTACTTGTTTTTGTAATTTTCTGTAGCAAGTCGCGTTTGACGTAGATTAACCCTTGAATGTACAGGATTAAACATTATCTACAATGTGTATATGCGAACTTCTTAGATACGTTTGCATTAAGAAGTCTTCTTTACATTGTCAGAAGCCGTTTAGGTTTAAAAAGAAACCTAAGCTTCTCAATCTGACGTATAATGTAAAAATTGAAAAATTTGATAGTAAAGAGTGTCAAATAACAAAGTAGTTCTATAAGGACCAATGATTATAAAATGACGGTTCTAGTTTGACATATTGGCTTTAAAAATCAATCTAATCGCGTTGTAATGTCCTATTACACACAGCTATAATGATAGTTAAGAGTACCAATCCTAACACACCAATTTATCCTTAATTTTGTAGTTCAATCATCTTCTGTCAGAAACAAACGAATGTCCCCATACCCTTCGATGATAGCGTACTTAGTTTTCCGTCAAAGAAAAATATGCATCAAAGAGAATTAAATGATACCAAAGCAACGATACTCGATCAATAAGAAATCATTAGCGTCGTTGTCTCGCAAACTTTCATAAAGGTCGAACCATGATTTGTCGTCGATTGTACGTTACCGCGATCCTTTTTAAGATAAAAAAAAAAAAAAAAAAAAAAGAAAGAAAAAAGAGGAGAAAATCTCGGCTACAGGGGTTGGGGAGGGGGGCAAAAATTCACGAAGGCTGTAGTTGGATGCAAATTTGCGACGTGACATTGTCACCTCGATACTAAAAAGCAGCAGGAACGAGGCGTCCCCGGTTCTCCATTGTACAGTCGCCTTTCCCTCGCCCCACATCCTCGCCGGGGCGTCGTATAATAAATGCACGTTTGCAATCTGGGTTTACTACCGGCGAATCCGTTGGCCCATTTTCAGGCCACTTTTCTGCTGTTTCATTCGCACACGCTGCTCGTTATACGAGAGAGGCCACGCTTTTGTTTGCATCTTTCGTGGTCTTCATAAGTTCCATTAGCCGACTCCCAATTTGTCCGATTGCCACGTGAACTTTGCGTCACAAAGACGTTTCCTTGATGCAGATTATCTTGTATTTCAGTACAATAGCGGACTTACCTTTAAGACGTGCCACTGTTGCAAGACATATTTAGTCGGTAAATACTGTCTTTTACATATTCGCTCTAGTTTCTTTATATAATATAAGTACACTACTGGACATAAATATATATTAGATATCTACTCGTTACATTTATTAGAAAGCGCTGGCAAATTGTAGATTATTTGGTATTCCGCATTCTGACGTACATGAACTTATAATAGACAACAGAGTTCTAATAAAACAAATTGGAAATAAAAGCAGTGGCAAGCATTCAATTTGTACCGAGTATTAATGTTTGTATTTGCCAGTGTACATACAGCAGCATACAGTGGCACACGAGAAAAGTGTTTGCAAACAGGAACGATGTTTTGAGAAGACAGAATCATAATCGATGAAAGAGTGTTGGATTTTAATCTCTGGTTCGCTACCTGTATGTATATGGAGGAAACATCGGGTTGAAACATTTTCGGTTGTTGCCACGTTTCGTTACAAGTCGCTATTATTTTAAAACATTTTTTTTTCTTTTTAACAGAAAGATTAAATTTTACTACAAAAATTACCTACGTTCTGTAGCAGAAATCATGCTAGATATAGACGGTGTCTTTTTATTTTCAATGCAGATTTTCATGATACGTTCATTTATTTCAGTACTGTATTCAGACTTGCAAAAATACTCGGCAACGTAAGATAAACATTTTAGCACATAGCGAATATTTTGCCCGAAACCCATTTATACGCTTGTAGATGTAAAAAGGTTAATGTATAGCTAAGTACTTTTACGAGAATAGTCGAAACGATAAAGAAAAAAAGGTTGGCAGCTGGCCTGTTTATCTCTTATGAAACAATTATGAAAAATGCAAGAAAATATATTATTACAAGCTTGAGTTATATTTTATATAGATATATATATCACAAACTATTATTTCAGTGATTTTCACACTAATCTTACGTAGAGAAATTTTCGCGAAATGATAGTTTATAAATTATGCATTAAATATTGTTTTGTTAGGGCATGGAGTATTAAAAATATTCCATGAGGAATCAGCAAACGTTACTAAGAAATTTGTTTAATTGAATTACGGCATTTAGATGATCGAGTACAAATGTCAAATAAAATAAACGGAATATTCATATTCATTTTTCTAGAATCGCGGGGAAGTCGCATGACTTTTTACTGAAACAAAAGGAAGCCAAATACAGCTATGATATTTGCGTTTCGAAATTCCTACACTGAAATTGCTCGTCACGATTTATTCTTATTTGAAACTGCGCCCGATATGGAAATTTGAAAACTGGTTCTAGATGTTGAAAGTGCTTCACGATGCCGGAGATTTATTGTGCCCCTAAAAACGCTCGTATACACTCGATGCAGACCAATTTATCTGGTTTCGAAAAAAACGGGAAAAATGTAGTGCAATGCAAACACAACCGTCTTTTAACTGAAACGCTGTACAACGCTATCTGTTTTATTATCTTCAATTTTTTGATTGAAACAAATCTATTGTTAGAAAAAAAGGGACAATGAAATATTTATAACGCAATGGTAACGATTACCATGGATGGTCAGAATCCTATAAATAATAAATGTAGCATTGTTACAGCCAGAATTTTTTGATATTCCTATATTTCTAATACAATGAAATATTTTTTCTCTTATAAATAACTTGCATTCCTAGCATGTTGGAAGTCTGCATCTGTATAATATACTAAATTATTAGAGTATCTTCAAGAATAGAATAAATATATTTCAAATTGTTTCAATAGCACTGGTTATGCATGTACGTGTGTGAACTCTACCAACTTTTTACTTCAGTTTTAAATAACTATCGATTTTACCTTGTACACATTTTTTCTACTACAGGGTTTGCTTCCATTACAGTTTTTATACCCTCTACAGTTTATTCCCTCTACAGTTTTTCGAATACTGACTGATATTTATTCTATCTTTTTTAAATCCTCGAATACTTTAAACCTCAAGAATTTTTTAAACCAAAATACCAGCCTCGAATATTCTAGAATATCGTTTTTCTACTAGTTTCTTACTATTACGATCCAATAGGGAATGACTTTACGAGAAATAAAACTACGATTTAGAGAGAACCGTTTCGAGGTACGTACCAAAGTGCAAAGTTGTTCAGAGCAACGGCAATAAATTCTACACTAATTGCACAACATCGTTTCACATGCTACTTCTTGTACGATTCAAAATAGCTAGAAACCATAGTTTTTAATCCTTTGAATGCCAAATATGTTTCCTACAGACAACGTACAATCGGTTCTAACCATCGTTGCGAGTAAAATATTTATCTCTTTGCTTTTATTTTATTACCGTGCAAAATATCAAGTTATTACATGGACTGCCTGTTAGGTACAGCAAAAGCAAATAAAATAGACGAAACGTTGGTTTCTTTTTGTGTCAAGCAAGTAACGAGATTTCGCCCGACGTACGTACGTACGTACGTATTTACGTGCATAAAGGGTTACAGAGCGAGCTGCTTGAAGGTTGCTTTACAACATACCTGAAAGCTCGAAAAGAAATTGCCGGTCGCAGCGGGAGGCGAGCGAAAGAGCAACGGCGTCGGTAGAAAGTTAACGAGACGGGTGGATCAACAACGAAACACGGTGAATGGCTGCAAAACAAAGCAAAGTGGTTCGCGCAAAATCCTGCGGTTACACATCAAGCCATCGGAACGATAATTGAAAGTGACCGTACTCGTACGGTCGAGCGCGTATCAGTCGGACGACCACAAGCGAAGGCATCCGAAAGGCTCTCTGGCTTCTTTCTCGGCGTTAAATAAAATCCTTGCGGTTTTCATGCCGATTTCACTCTGGCATTCGACGAAGCGCAGTACCGTACTTCCGCATTCCTGTGTTTATCGGCCTACCGTCGGTCAGCGCACTCGAAAAGAAATTTACGAGCCGCTTTGCTCGGCTAGATTAGTCTTCTATTAACGTTGTTGTCTAGTTGCAACGCGCCATCGATAGTAACGATACTCTTCTCGCTTGCTGTGTTACGCGCTCGAAAGAAATCTGGTGCCTATTGAGGGCGGCCCATCGAGAAATCCCCGACTTCTAGTTAAGTCTGACGATTCTGACTTTGTGGCGTTACTGCATGTTGTACAATTCCTGTTCTTTTTGCCGCTTATACATGTTACGTAAAACACTAACTTTATATTTAGTTTAGATATTATGTCGGAGAAACTTGGTTGCATAGCCGTTTATGACACGGTTTGTAAGCCGTCCATCTCCTTCACTTCTAATACGCTTTCCTCAAGGAAAGATTCTCGGTTCCCAAGATTCTTATTTTCTAAAAAGAAAACGCTTATTTTTCGCATCTGTCCATCGATCGTTTAGGATGCTATGAAAACTTCGTGTGCCTATGAAATGTAAACTCTAAAATTTGTCTTAACCATGATGAAATTCGTCACTAAACGTTGAACGTTCCACCTTGATTCATTGGTTTCGTTTGGTTAGGTTATTTAGTATCGTGGCGGCTATCGTAAGAGCTAGACTAGCATAGGAGAGCGAAGTAGCCCTGGTACGTAACGGTTGTTAGCAGGAAAAGATGCTCACAGTTGATTGTTAACGGTCGGTGAAATGGAAACGGTGGACTGTGTTGTTTGGAAATAGCCGCGTACAATGCAGATGGATCATTAACGATGGATCTTTACGGAGTAAAGTCGAAGGAGGAAGTCGTTTGAAATCCTCGGAGAGACAGGTCGGTCGAGAGTCGAACGAGCTCTCACTGCTTCCGCGACAAGGGAAATCGGTTGCAACCAAGGATTATTAGTTTCTTCGGTGAGACGGAACGCAGCGGCGTCGCTTGACACGGTTTACCACGTGCAACCTCCAACGCCCCGATCTACTTCATCGTTCCAAGTTTCTATTCGACGAAGTACACGATCTAACACGTAACGGCGTTATTAATATGATACATTAGCTGGAACACCGATCATGTCTATGAAAATCGTTCGTTTTATTCAGAGTATGTTCCTTCTGCGATGGATATAGCTGTGGAAATAGTTGAGTAATAAATGTATAGATGTCATAGATTCTTCCGAATCTGTTTTTAGCATCGTTCGAATATCGTTGCCACGTTTGTTTTTTACAGTTTTACAGTATGTCTTCGTTACGATTCTTTTATTGGAATTTCGAGTTTCCGAAGTAAAAAGTACAGAGATCAGAGAGCGAAGTAGATGATATACGGACTAATATTAATCAAATGAAGTTAATAACGTTCGTTTCTTGCGAAATAATGTATTCCATCTTCAAAAGATTTATATCGTTGAGTCTGTTAAGCTTTTCAACTATTCCGTATTGAAGTGCTCCTTTTTAGCCACTAGATAAACTAAACGTTGGAAAATCAACAAAAATAGGCTCATCATACTTTTTCCCGCATGATATTCGTATATAATGGAGAGGATCAATGAGCTTCTATCGCGCATAGAAATCTCGGCTATATCAACCGCTCTGAACGAAGACTTTTATTCTACATTTTCAACTTATTTTTGCATCCACATTTCTCCCCGACTGTCCACTCGAATCTTACGTATGGTCGATTAAATTCACGCATATTTTACAAGTTTTCAAACACGATTTTCCCAGAGAGAAGGAAGAAAGAAGACAAGAAAAAGAAGCGAGCCTTGAAATGGAAAATCTTTATTCTTTCTATTTTATCATATTGCTGCATGCATAATCTCCTCGCTCGGTTGTATTATCCATTCTGAGACACACTATACGTACATGCGTTTGATTGCATCTTTAGTCGACGAGTCAGATTACCGTGGCATGCTCGTCGAATTACGAGCGTTGTAATTTGGCGAACTGAGCACGCGATACCGGTGATAAATTTATTATTGCTCGACCGTGGATTCATCGGTGAATCGTGGGACGAAAAGACGCGAACGGAAACACGAATCGACGACAGACCGTGGCCGCGACGCGGCGTAACCATACCCGATAGCGGAATAACAGTAATCTCGGACGATTTATGCGTCGATAAAATCAGAGACAGCGGACGCTGTCGACTGGTTGAATCGAGCTCCCAGCCGATGACATTGGAACGAAGGTTTCAATCGAGGCCCCGATTCGTTCGTTCCCCTCGGACCGCGCCTCGAATTTAGGTCATGGCACGCGATACGCATTATTCTCGATTCTACGCTTTCCATACGGGTCGGCTGACGTTGACTGTCAGTCGAGTCTTTTTGTCAATAAAACCGTGCCGATAATCATTCTCGTTGTACCAGACCTCTCGATGTATGTATTGCCGAATAACTTCGAACTTTGGTATCCTGCTTGCCAACTACATATTTGCTCGAATGGTTTCGATTTTAATTTTCTTGGGAAAATAGCGACTGTTTATTCGAATTTATTGGAATCGAGAGAGTAGATTTTTCAACAAGGGTGCAACGTTCGATTTTGGAAAGAAAACTGACGCGGAAGAAATGGAGAATAGGATTTGCGAAATTTAGACAGCGAAGCTAAGAAAACATTGTGGTTACATTACATATAGAGCTATACATGGTATATCGTCTGTAGTGAAAGTCGCAAATTATATAATATTTAACACGTAATCGTCCAAATCACTCAGTATTGTTATCTATCAAAATCAATATGTTGTAAAAATTAATTTAACGTAACTATTTTATTATTATTAAGTGAGTTTTGTTCATATATTTCTTTATTAAGATGCTTTGTAATTGAAAAATTGTCTGCAGCTAAGAGTTACATCCCACTCTATTATACATATGTATATTATTAGCATACTTATTCCACCGAGATCGACTGATTCATTTGCAACAATTATTTTTTCTAAATATCAAAGTAAATTTTAGAAATTACAACTACAATCGTCATTCTTTTCTCGCAAGTAAATAAAATTTCGATATAGACGACATAGAAGAAATTTTCTTACATTCGATCTTCGCTTAGAGAAACCGATCGATCGTCGTTTTGATCTTAGGGTATGTTACGTTTATAGGTATGTTTGTATACAGACGCACTAGGACTAGGAATACTATCAAGAATCAGCAGCTTTGAACGTTTGTGTTCACATGGCTGTAGGTATTATCTACTAGTGTTGCAACTGTTTGGCGATAGTAAATTCTAGCTATAGATAAACAGTGCTATTGTCTGAATAAATAAAAGACAATTGTTGTAACGTGTGCCATAGAATTGTTGGACGATATACTCGATTACCTGCATGATAGCGTGTTACTTGGTAGTGCATGTTGTTAGTTAAGTAACATCGCTTGCTACAAAAGAGAATTACAGGATTAAACGAAATTCACGATGAAGATACGGTTTTGTTGTAAATCAAATTATTTGATTCTATATTTGCTCATTTTACAAGAAGAAACGTGACGTATTTTCGAAATGTTTACGCAAAATAAATATCTTCTCAAATTTTTATCCAACATAGACATAAACACGATATTCCTTACGGCGTACAATTTGAAAAATCGGTGCATTATATCGACATATCTTTTGTTAAAATAAACCCAAGCGAAAGGTATCCATAGTTTGCAGTAATTTCCACAATACTGAAAACGTTCTATACATTATATACCTACGTAAGTATTAGAATACCTATCCGTTACATTCAATACAAAGCTGTAACAAAACTCCACCGTGTTTGGTATTTTACATTGTAGAGTACGTATGATGCGAATAAAATAACAGCTTCGTAACCAGATAGCTAGAAAGTAAAAGCAGCGAGAGGCATTCGATTCGCGTGAAATATTTTTGATCGTGCGTTTAATTTTATCGCGTTGACATTAAACGAAACTCGCGTAGAAGCAGGAAAAGAGGAAAGAGTCGCGTTCACCCCCAACGCAGAGTTCGTTACTTAACAAGAAATTGATTTATTCCTTAAAACCTTAGACCCGACGAACATAGATATCTGTGTGCAGTGCTCGATAAATTTTCACGCAAGGTTGTTTCCATTTCGATCGGATTCTTAATATTATCAAATTATACGTTGATTCCTAGCCGAGCTACCGTAGTTGCGCGGTAAGTACATACCTCGGTGGTGGATAATTGCATTCGATCCGAAGGCGATATCAAACGGCAAATTATACGAATGACGCGGATCTCGCGACGAATACACGCTTGTGCAGCTAGTCTCGTAGCGGCGTGTACTTACGTTTGTACGTATGCAGATGCGTAAGAAGCGTATACACGCAAGAACGTGCACGTCTCGTTCGATATTTATAACTTGTTTAGAGAAGCATGCGGTGTGAGAGCATGCTGGTGAACGAAAGTCAACGTACGAGCCACGGCTTCGCCGTGAGGATGTAATAAACGATTGTCTTGCTTTTGAAGTGGCTCGAGGAATGCTTTGGACGAATGACGATTCGAGGTGGAATCTGGAGTAGGATGTACTAGCCGGTTAGGCCGGGACGCGTGTTTGCAAGCTTCTTTACTCTTATCGTTGACTTTTGCTTGTCAAGTCGGATTACGGAGGAACGACATGCAAATCGGCCACAATGTTGTCACGGTGTGCGCTTTATGAACCGAAACGTAGACATCAGCAGCGCGTTGTAGCTAAGCGAAGAAATAACCGAGCATGATTTCTGCACGATGTGAATGCACTTAGACGCACGTGCGTCTGTTAGCTCTGTTAATTGCTTGTAAATATTGTCGTTTTCTTTTTCAACCCTGCTGCAACTACATAGTCGTTGCTAAAGCGTTGGAATTTCTGTTTCTCTTTTGATTTCTTGAAAACGTATAAAACTGGTCATTAGAAACACGTTGTACTCTCGTCAAGAATACGAAATCTTTTTCTTTTTTTCTTTTTAAAGCGAAGTTATTGTCCGAGTAAATGGTGTGAGAAAGCTTATACAAATGTTCTGTAGGACATTCAGTCATTCTGTTTTCTTACCACATTGTTGACTGACAGTGAATATATCCACCTTCGCGCTCACGTTATCTTATGCAATTTGTGCAATTGTAAAAATATAGAACTATATAAATCGTTGTTATAGCGCCACGTTTGGACATACGTTAACTTATGCAACTTTTTTGAGTATTACATATCGAAGTTTACGTAACAGCCAGTATTTCTCTACTTAACTTTACTCGCAAAGTTACGTTACCTCGATATTGTCTAAATTGCTACGGTATACGGTAAAACTAATTTCAACTTGATTTACGTCGCTCCATCAATTCAACACTTCGATCTATTACACCAAACATTGGTCAGAAGACTAGAAAAAAAAGAAAGATCGCTCTACGTCTATATTTTCATATGATAAATTTTTCTACGTCGCACAGTGTCGAAGTTCATACTTCTAAAAATATGTTTCTTTGGTATCTTCCGTAGCATGTCTGAATGCAATAAAGATCAAGGTCAAAAGTAATTCCACATATCGGTGGATCACGCAATAACAGAGTGGAATGGCGAGTAACGCGTTTCGTTGTGGAGCAGCCGAAAGTTTCGATTGTCCCTATAAGGGAAGAAAGATACGGCGCCGTGTGAGGCAGGAATTCGTGGCTCGACGTTACAGAAACACGTCTGTAACCTACCCGAGCAGGTTTTCGACCGAACATTTGTAAGATAACCCGTCCGACAACATACCCAACGATCTCAGCGGCCTAATTCTCTTGCTCGGTTCTCTCTCCTTTAGAGAAGGAAGCCTGTAATCGCGTGTTTCTAATAGAGCTATACGATGAAGCCTCTCGAGCCCTTTCACCTTTGAAACTACGACACGTGACCCAGAATGCGAATCCAGGGATTCTAATAGTGTCATTAAAGTCCGATTCGCCAATTTTCGAGATTCCCGCGATCGATCGCACCCACCGCTCTCCATCCTTCGCGATAATTTCATTTTCCGCTTCGCCGCGACTCCAGTTGAATATCAGTCGAGTAGAACACGTTCGTTCCGTAACTTACATTGTTGTGGCTGAGTAGAATGGAATTAAAATTCAAATTAGGATCTACCTCTACCTTCGTTAGTTTCTCCGTTTCAAATTCCTCGATTGAAATTTCTGACATTAGCAGCTCGAATTTGATCGTAACAGTGGTTTGATGAATACAGCACGTTGATGCGCATAGAATACGCGTGCTAGGGAAATCGTTTTCTTCTTCGTGTTTCCTTCTTGCACGAAATCCTGTAATCGCGTTTTAATGGAACGAAGGAAATCGAGAATGGAGCTCTTTCATGGCTGAAACTGCATACGCGTCACAGTCTACGAATCCCGAGGTCACTGGATCATCGTCGCAGTTTAATTCGAGAGTCGTCGCGGCCGTTTCATTTCAAATCTCGAATTGAATTTGCGAAACGACGTTTACACTTCGTTAAATTTAATCTCCGGGTATCAAGGTGGATGAATATAATTCTACCGACAGACACAATTTTCTATTAGCGAAAATACAATTACATGGTTGAAACGAGTTACGCAAACAGTGTATTTTAGCGAGTTACTAATTAACTGAACGACAAATTAATTTATTTTCGATAAAAATTAGCCCCAATTCTGATCGATATCCGAATGAATTTCTGAAAGCGTCAAAGTGCGATACGAAGATAAAATTCAGTCCATGAAAGTCTAAAGTTCTTGAAATAGCAGCTGCATTGCCATACGAGTAAAAGGAAACTGTCTTTTCTATTAACCGTCGTGCGTGACGCAAAGTATTCGCACGAGCTGCGATGCTCGTTCCTATTAATCGAATAGCTGCATAGGGAACGAACGTTCGAGTTTTCGTTCTCGAGCAGCGCGTCTGCTTTCAAGGAAGCGAGAGACTCATCAATTTCCAAATGCAATGAATCCGATTTGCATTCCATTTCCATTTCGAAGCGCAGACGTCAGGTCGTTAGCTCGGTGAAAACCGCCGGCAGAATCCTTCCGAGTCGGTCGAATGGACGAAAATTACTCTCGTACGCGCATTTCAGGATGCAATTTTCTCGCTGTTCGCCTCGTGAACCATCGATATCGCGACGCTTTGCTGCCGACTACCTGCACGCTGTCAGACTATGCATCGGATACCTAAATGATGACTTATGACTCCTAATTTGCACCATTCGGGCCACCGTTCGCCTTTATCGTAAATCAGCGGCCGTGACCGCGTCGAGCGTGTCTCTTGAGAACCCTCCTCGCGTGGATTTCGTCACGATTTGAATATCGTCGAAGCGGTTGCATCCGAAGAGCACCGATCCGGTTCGTTTCTCTCCTTCTCCATCTTTCGATCCTCTTCTTCTCCCGTTCAACGTTTCTGCCTTTTCGAGGTTTCGTCGAAACGGCATTATCATAATAACTGGTAGCCCAATAAAGTCGTGGAGAATCTGATCGGTCCGGTCGATCTTCGTGCGACGCAACACGACGCAACGCGACGCGCGCCTTCCATACATACAGGTTTCCATACAGGTAGGGTAAGGTGGGATTATTTGAATCAGAATGACAACTCAAACGAGTTCAATAATTTACCTTGAAATTCACTAAATTTGGTTACCAAGCATTTTTCGACAATGTACGTTCTCAAAGTAGACCGTTCAATTCGTTGTGATTCAATTCGTTGCGTGATAAACGGCGGGATGTATCGCGCAGGTGCATAATTAACCATAGTTTTTACTGGTAAGAATTTTTTATGTTATGAATTGTTTATAAAAAACATGTCGAAATTTCACTGATATTGAAAGAAGATACAACTATCATGATCACTGTTGATAAAGTTTGAAACAAATCTGGAAATGTACATGGAAGCTACGATATATTTAATGCGACTATACATATATTTAACATAGGTCACAAAAGTCAGCTAGATAGTCAGTTATCCGTTATATTAATGAACCTTCGATATTCAATGGAACTATCTTTAACAGCTGTTACCTGTTTCAGGTGAATACTGTCCCATCTGCTACAGTCTCTGCAAACCTATTTACATAGGTAATGATAGGTAATTAGTAGCCGTCTGTATAGGTACTAATTTCTTTTACTAAATGCACATTTGCAGAGACTCAAACGTTTCGTAGCTTCTATGAAAGCAGATATTCCAATTGGCTTAAACTACCAATATGATCCTGACATTTATATACATGTTATTTCAGTATTAGTGAAATTATACAATTATATACGTATATATGAATGTTTTCTATGGTAAATGTTCAAATCCTTTGTAAGTCGCTGTATGTACTTTGTAATAAATTTCTATCGACAAACACTTAAACGCGATGAAAAGTAATTACCAAATGGCTGCCAGTGTTTTTGAATTAATACGCAAATAGGATGATATACGGTTTTACCCCGGTCTACGGTTTTATACGGGTTTCCCCTACATTTCGAAAGGTACGCGTGAGCGCTTCGGCCACGTATCTTTGTAAAACGGAGAGAGTCGACACAGAAAACCAGTAGAGCTGGGAACTGGTTTTCTGGCGGACGATCAACGCCCAGGGCTTGTCACGATGCCGGGATGCCGCTGTTGAACGAAGCTCACACGCGAGCCTCTCTGCTTGTTTTATAATGCTAGTCCGATCGGCTGTACCACCCGGGAAAGAAGCGTTCGTTGATTGCTCGGCCAGGATGGAGGCACTGGGCCAGAGCAGCCTTTCGATGAAGCGATTACGAATCGATGAAATTTTCAAATATTCGCGTCGCAGCCGCTGAGACGCTCCGTGATCGCTTCCCGAGATCCTCCTGATAATTTGTTTCTTCGCAGGCAATTACGAGAAAATTGGAGCGCACCAGATAAGAGTTACACTTGTTGCATTTTTTTCATTTTCGTTTTTGTTTTTTCTTTCTTCCTTTTTAATCGACGAACGATTAAACGCAACGTTGCCCTTGTGGATATCGACGCGTTCCTTCGTACGATTTCCTTTTTTCGCCAAGGAAAGGAAGGAAGCAATAATGTTGAGTGGCTGTAATTTCAAACAGAGAGCGATTATCGCGTATTTTCCAAACGCATCGCTTGTCTAAGAATAAACCCAAAGTGGTTTTCCGAGATTTTCGCGCGAAATATTTTGCGAGGTAGCAATTCCGAAACGTTTAAAATGTAACTTGTTGGATTTGCTAATAATGTTTTACTAACTGGGAAAATTCGATTAAACAAGTTACTATCTATAGAAGTTAGATTTTTCTTTATGCATCGGCAGATGAACATGAATTTAAAATATTCACATTGAAATACGATTTCACTTGAATGAGTATGTCAAGCGTTTATACGAACCATGTTTTAAAATATATTCTTGATTACTTGGCGATAAAGAGATTAGCATACATGTTCGAATAAATCTTCGCTAACTATCAATTTCATTAATCAGTTTAATTATCCTTGCCTCGATTAAGCGTATAACATCTCGAACAATTAATCTCACGATTCCTGTAATTTCCTTAATACAGTTGCAATGCTTAAAGTTATCTTGGATAACTTATTTTCGAATAATAAAGATGTATCAATCAAGACCAGGCAAAATTTTCTTTACATAAATACCTGAAGTAATTGTTATTTAGCGATTGGAACAGTTTTAGGAAGAATTGTTATTAACAGTATAGAATATAAAGATTCTTCTTGGTGTGCGTGAAACTTTTACGCTGAACCAGGTGGTGCTATAACCGTTTTGAACGAAAATATTTTCGCTTATTCGATTTTAGACTTCATGCCAATTCTAAGTGGAATCTATTGTATAATAATCGAAATTACTAAAAATAATAGATTGTTACGTTTACATATAATTAAGCATCTGTTTTCTACGAAAGTATTACGAAGGAATAAATGTAGAAGCAGTTCGTTCTATTTGAAGAGAATTTTAAGAGAATTTTAGCGCTTGCGAAGGATATCTACAAAAGCAAAAACACTTTTCTAGAACACTTACAGAAAACCAATCGTATCTCAAGAACTATTTCAGAATCGACGTAATAATTTTCAACCTGCAGTTTGAACCGTTATATCCAACATACGTCTAACTTAATTAACCCATTAACTCTTTAGACGATATAAAAATACCTAAGTTAATTTCTCGCTAAGGTATCGAAATATCTAAATAAAAGATACAAATCTGAACTCGCGGGCTACAATTTTAAATCTCAAGCTAACCGATTAATGTGCAGGGCAAAATTGTAACGTCCGAAATTGCTACTTCATGACACTAAGTCAAGAGTTAAGATGTCTTTGCAAACATTTGTCTTTCGATCGGTGAAAATCCAGCCAAAGCTACGGTTTAATTGCTAAGGTATCCCGTTAAATCGTAGGAAAACTGACGTTTTAATATCGCAAATTACGCTTGAGATAACTCGGATTAAGAAGGTCCCAAGGCAGGGCGGCCCGTCCAACAACTTAGTAATTAAAATAGTATCGCGTTTACCTGGTAAGTTCGGTATTTGCATGCGCGTGTTTCAAGGGGTCTGAAATCGAGTTACCGGATCCCATGATGGCGAAGGAGACCCGGGGTGCGCGGTAAATGTCGGGCCAAAGTTTTCAGTGTCGAAAACTCGGCAAGAAGCTGGCATGGCTGACGCGGTCTTGCGGAAAACCGTCCCCGTAGCTGCTGTTCTATGGGACGCCGCCGACATTAGCTGCCCGTGGAGCCCACTTTTCGCACCCTCGTCGTTCCCGCGTATAATTGGCCCATTTAGCAGTCGCTTTATCCTGTTTTCCTTTCGGTTACATGCGAAACGATCCGCGGCCCGACCGACAATTCTGTTCATTAACGAGCTTCCTTAATTGTTTCGCCGTCCCCGCGATTCTCGTTGCCCCTTTCTGGACCTTCGTCAACGATAATGAAGAAAAACGTCGCAGACCGGAGAAGTTATATTATATTCCATATGAAAACCATAGGAAAAAAACGTGTATGTCACGTTCTGTGTGCTTTATAAGGGAACAGTATTAAAATTCAATATATTCGCAAGTAATGTCGTTCGATAAAAATTCTCTTTTTATTTGATGTCGAAGTCGTGTATACGTCTTTTCCAATCATTTGGATATTTTAAAGATATCGATTTTGACGAAGTTGATTATATTGTTGATTAACAACAGGTTTCTTGTCAATGTGACTTTATTGTCAATGGGATTCGCCTAACACGTAGTTATATAACCATTGATTATCAGAATTTGTCAGTTTATCGATTATTTTTGAAAGATACGTTTCTAAGTGTGCAGGGTTATTCTTCTTTTCAATTATGTCAGTAGTTACATAAACAAATTCGCGTCAAGATCAGGAAACCAGCAAAAATGGTCTATCATGTTTCTTCCACGTGATCTTCGCACGCAAACTAAGCATCTTTTATATGTATGGCTGATTGAACGAAATACATGTGATTATTAAGAACTGTGTAAAGTGTGTATAATTTTAGACAGAGTTACACAGAGCTAATCTTGAACGTTGTTTCATTAACTTTAATCTCTCTGAAAGGAAATCTTTATCTTAGAACGAAATAGAAGTTTAACGTAAGTTAACGGATGTAATAACGATGTTCTCTCTCTTTGTACGCTTTTTATACGCAGATTCTTAAACTACCTCTGAATCCGTTTTCTTGACTATCTCTAGCACCATTACAAACATCGTGTATAATGTTCGTTCGTTTATTCCAGCAGGATTTTCTACGTCATCGTCATTTATAAGATAAAATTATCGAACGTGTAACGTCGCTTGAAACATTTTATTCCTAGTTTTAAGTTATTTTCCCGCCAATTTCTCTGAATGTAGGTACACACCGTGTTTAAATTATTTAAATCGCTTCAACTAAAACTTCTTACTTTCAAAACAAACATACGCGATTACGAACAACGCAGAACTGGATTGATCGAACATAATTAAATATTCCAAAGTTGGTCGCAATAAAAATTTCGCTAATAGAAGTTGTAAATTCTGCTGATCATGTTTCCCATACGATGATACGAAGCTCAATATACATATGTAAATATATTTAGAAGGAATCCAATTGGAATCAATCGCAATATAAAAGTTTTACTTGATGGAATTCGATTAGTATCAATAAGAAATGCTGTTTCATTTCCTGTATTTACAGAATGCATTACCTATTTACATTATTCAAACTGGTTTCGAACGGTGGAATTAGAACCTGTGGAGCCTGACAGTTTGAGAATATAAATACTTCGTATAATTTGTATGTACTTACTTCGACATTTGAAAAAGCTGAATCTCGTGAAACTAATACTCGAACCCTGTAAGATGAGAAATTGCGTGTCATAAATGTTATATACCTACGGTATATCGTTCTTAACATTCTAAATACATTGGTAGATTTGTGGTTACAGCATATGAATTTTATCAAAGTGTAGAAATTAATGACTGCAGATACGTGGTTACTTACTACCGAGAAAGGAAAACTGGTTGAGTAAATTCAAACCTCGATAAGGTAGATTTAAATTCTTTATAAAACCATTTTACATTTCACAAACTGCTTATAAAGCAATCAAACCTATTTTATCCAGATTCAGACCTACGTGATGGTTTTCTTTTTCCAAATCGCTGGTAAGATTCCCACAGAAACACCACGGTTACGTGCAGATTTTGTTCGCCAAAATCTTCGGCATGTGAAAATAAAAAAAGGAGGATAGCACACGTAAATGATAAATTCATGGCGGCTTATCGAATCGAGCCGCGTCTCGGTGGCTAATTCGTTTCTGTCGTGTCACGCGATTGCGCACGCATTAAATTGTTTATTGTTACACACGTAGCGATTTACGATTCTGTCTGCATGCCGATGTGGCATAGAAAAAAGCTCAGGAAACAAGGTGCTGGCCGTAATTTTTAAGCCCAAAGTTCATTAGCATATCTTATTATTCGTTGGAAGTTTCACTTATTGGGCCGCGGCGTCATAAACTCTTTTTGTGGGATCGGTTGCACGGCACGCACGCGTTGCACGTTGATCGCCTCTTCTTCCTCGTCTTCCGCCTCTATTCGGGCGGTTCCACCTGCCCTGTGCGCGAATCGGCGATACGCATCGCGCTCGGCGTGCTCGTTAATGGTGTCGAACAGCATCAAACAACGCGTGAGCGATGTTCGTACCACGGTTAGGGCCGACCACCCATTGGAGCACCGTAATAATCCCAGCCGATAATAATTAATCTGCCAGCGAGACAGTAACCGTGCCACGAGACGCTATATACCTATAACGTAGATACCAATTGCTCTCGGACGTAATAATCTGCGGCGAATTAATTGTCGCCGCTTCTAACAAGCCTACCTTGTGCTCCGTCCATCTGTGAATATTCTATTGTTCCTGATATTCCTAACATATTGGTTGATATTTAGCAAATGTACCATACAATACGTTGTATGCTTTTATACGTTATAAACTATATACGTCATTGTTGTTGCTATTTTCTAGCTGGAAAATTGTATAAAAGTGACGAATTCTTTGGCAATGTGGTCGATATAAGTTTGGAACCAGATCGTTGGTCGCTTCTTTGTTTATTTGGTTGCTTAAAGGACGAGAGGTAAAAATGTTGAAAAGTTTATTGGCTTCAAGATGTTAATAAAATCGTAGATTAATGGGTACGGATAACATGAACACATTGATAATGATACTTTGACGATAGGGTTTATCTGTTTAAGAGGAAATAGAATTTGTGGAATTGAATTATATTGCACTCAGAACTTTCTATAGAATTAACATCGATTGATAGAAATTATTTAATCGAACCGAAATAGAAGTAGAAAGCTTCTTTGTCCTCAATCCGATTTATTTCATTGGTTTGTAATTACAATTTTCATGTTACTTTTGTTTTTAGATCCAATATCAAAATTGTTACGCTTTTAGGACGAAGATAAATGTGTATACATGTTGCTCATTTTACAAAACAGTGCAGTTTTCTTCCTAAGTTTTCGATACATTTACAGCAGCTTTTGCATCATTTTTAACTCGATCGTCTTTTTCTTCCCTTAGAATTATTTCTTCAAAGTGTTTCCTTCTCTACTGCAACGAGACCACGATTGGATCGATCAAAATTCAACGCCCGTAGTCGAGTTAAAAGTGCAAACGCACATTCACGCGCGCCAGAAGCAATAATCGTTCGCCTCGCTTTCGACGAAAGCTTTTCAGAGCTTAAAATTTCCGGCCAATTAACGACGGTTAATAACGTAGAACGTATCAACCGATGTACATACGTTATACATCTTTGTGGAGGTTGCGTGGCTCGTTTAAAATTTGAAATTCCCTGCGACACTCCATCGGCCGTAGGACGCGTACGAAGATTAACGTGAAATTTAAGACGAACGTCCATCGTTCGCTCGCTATTACATTTTCTTCGGTGCCTGCTCGTCGTTGTATTTCACGAGTGTCGACCGTATGATATTATATGGTAATTTCGTATCTGGTTATGGCGCATTTAGCTAATCACAGTATAAGGATTTTATGATGAACCGACACTTTTCTGATTCGTTGATCGTTCGGTGGTTTCGTTCGAAAGGATCGAGCTACATTCCTGCGAAAGGAACGACTTGGCTGCCTCGATCTCGTTTTTCTACCGGCGGCTGTCCGTTTCCTGCGGATTATTCGACTTCGAACGAGAGACTCCGGCGCGGAATCCGTGTGGCGGGAAGAAGTGAAAAAGAAAAGCACGCACCTGCCCAACTGTTTTCTCGTTGTAACCACGTCGCCGGCGATTACACGGGATATAGCAATTTGTCGATTTATTAATCCTTCCATTAGAGAAGCCTACGAGCTTCGGGAAAAACGAATAACTTCGTAAATGAAGGGTGGACGTTCGCTAGAGTGGAAGGAAAAGATAATGACGAGGCGAACGAGTTTATTCCTCGACGTATAATCGAACCGCGTTGCGAGGAATGTCAGAGAACCGCGACGAGAATGGCAAACGGATTGTAATCATTTAATTGAGGGTAAATGGAAACGTGCCATTACGTTCTTCTTCATGCTGCGCCGTGTCATTTGCATTTCTTCGCAGAAGGGATGAATGGCATTAACGAGTACTAGATTTTACGTTTCGAATTCTTATTGGTTGTTCGTGCGATACTCTGTGATAGAAATGTGTTCGTCCGATTCTATTTGATATTGGAAGAAGTGCGTAGCCGTACGCATTGAATGTGTTAGTTTATGACAGTATTTCTTCTAATTTTGTTTCAATCTGATTGTTCCTACATTCGTAATAGTCACATGGCTATATACGTAAAACTGGTAATATAAAGCGCATAAAGTATTACTGTCAGTAGAAGCTAATCATAGAATTATAGATAAGTTTTATTCCATTTGTAAACAACTCCAAATATCAACATGTTTGTGGCATCTCTTATCTGACGTTAATAGGTTGAAAAATACTAAACAAATTTATTTATTGTATATTAGAGTTACGATTTTTTCTAGTTCTAGGAATTTGCGTATTAGAGTATACGACGCATAATTTGGCGCTTCGAAAAAATTGAACAATTTATCGAGAAATTGCGCGAAAATATACTCCTCTTTCTTGCATGGTGTGTTACTTAATTTGAGAATGGAACGATATACATATTATTTCCGTAGGAAACTAATATCCATATTCCTGCCCAACGAAAACCACTCAACCCTTCCACGTATGAACAACACCCCTCTCTTCCTTAATGTATCTACAAAAAAAAAAAGGAAGCTGTCTAAACAATTTGCCAGAAGCAAATTGCTCGCCACTTTCCGAGATGAACACATTAAAGAGGATCGGCATACCTGGTGAATCTCTCACTTCGTGACCGGAAACATTCCCGAAGCGAAGCAGCGTATCGTAGGGACGCGACGCAGGACGAAAACGGGCGACAAGGGGAGCGAAAGGGCGAGAGAGGAAGCGTACAGGAAGAAAGAAAAGAGAAAAAAAGTACGCATCTGCCGAGTCGTTCTCATAATGACCACGGGTGTGATTACGTGCAATTACCGCAAAGAGTGGCCTCAAAGATCGATGGGCGCCGTTTGGCGGAACAACAAGAGACGCATTGGTCGACGAGGATGCAGGTGGACGAAGGGAAGAGTCGCGGCCTGTGCAGAAACAGCCGAAAGAAAAAGGTGGCGAGAAGAAGAGCAGTCGGTCGAAAGGTGGATATTTGCGCGTCGCGAGAGTGGCCATGCCATAAAGACCATGACGGTTAAAATATTTTAAGCCCATTGACCTTAATAACAGGTCTACGGTTGCTGCTGCTTCGGCTACCAAGCAGCCAATAGCGTCTCTACTCTCCAAGTAACTGCCAACAGTCCCCTTTGTTTTCTCTTTCTGAAACGTCGCTTTCCTCCCTTCGATTCGACCGTCTTCGAGGGTGCTGTCGGTATTTCAAATTAAAATATACGGCTGCACAGCCCGCGAGATAAATTTTCAGCATCGAGGGTACGTCTTGTAATCTTTCAGTATTTGATGATCATTAGTTCCTTTCGTTTTGTATAACGGAGATGTTTTGACAAGCAAGCACTTTTCGAATAACGTTTTGCCGTTGATAACGCGGAAGTTTATTTGGTTAACGCATTGCGTATAGAAGGGAGAGTTAAGATGTTGGTATTTATACAGCCAAATGAGTTTACTTCGCTGAATATTATCGAATACTTAAAAGAAGTATTCGAACGTCATCTAACATTGAAGCAAGTTACACATACGGTAATACGAGTCTGGGTGTTCAAACTACATAATCGACATCATGTCCGTCTGTATTTCATAGATACATAACTAATAATCAAATTTTCAAAAAGTTGAAAAGTCCACTCACTGTAAGGAGATTAAGGAGAGTATGAATTATAAAAAATAATATTCACAATATCTTTCGTCTACTATTTAATTTACGAAGTTGGTCAGTGTTGGCTCTGAACAACTCGCGCATAAAAGATCAGCGCGAAGATGAATTCTGAAACAAATGCATGCCTGGAACACCATCTTTGTCGAAACTACCCAAGATCTTCAAAAGGTTGCTAAATTTCGTTCCGATATACTACAACGTATTGAAATCGTTGCTTAAAAGTGTAACGTTTCTATTTCGAATCGTCCCAAATCGTAACCGCGATAACGCGACCGTGAACCTTGATCCTTTGATTGACACCATCACAGTTTCGCAACTATTTTCGTTACACGAGAATATCAAGCACGATCGTACCAACGAGACGCTGGAATTTTCCCTATAATTGTTTAACTTTTTATACCGCTTGGTATCTTGTTACATTATACACTTATATAGTATATCGGCGTATCGCAACGTAAGAATTTCCACAAATTCGAGATCACGGTATCAGACGCTGTTATTTTTTCTTCCGCTACCGATGGTTGCCGGTCAATCGGCACGAATATCGCAAATCGTTTATTAGTAATAAAGAGTTGAAGCATGGACGGGCCATCGATACAACCGGAGTACGGGGACGTTCGGTTAATTAAATTTCCAGGTAATATTGAATTTAAGTGGCAGGTCGATACAGTGAGATGGAGCAGCATCGAGCGAGAGGTTTATTTATGCCGTTTGATCGTCCCAGGGATCGCATTATGCCGAACGATTATTTTTACGTTTGTTTTCCGTTCGAGAGGAGACGACCGAAGGAGGCATTGGCATTGGCATTAAAATGGCTACCAGTTCTTCTCGAGTGGCTCTCGAGCGGAGCGGAACATCTGTCGGAGTGGCTTCTTTTGCCCCCTTCTAACATGTCTCGAATCACGCGGCTCGGTGTGACAAGCCACGGGATTGAAGGGCACGAAAAGGGATTGAGGTTTCCCGTCGTTCACGAGAGAAGATTAAAGTCTTCCTCCTTACCTTCTTCTTTCTCCCTGCGGATCCTTTTCCTCGCCCTATCTGAAAAATTCAGTCCCGAATATCACCGAGTATTCGCGCGCGTTTTTCGATCCCCGGGATCCGTCCCGGTCTGTTTCGAGGGAAAGCTGCTTTTGTCGACAAGATTGACTCGTTTATAAATAATGGATTCCGATATCTCGCCTACTTACTTTTATCGTCTCCTGTCAAAATTCGTATTTTCCTCGTCCGCTCTCCCCGCCCGAAATTGGATAATTTTAAATACATGAATATCACATCGTATTTAGATTGCTGCTTACTTGAATCTTTATGTAATTTATCCCTGGTTAAAAATTGATAGCGTTGTGCTTTACAGTCATAAATTATGAAAGCGTGTTTCTATGAATATTTCATGGATTAAATGGTATGTACCGAGTCAGCTACTGTATGTTTATTAAATTATTAGTCAACTTGGTGATGATAATAAAGAATTTATTTTATTACATAATAATAAAGAGCGATACATTGCTGTATAGATAAATATTAAATAATCAAGAGTAAATGCTTTACGCAAATTCGCCTACGTAATCACAAACGCAAAACATATTTCCACGATTTGAAAAATATTGTCACATAATGCTTTAAATATATAATTTATATTCAATATACTATTATGCTTTTGTTCTTGTTATTATTGTACCATATCGAATATTGTTTCTTCAAAATTTACAAAGTTATAACGTAGAGATGATAGAAATATTACAGGGCGTTAAAAGATACGATACTATAGTGTTAAGTTAGCTGAAAAGAGAAAGATATAAATAAAACGTTTCATTAATATAACGCTAAACGCCGGTTGTCTCAAACGCAAGAAATTCAGTGAATCAAAATCTATCGAATAACAGGGAATCGCGTGAAATATTGAAACAATCAGCCAAGCATACTCTTCATCTTTCACTCCCCTAGGTTATCATCAATCAAGAAACTCGACCATAAAACGAGCTTCCCTTTGATCCCGATTCAATCAGAAACACCTTTCGCTTCGTCAAGATTGCCGTATCCCTGGGACCACGAAATATTAATCTCCCTCCGATCAGAAAAATCTCTCAGAAGCTTTCAAATCGATCCGTCGGTTCCCTTGGTAAATCGCCGGTTTCGCGTTATCCAAATCGTATTTGCCCTGTTAATTCGACGTTTGAAAGAAACGCTCGACCGTGTTCCGATCGTTTATCTCGTAATTCGTGGAGCGGCTTGGATTCGGTAGCGAAGAGGAAACTAGTTAAGAGGATCACCGAAAAAGGTGACGAGGCGGGCCACGAAATCAAGAAGCTGATTTGCCTCCCTCGCGACGATCGATCACCGGCTAATGCCCCGATAGGAGATCAAGGACGTAATGGCAGCCAGTAGACAGGATGATAAGGCGTTGCCTCGCCTTCCAGCTGTTCGACACGCATACCGACTTTTTGTTATTGAGGTTAGGATCGAGGACACGAAGGTCGTCGAGACAGGGGCTAATCCTATTGTAGGGGGGTATAATTGGATCGGTTCGCCTTCCCTCCCCTTCCCTTTCTACTGTCCACTTCATTCGTTTCCCCTTGTAGCACCATGCTCGCACGAACAATCTAGTCTGGTGGCGACTCGTCTTTCGGCAGAACTGCTTAGCTCTTCGCCTAATCCTCGATATCCCTCGTAACTTCGTTAGACGACCTTTCAGGACCGTTCACGTAGCTCGGATTGACCGACGAGTGCCGGACATTCGTTGAAAAATCAATCTTCCTATGTCGAATCACTCTGGTGAGTTCTTTGTCCTATTTCTTCTCGCGTTTGCTTTGAGAATTGTTTTAAGCGAAAGGTGAATCTTTTCAGCAACGGTCAATTCATTTTTAACTTTCTTCAACGCGTATCGTTTTTCTTTCTTATTTTCTTTCGATAGATCGGAAGGGATGCTGCATTGAATTTCGATTGTTTCACTATCTATCGGCAAATATTTTGAAATACCGGTATTCGAAACTTATGAAAGCGATAACCATGAAAATGGTATTTTCTGTAATTCGGAAACTATTTACGAAAGTGACAAGCGTTTTAGCATAGGGGGAATCATGGAACAGCGTGGCGGTTTCAAGTGTCATTCGCAGATAATTTAATAATAAATATCAGGCAGCATAACTCGCACCGGTGGTCCCCGCATATTCGGAACGTTAGCCGCTACACGGTGAAACAAACCGTGTTATCAAAATAAAAGGATGATCGATGACCAGAGACGTAATACCGTTGAAAGATAGTATTGAACATTAATTATCCATTACGGGCATTAGTGCTTCAACTAGAATGGATATTCCATTATTAATCTTGTTAACCGATCCGACCGCCCCGGTTGTATCGCGACGCGTAATTCATAAACTAAATCTCGTTTAATGAACGGGACCTGAGCGGCATTTTATAGTATCGCCTACGTCTACACGCTAGAACGAGAAATACGGTTTAACTATAAACACCGTTAGATAAGTTATTCTCTTTGCTCTCTGACCCGAATGCTTGATCACGGTCTCGTTACGCGGCTACTGTCGTCATAAAAGCGAAACGAATGTAACCCAATGTCGCAATAAATTGTTACAGAGTAACTGTTATACGATATATGTACTCGCTAGTGCAGCAGTAAATTCTCCGCGAAATTATCACTGACCGCTCATTCACGTTCTACGAGCAAATCAAACAAACTGGATTTCGAACGTCGTTCGTTTGTTAAGTGGAAAATCGCGAAGTCAATGAACCGGAACACTCAATTATAACGCGCATAGCCTTACCTATGCATTCCTTCTCATAATCTATTTTCAGATTAATATTTTTTGGATACTTGCGGCGTTTAATAGTGCATAATACGCACGATACGTAATGTTTTCCTTTATTAGGTGTTACAAATATTTATCGGTTTTAGAATTGTTTAACTTTCTTATCGAGCTCAGTCTTTAGGCTAATGTTATATCGTTGTATCGAATTTCTTTGGAATTAGATCGTTTTGTACGTATTTCAGGCCGAGTGAATTTTTCACCAAGATACACGCTCATAATTGTTATATAATTTTTGTTGTAAATAGTTAGAATTAAAGTATTTAGAGTGTTGTTGCTACGTGCGAGTATATTAAATTTTGAAAATTAAAATAATCTCTAATGATTTATCGAAAGTTCTAATTAAAGCTGTTCATAATGGCGCTAGCTTTGTGAATCTTTCAACTCGTCTAATTTCGATCCGCCAACGTGTTTACAGCATAAATTTCATGCATCAGAATTGACACTTATTTTGATGATATGCGTGATAACGCATAGTAGGACGCAGAGGATTAATTAAAAATTAAACATTTCAATGATTCTAAATCTTTCGTTATATCTAAAATGAAGAATTTTAGAACTTGTATTATAGATTTGATATTATATTCAAAAACTCCACATAATCGAACCTAAATTTCTCCAAAAGTTAGAACGTATGGTATCCGATCACACGATCGTCGATTTAACGAATCCGTAGGAGAACTCCATCTAGTTCTCTTCAGCAGTGTCTGGAAATTTTTCTCAGCTCTGTGTTTTACTTTTCCGACTCGGTGTTTCCTCGAAGCACGGTGCGCGCTAAATCTCGGGTAACGATCAAAAAATAGCGAACAGGCATAGTGGTTCGTGATGGACAACGTAACAGACGAGAAAACACCGAATCGGGAAAGAAATCGTAAAATTAAAGGATCGTTGTCAGCACGCGAAGTGTGTAACGACGGGACCGCACGATTCCACGCGCAGAACTTGTACGCTATTATCGCGAACGTCATTGTAAATCTTGGTGAAAACGTTGAAGTAGGATGCCGACGGTACTTAAGGATGCGATATAAGGAAGCGACTCGAGGTATCTTCACGGAGTGTGGAACTGACTACTCGTTTAGCCTAAGCATCCTCATTAGATAATTCTCCGTTGGTCCATCAATTATGCTGTGGATCCCAGTCACCATGGGCGGTCCTTGGGGATCGACGATCTATAGACTAACGGGTCAGTGTTGAAAGTAATCGAATTAAAGAATTCTCGCGTCACGATCAGCCGTAAAACGCGCGGACGCTCGTTACTTGGTATTTGCTTCATTTTCATTGTAATCAGACGGAGAAAATATCGTGTCGTTAGCGTGAAGCGTGGGTGTTTCTCAGAAAGGCTTTCGCGTGTCTGAATTGGGTACTTTCAATTTGTATCGTTTTTCGAATTAGATACCTCTCCTTAAAGTAGAGTTTTTAATATCGATAAGAATGAATTAATTTGCTTTTGTCTTTTAAAATGTATTAGGTTGAAATTATGTATCACTAATTAATTAATAATTAATTTTCTATTAAATTCCCTTACAAATATCACGACGACTTTTATTATTTTGAATTCAGTATAAGGAATAATTCAATAGATATAATACGCGCAATATACGTGCGATTTTAACATATATTTCAATATATGACGTGTTAAAGAAATTGGAGTCTTCGGGCAAACATATTATTGTGTTTAAAATACAATTTTGGTAATAAATTATGTCGTTTTACCCGATTAATAGACTAAGCGTTGTCATACCATTTTTGATCTTGTTTCTTTACGGCTAGCAGGTTAATGACCGATAATAAATCCTGACAATGTCTTTCTACAAGTTTGTTACACAAACCGAATACTTGATTTCACTATATCGCTAATGAAATATAATTTATCAAGATTTACGTATGACTCCTTCCTTTCTCTTATGCCTATGAATAACGTAGTGAATGAACGAGGAAAAAGAAGTTCCTTGTAATATGATTTTGTAACTAGCTATTAGCATAAATCAGCGTTTCTATATTCAACGCGAGTTTCTTTTGACCTAGAGGAGAAAATGAGCCGAGATTCCTATTACCATTATTATTTACCAGATTAATCGGATGATCTCCGACAGAGAAAAGGCAACGGTGTTTGTACACGTAGATAGTGTTTGTACTATAGAATCGGGAAATTCTTCCAACACTTGTTTAAATTCTTGAAATTATTGACATTTCTCCAATAATTTTACGTTGATATTAATTTAAAAAAGGATAAAAAGTTTCGTAAATGCATAGTTACGAAATTTAATATTGCGATTAACGTGACATCGAATATGGCATTAGTAAAGAAGGTTATTTTTTATCTAGTACATAAAACATGTAAACAATTATTTAAATTGCATCAATAATCTTACCTTAATATTGATGCAAGAAAAGCAATTTGTTTTGTAAAATACGAAATCTAATATTAGACGACGACATTGATGTGACGTTAAATAAAGTAATTTTAAGAAAAAAATGTTACTCCTCTTTTATTGTGAAACATCCCCGGAACCTCGTTGAAATCTTTAAACACGCGTTGCCAGTTGGGAATTAAGTGAACTTGCTTAAATTCCTACTTTCCTTTCTCGAGGTATAAAACCGAGTCATAAAGTAAAGCTATCGTGGTAGGCTACCGTTGCATGTAATCTAGCAATCGTGCAAACTTTTTATCGATTCGAATATGTGACAGTCTAACTATAGTTTAATAGTTCTGAGGTTCGCGTTCGCGAACTTTCTAATTATACCCTGACGACAAAATTTCGCAGCTACGCCGCGCCATTTAACGCGAGTTACGTTCAAATTCGCAACAAATTTCGCCGTAACAAACGACGCTACTGTTAACTTTTGCAAAACGGCCGTAGTTCCTGTGTAACGTATGATAATTTGCAAACACGATTATTCCAAATGCTGCTTTAGATATAACGGAGATACAATTTTCTTATCAAACATCGACTTTCTGTTGCGTATCTGATATTACAAGACTTTAATGGAATTTATTTGACTCTTATGTCTGTTAGAAAATTTGGTTAAAAATGAACATATAACGGATATCAGGATTGAACATTTATTGAGGAATAGTGGGTTATCAATCGAGTTGTATCCTTCGTTTAAATAGTCAATTTTACTCTGGCTGGAGTGATCAATTAATTAAAATGTCGGCTCCATCATTTTTCATATCCGAATTAGTTCAACGTTACTGCTGATAATATAAAAGAGGTTTATTTTTTCTGGGCGAAAAATAATAATTTTATAATCATTTCTATCGAATAATTTTATCACGCTATTGTTGGGCTGTCAGAACTGCAAATAATTAGGGTCTTGTGTGTTTAATATTTTATCGGGTTTGGAAATTCAGAGTAAGCTAATTCTAAGAAATTTGCTTAATTATTTATAACGCCGTGAGAGTTATAACCCCGAAATTTAATAAAATAATATGCTTCGTTGCAAAATATTCCTTCTTCGATCTATCGTTTCAATAATATCAAACATGTAACGTGCTCTTGAAACTAGAACCAGATCGCTTTTTCCATATTTTGAATTATCATTATATTCAATGATAATACATAAGAAGTAATATTCTTATGAAACGTAATCGTTACGTCGATTATTTAATATCTCTGAAGGCAATTAAAATTCATCCACGCTTACATTTATTATAAGATGTTGTTATATTAGGGGCACGAATATTTAATATATATCGTATCTGAATATTTATCGAGAAAGAAGGGAAAAACGTAAATATTTTATTTACGAGTGGAACGATTCTCGTGAGGAGAATTTTCAGCTTCGAGCGAGACGTTCGCAGCCCGTTTAAACAACCGATTACAATGTCTTCGGATTCTCGTCTCGTCATATTTTATCAGGCGAGGCAAAAAGGGTAGACGCCGATCGATCCAAATAATATCTGATTATCATACCAATGCCTCGACATAAGGCTGTGGCTCGATTAGCCGCGGGCGGCGCGTTTACGTATAAATTATTCGTCACTGCCGTAATTATTTCTACCACGGTCGTGCGTGTCGCTTCCACGAAGGCTGATTTGAATATTTCGAAAGTGGCCTTTCGTTTAGACGACGGACACGTAGTTATTAAAGTTATACCTTCGCCCGTGTCGGTGGATACCATGGAAAATAAAAAAAGGAACACGGGAATAAATTACAGAGTACAGGGCGCGGATCCTTGGTGGCGGCATGTAAAGAATTTAAATTGTTCAATTGCTTGCGCGTTTCACAATCAAAGAAAACTCCCTCCCCCGTGAGCGTCACAAGCGTTTAATCGCCGATGAAGAATCGCCTGAATAATCAATCTCGTTCGTTCGATGCTCGTCGGCCGATAAATATCTGCTGGCACGTTTAACGAAATGCGGGTGGCTGCCTTGTTAATTGTCGGTTGAACGACATGAAAATCGATTGGCTTGTTATTCGGTAGGAATTTTTATGTTTCAGCAAGTATCTGTATTCTTGATTGAAAATTAATCGAATTGCCCCTTAACCCTTTGAGAAGCGAAAAACTCTTTCAGAATATTTTTTATCGCATGAGAAAAAAATTGTTTTTTTTAAAGTAATTGTCGACAGTAGGAATAAACTTCTTCGGGCGATCTTTTAAAAGAAATTTAATTAAAATTTGATTAAAATTTTACCGAAGATAAATATGCTTCTGTCGTTTAATTAATTAATATCCTACTAAAATACAATTAGGTCGGAAGAGATAAAGTTTGAAGTGAAATCGAAAAAGTCAAGTTACAGATAGGTTAATTTTAGCCTTGTCAAATGTAAATGTGATGTAGTTTATTTTGGAGAGAATTAACCTGACATGTAAAAAAATAGAGATCATTAAGCGAGGGGATTGTTATATCGAAGAGATTGGCAATTCGAGTGACGAGTTAACTCCTCGGTTAACAGGTTAATACTTAGGTATTATGCAATTGAAGAAATCTTGGAATTTTCCGTACGTGTCGTGTGTTTTATTACAACGAGTAGGGCTCGTTAAAATAATGTTGCGTGATTGGCTTCTGTATGTACATGTACGTATCTCTCTTCGGGCGAACATATTTTTCACGCTTCGTAAGTAACTTAAATCGTTTGAAATCTGAGAAAATTCCGTGATACTTATCGGTATTTCTATTACATTATTTAACAGAACTTTCAATAAAAATAAGGCTTCAGTGGAAAGAATTTCAGGGATTAATAAAGTATCATTTTCGTTGATATCAAAATAAAATGAGAAGAGCCATGCGATACTCTGCAGCAATAATCTTATACATACATGTTGATTAAAAATAATTTTCTGTAATTGAAAGATCAACTGGAAATGTCAATTTAACTGTGAATTAATTAATATTACATATTTATAGACAATCAATTACAGATTTCGTAATGAATTATATAAATTCATATTTAATTATAAATTACTAATTTATGCCTGTAAATGAAATCCCATTAATTATCATCATTCATATTGAAGTAAAAGTTTCCATAGAATCTTTCATAAATTACTACCTTAACCAGAACGACGCAATCTAATCAAAAACAAAAATTCTACATAAAATGTATACCACACGAGAAATGTATTTTTAGAACTTTTACGTGGGATGTATATTTCACGATAACAAAATAATGTCGCACGTTGCCGTTAATCGACCGCTAAATTTCTATTTGTACGCGGGGCGAAATGGAAACGAGGATGATTATCGGTTACATGGAAACGAAAGGGAAATCGTGGTGCGAAATTGGCGAATTTTCATATTTCTGGATCAGTGCGGCCGGATTGAAACCGAACGGCTCTACGATCAATGCGTCGAGCGTTTGCGCGCTCGCGTTGATACAGGCGACACAGTTAAAATCGCATTATGCTAATTTTCATTTTACATTCTGGTAATTAATTAAACATTCACACGATCCAAAATACCGTGGATATCCGTGCGAGCTCCGGTATTTGGCGATCTTTTTCCCCGGCGATCTCTCCGCTGAAATTCGCCGCTCGATAAAATCGGCCGTCGTTTCTCTCTCGCTACGCCACATCCCAGCCGTTCAACTCTGTAATTAATGAAACTGTATCCACGCGGTCGTCGTAATAATATCGTTGCAAAATAGACAGCCGAGCTTTCATGGGACATGTTTCGAATATTTGCCGCGTCTATCAAACGTGCTTCCGAGGTTTATTTATGCGACAGTTCATTAACGTCGCCGTATATTTTTACAGGTTTTTCACGTGCTTCGTGGTTTCTTCTTACGGTGTAACACTCAACCGACAAAAAGCTTAGAATTACATAATAAGGTTTTATGTAGGAAATTGTAACTTTCATCGGTGATTGTCGCGATTGATTACAGTTGCACCGCGAATGTTCGTGCAAATTCATATTTTCGGGAAAGGAGTCTGTACAGATAAAATTTTTTTTATGAAGCATTTGGAACTTTATTCGAGTTTATTTCAGTTTATTTGGTTTACTCGTATATTTACAATTTTTTTATGTAGAAATATGTTCCGCCTTGTAAATATTACATCGAGTACTTTACTTTAGATATTTCGTGTATTTTTCTACATCAGATATTTTATATTCCGTATTCTTTCATATGTTTAAACTGCCCAGAAGTGCACAAACATTCTCAATTTAATGATAACATAAAGCATATTATGAAAGAGTTGTACGTTGTAATTAAAACATAGTTTGCACAATTTATTCAGCTGTTTTACAATACAAATTGTTTGACTTTCATTAATATGTTATCCTCGTGCACCTGTAATCATATTGCCTTCTTCTGTATGCTACCTTCAAACAAATTATTCCAAAGAATCTTAAGATACTATACTCCAAGCTTTTTATATCTATTACATATTTCTTTTCTTAAAGTATAGTTAAAACATAGTTCAGAATTTTAGTAATGTTTCGACAAATAACTACTTTTAAAGACCACTGACTGATAATGTATCAATAAATTGAAGGAAAATTTATAAGAGAATTCAAAAATAGTATACGATACAACTATTTACGTAGCTCTGTTAGTCATTGGAAATTTATTGATAACGATACCTGGTAGATAAAAAGGATAGTAAAATTAGGCCAAATCATGTCATAAACAACCATTTCCTATAATTGTTTGATTACGTATCTCTTGAGAGTCATAATAATTCTAAACGTTTTGACGGTAGTGTCTATGCAAATCGTTGTTCGTTATCTAACTGAAGTTGTTGGATTAAATATTATTTGACATGTATTGAGATTAATCGATTCGACAAGTATCATTGGTGAAAATGAATGACCGATTGATCTAATCGAAAGATATATGTTATGCTAATGCTGAAAAGTTTTTAAGGTTCAGTATGGAACGGGTTGCGAAATTAATCATACTTGTGTCAAACGTGTAAGCAAGGAATGATAATAATATGAACTGCGTATATTGCAGCTCATTATAATTCTATATCGCCCACTCATATATCTTGTCGTTTCTTAAATTTCCTTAAATTTTAACTTGATGGATTGAAATTTTATTTGTCATTCTTTTGATGTCACTGCATTCCTTTATTATTTATTTTATTAGTATTATATTTGTTTCTATGTGAAAATTATTAATTGGCAAATGTTATCCGTTTAAAATATTCTACAATGTTTATTATTTTATATTTTACATTCTATTTATTTCAAATATATTTTTATACCGATACATATTAAACGCGATAGATAATACTACAAAAAATATTTTTTTTTGATTATGCCTGGGAGAAACATTGTATTCATTCTATTTTTGTATGTTCTCGGCGAGTAAAGATAAATGTGATTCATATCTATCCCGGAACTTTTGCCGCTAGATGAAGCAAATTGAGAGATCACGAGAATACAGGGTAGCAACGAAGGGAAGGATAATTAATCGTGACGAGTTGTTGCGTTATTGTTCCCTTCGTTTGCAGAACGAAGCAAGGATAATCGAGGGACAGACAGGTTGCCAGGGTTGGGGCAAAAATTGGATATAGTAGTTCGAGATGCTTATCGTCGCTGGTGAAGATGGTCGTTTGTATTAATTAGCCGAGTACTTGCTCGATTTCTTAACTCCGCTGTGATTGCCGCTAAATGAAGCGTGTTAACCGCGTCTGGTAGTCGGAGTAACAAAGTACCAGCGATTTACAACTCTAATTTATATCATCTCGGTCGCGAACAAATTGTTCGATAAATTTTCTTGCAAGAGTGCAATCAAACCTTGATGCAAACCGTATGCGTATAGCGATTTATCTCGTACGATGGTATGTTTTGTAAAATGAACACGTTTTCGAAGTGTAATTACAATTATAAGAGTAGAATCTTAAAGTAAGCAGGCGCGTACGATAAAAGATTACTTCTTTAGAAACATAAGCTGATTGATAACATTAATTATTATTTATCTGTATTAGTTAGTTATAGTTGAACTGCGGATATCTGCGGAAAAAGAAGAACCTAGGCAGAGACTTGTGTCACTCGTTAAATATTATAACGAGCACCTTGGATATTTTATATATTTTTGTGTATCATTAATTTTCATTAACATTGACGACTTTACATTGATCTTTTACAAGATACCGGCGCGTATATGTACGTCGAGCTCTTTTTTAATTTAAGCATGATTCCGAAGGATATAATGAACAGATATAATAAGATACATATAGTGAACGATATGTGAAATCGTGTGAAACACGATATATTACTGGGAATAAACGTTTCTGAGTGAATGAGATCGTTTCATAAATAGTTAATTTTAACTTGCAGTTGCTGCATATGCAATTATCTTTTACTGGTCTTAATAAGTTCGCCCTTGAAACGGTTAATTATAACATAGGAATATGACTAATTGCCGATGTAAAAAATTTCACAGATCTGTGTATAGGTTGAAAATAACCTTCGCATAATAATATTATAACGTGGTGGTAGAAGTGAGAGAAAATTGAATGAAATTTTCATGTAACCATAATAATTGTCTGGCATACGTGTAAAAACATACAGAGTGTTCGAAAGGATGAAATCGTATGAATATGTATGTACATTGAATTTAGAAGATCGAATATTTATACACGACATATTTAAAAATACAAGTACATTTATAAATGATTTATCAAGAAATTACGTTTCAGGTTAATACTTATTTAAGCAATTACCTGTACACTTTATATGAAATAGAAAATTAATTATGTCTTAAGTAAAGTTACGCAGTTGGTCTTACGTTCGTTATTAACTCTTAATAAAGATTGTTATTTTTGTATCGTCTGAAATTATGATAATTACCATAAAACTATCATAGATAATAAAAATAAACTGAAAATACATGTAATATTAACAAATGGTACGGAGGTAATTACATGTATAACGATATGAAAATAACTATGTAATTACGATTGCTCTTTGTTCAATTATTTTATAACGATCAAGTTTGCCATCTACGCTATTCAAATGACGGTCTACTATAGTGATATTATGCAGATGTGCAATTAATGCTAATATTACCATTGATTCGGTAATTGCCTGACATGTATTTAATAATTACAATAATGGTAATTTCGAGCAAATGCCATGAGTACTCATGAAATTCAAATTAAATGTTTAATTGTTCAATTGATCTGATCCATTATATCAATGCCTATGCATTATTCGAATCGAAAGTTGTTCGTGATTTATTTTGAACGATCGTTACACGCTATGTTCTCGATCGTTTAATTATTTAGCGAACGAGTTCGACGTCTTTTCAATACTTGAACAGTGTCTGAACAAGTTACGATAATTTTGTTTTATCAATAGCATCGTTGTTCTTATATAACGGAAATACTTTTACTTTTTAACGAAGTTGCCGAACGATTGATACTTCGTTACGCAATATTTTTCACTTTCTAAATAACAAAAGAATGTAAAGCCATGTGATTTCAAATATTTTCTAGCCGAAAATATGTTAGTCTTGTAAATTGCTAATTTGATTATTAATAAACCTGTGATCTACTTTTCTAAAAGCCATATACGTATGTATTGCTTTATAAGTTTGAAATTAATACAGTAGACAACAATATATAACAAAAATCCAAATACACAAATATATGTCGGAGATGAAAGATCATCGGGACCTTTCTTTTGGAATGTTGGGGAAAACCCAAAATACTCTAGTCCAGACTTTTATTACAACTACAAATAAATAATACAACCGAGAAATTGTTGTAATGTTCTAATCCGAGTATGGGTGCCCGAGGTTTATGACAGTGGACTTGGGCTCGAAGTGACATAATGTGTCATTGAACGTAGTCACGATCGCGGGAGGGTCGTGTACCTAATAGAGGTACGGAATAACTATATAGCTTTCCTTAAAAACAAAGATTGACCCGAGCGGTATAGAGAGGAGTATATAAGGGCAGTTCCACTTTGACTTGTACAAGTTCTACTTGTACGTCGGGTCACACCAGGATCTTGTATCACCTCTCACACGTCATCCCGTTGGCCGTGAATTCGTTATCGAACCCAAACTCATTGTCGTCGACATCTCGTTTGTCCGATCGCCGCTATTACTTGCTAACCTTTGTAATAATCACATCCGTACCAACAAAGATCAGCTAGGATACATAACCACGATGGCCAATTCGAGTGAAGATTCGTCAGACGCCCAAAATTTCAACGCCAACCCGACATATATAATATTATAATATGCAAAGTACAAATATGATTAGAAGAAGTAACACGGCAATAAAAATGGGATTTTTCTCGTTTCTGCAGTTATTTCACAATTACATAATTGGTAAATAAGATCCATCGATACAAAATATACAAGAAACATTCGTATGTATGTGAATAATTCTCTTTCTTATGATATTTTAATTTGATTATTAATTTCGATACATACAGACCGCACAACGAATATACAGTTTACGTACTTCAAAATCCTGAATATCATTTCTAATTTCACACAGTTAAATGTTATATAATCTGATGTTCGAAAATTACTTTTCTATAAAATCAGAAGTCGACGTTTCACCTGCAGCTATTCGTGGAAACCCAATCGATACAGAAATAGAAGCATGTCCTTACGTTCAAATGGTATTCTAAAAGATTTGATTACTCGTATCGAGTATTAATCAGTACGCGTAATTATGTCGTGGCTCACGACGACTACTGCTGCGTTATTACTGTTATTTGCTCGTCCGGTACGGTCTCGTAGCCCTGAAGGATTAAATTCAGGTTGCCTTCTGATTCACAAGGTCAGTCTCATTCCCTGCTGTCACTCTGTTGTCCATTTATATCCGTCCAATCAGCCAGGGGTTCTCACCGTTCCATGTTCGTGCCGCATAACGTGAATACGTCTTAATCAAGTCAATCGACTTCTGCGGTTTCGTTATAAATAGCGTTCCCATTGAGAAGACTCTGTGCTCGATATCGCGATATCGAGCTCGGTTTAAAATTAAGCCGGCTTACATTTTGCAGCCCTCTTTGCTTTCCATCGATTATCGATACGCGATGAGAGTTTATAGAAGCTGCGATATCAGCTGCGAAATAATAAGAAAGAGATACACGTAAACTATAATTTCGAAATGAATTTGTTTTTTACGATTCGTATCAATATTGACGAAGGACCTAAATACGTTTTTCCATATTTTTATAAATATCGAGAGTAAATAGTGGAGAAATAATCTTCAGAAATAGAACTTTGATCGTCTGACCGACAAACTATTGTACGTTGAAAACATATTCGCCGTCGTATTATCTCTTAAAAGGTAAGGTTTCCTTCTCCTAACAATTGAATAAGCTTCCAAGAAATGCGATGCGTCGTTTGAAGTCAGGTAGGTCCGTGGAATTGTTTTCCGATCATCTTTAGTCGCAGGTTTTACGATCTCAAATCCTTTAAAAGCACAGCTAAGAAAGATGAGGACGACCAACCTGTCGTAGAAACGAAATCAATAGTTCGTGATAAAAATAATGTTAGTCAGCGTAAAATACGCGATATCGATAAGGTAAAAAGTTTCGCAAAAGTCAGCTTCTGCCTCGTCATTTGTCTCATCGGCTTCCGGTTGCTAGCAGTTAACTCGACGAAAGATAATCTTCTTAAGAAAGTTCCTTCATTACCCGGTTAATTGCATCGCTCTTGGTTGAGCGTGTGTACACCTTAAGCTCGGTTCTTCATCTCGGTTCAAGGCGACAACAGTGTCATCGTTGCCTCGCTGAACGAAAGAGAAACTTTAAACGAGCTCCCTCATCCGCCGATTTTGTTCACCGCTCGGTCATTTAATAACGACTGCAATTATGCCGCTATTTACTTTGCAGGCACCTCATAATGGCGGGAAATCGCAGGTAACTCGAGATGTGCCGGCCTTGGTGGCTTCGTGATACCTGGATATCGGAAAACCGACCAAGGATCGCCGCAAATGCGTATCGCGTTCTAGCACGCGCTTCCGATATTTCCCGCGAGTATATCTGCTCGACTGACGTCTTCTTTTCTATCAGATTTGCTTTATTCCACTATTTTCGAGTATATTATTTTCTGTTCTATTTTATGCTGTAAAAGTCGCATTTCTTTTTTAAATACGATTTACGGCTGGTCCTTTAAAAACGTCAGGTATTTTTATTACCTTATTTTTCAGTACTTTTTTATTTTCGAATTTACGCGATAAAAGCTGTTAATGCAGCTTTTAAAGCGGTTGATAATCGATTACAAATCCCTAATCGCTCCTCCAAATTCGATTGGCTTCTGGTATTTCTATCAGGTTCATCGTTCGTTTCTGGAAACGCAAGAACAGAAAATTTCTTACTAATTGTAAGCTTTGGAGATATTATCTGGAAGATCGAAGGGAAGTTAATTTTCAAAACATTCCTTAGTTGAATGGTAGCGGCTAATATAGTGGTAATGGTGATTAATTTAATGGTAGCTGTTTACATAAAGATATGGACACGTTGCAACGTGTATATATGTTACGATAATAAAATTTAAAATGGTAATTTAAATGGCGTGTTTTTTTAAATGCTTGAAAGCGTTTTCCTTGAATTAAAAATGGTAAGTACGTTACTTGCGTGTTATTTATGCATCATAAAATAATTAGGAATTTTTAGAAGTTACAGTATTCATCGAAATCCTCAATCTATAGAATACTTAAAATAAATTCTTTCGGAATAAAACGTAATGTTATATTCGCGAATATCCAACAAGTAGAAAAATATGTTTGTATCTTTTTTATAATATTTTGTTAACTGACGTAATTTCTCTTTTTTCTAAATCAAAGGTCTAAATTAAATACGCGAACTAAATCTTCTTATTGCTGTTAGGTAGCTCTCGAGAGTAGCCATTGAGTAGCGTCGCAGAAATCATAAAATATCAAATTATATTTCAATCATATTTTATTCCCTTTTTTCCAAAAATGTAAATAATGTTTAAATATGTACATGAGTGATGTAAATAATGTACAATGTAAATAATATGTTTGCCTTTCATTTGAATAAAACATTCAGAGGTGTAAGTTTTCTGAGCAAATTAATAGATAATTCAAATTCATCGAGTATTCTTGAAAGCTAATGCAAACTTAAACTTTACACTTAAAATTTTATTTAAATAGTTTGTATAATAAAATAGTTAGGTACTTGCATTTTAACGACCTGCGAACGTTGAATCACGGTTTTCGCAATTCATTTATTTAACGAGGAAAATGTGTTTCCTTCGGTTATGCACACACGCATAATTAAACGATTCAACCATGACTGTCTATCGCGTTTTCTCGTATTTTTATCTTCTAGTTGTTTCCTATTCTTTCTTTACGTTATGGCTGTAAAATAATTCATGTACATGCGTTTTATGTTACGACAATTAGCAAACGTACAATTACAAATGTCCACACACGAAACGTATTAACGATGTGTTTACTGTTTGCACTTAATAACGCGATTGCTGCTATCTATAATTAACGCGTACTTTCCTAGAAATCGATACGGAAAGTTTTTCCGCGAATAAGTGCGTTTTTAAAGCTATGTATTCCATCACCATTCGATCAATAATTGTGCTTCGTGTATACAGGGCGCTTCGTGTTATCAGTTTCTGCTGGCGTCTTTCTCTTCGCAAGTAATAAATTCGCGAGGACAAGTAGGACAATAAATTTAGTATATCGTACAATACGATGATAGGATAACCTGAATAAATTCTCCAGATCTGTTCTTTAAATTTTGCTCGACACGAATATTTTTTAATTGACACTAGCTACATAAGAATATAAATATGTAATTTGTCTATGTTTCTTAACGATCTTTTACATTATAAAGAAAGCGACTGTAAAGACGAGTTTAACAATTCATAACGCAACGATATTCGCAACGTAATATCATCGGGACGTAAGAACGAAGAAATTTTCGAAATATCTTAGGGTAATATCTTATCACGGTAAATTGGAAAAATTTATCAGTCGTTGTATCACATGTAAAAAATAGTGCAAGCCTTGTCGTTTTCTATTTTTCTTTTTATGCTTTTTCAACATTATTCGCACAAGAGCCCGAACACAAGAGTTGAGCTGAAGAGTTTCAACGTATAAACAGCTTGTTATTGATAATTTGCACTATCGCGGTGCGGTTCTTCGGCGCCCTTTATTAACCGTGCGTTATTTTTGATCAAGTTTATTTGACGCGACATGAAATGAACCGTATCGTGGAATTAATCGAGTTGCTCCTATAATTTGATCGCCGTTGAATGAACGATTACGCTCGATTGTGAAAGAGTACGGATTCGCGTTTTCCAGGTGTCATTAATGAAGCGACTGTTGTCGGTAATTTGCTGCGAACGAGGCAAACCGTTTCGTACGATTAAATTAAACTTGCAGAGAACGCCAAATATACGAAGTTGTGCTGCATGTTGTTTCACATGTTAAAGGAAGCTTGGAAATAAATTAATTTAAAACTAATTAAATTCGTTTATTTTATGAGAAAGATGAAACGTTTCAAACGATTAAATAATATCAGAAATAAGGAAAGTTTTAAAAGAGGCTAGCAAATGAATTGTTTCCTTTCGCAAAATGGATAAAATATTTTTAAATAATAATTAAACATTACACCGAGAAAATATAACGAACACTCGAGATATGTTTTACATGTTTAATAGATGTTACCAAATAAATTGATCGTCTATCTAACAAAAGAGGATAATCGAACGATTCATAAAGATCTTGAAGAAAATTTCGATTGGAAGTCGGGAGACAGAGTCATAAATTCTTGAAGAATACCATTGCATTCCATTATGAAACCGCATAGTTCAGCGTTAATGACGCTACTCGAAATCATTTGGTCGTAGCGTTAATCGCAATTATCATTAGAAATCGACAAGAGTATTCAACGCAAATATCCAAGCAATTTCCACGAACTCTCTATTAAAGTTTCTACCATGTGTTCTCAAACTGTGATTAGCTAGAACGTTTTAAACTTTTAGAAACTCTTATTATTGCGTTAGCCGTGTATCGATGCAAACTTCCACGAACATTTAAATTCCAAGACAAACGAGGTGGAAACAAAGGATGACTTTAAACGTACATCGGAAACTCCGGCGGCGTTTGTCGCATCGCGGCAAAGTAAACGTTATTTTCCGTGGATCCACACGGCTCGTGATTTCGTGTAGCGAAACGAAAGCGGGCAAACGAAGTTTGTCGTCGAACAGCGCGATGAAATTTCCCGGAGAACAAAAGTATCTTTTGACAGAGTTGTTCCCGAGCGATTTCCAGATATCTGTTCTCCGGTGCATTCTCGAGTCTTTGCGGATATTCGCCGGGGAAGACTTGGACGATTACTCGATCGCGAAGACCGTGTACCTTCTCTTGTCGGAAGTAGTTTTCCTCGTGAACTCGAACTGTTTCTCGTGAGCAGAAAACTTGCGAAGTTTCGGCGGCCGTTGATAGAATTTCACAATATTTCCAGCAACTTTCCGGACGAGTGTTTACCGCGGAATTTGCGAAGCGAAGATCGTGGAAACAGTTTAGAAGTGCCCTCGATCTCCGGTAAATGCGACCAGCAGGAGGCACGATGAAATATCGAGCTTTGAGTTATCGGGGGTAATGCTCGAGCAAATTTTGTTGCTCGTAAATTCGAGCACCTCTTGTTTTCTCGAACGAACTAGTTCTGAACGGTTTGATACTCGTTCCGAGGAAATATGTCCATTGGAATTGCAATCTGTTACGCGAACTTTGCGTTTCTGCCGTTCTGCTTTTCATGCCCTACTTTGATTAAGATCCTTCAATGTTTTTTAATTAAAAGTTTCGGTATACAACGAAAGATACCTGGAAACGGTGGCACGAACATCAAAGGGGAAAAGTAAAAATACAAGTCGGCAATTGTACACAGCGTGTAGTTCAATAATTACAGTAGAATTATTTAATTCGTTATTTTAGAACCTGTTGGTATCTTGGTTGTTATTTCAGTTTTCTATATACGTAACAATTACTCGTAATAAATGTTATCATAAAATCTGGTCTTTGTACTAGTTCCACGTACAGTGCGTTATTTCTGTATTGAGACGAATCTACCGAGATATAAAATCATAAATGATTTTGTAACAATTGTTACAAAATTGGAAAACGTTTCGTTACTTCGAAGATATTCAACGTATGCAGTAAATTAAAGATATCTATCCTGTTTAGACAATCTTTTAACGCATACCTGTAAACGAAGACATCGTAACAATTTAAAAATTCTTTGCAAGGAATTCATTATTAGGGAATTACTTTGATTAAACGCGTGCGTTTAAGATTGCATTTCAGGGGACATTTTATTTACAGAAACTTAATGCTAAATAAGTCATCACGAATCAAATCCTAACTGTGTGTGTTCGCTCAATAATACCATTTAAGGGTTTCAAATAAAATAGTATTATCGCGTACACACGTGAACGTATCTCAAGTCAGAGACATCGCTTCCCCTAAAATTCCTAATAAAACTCTCTCGATATAACTTGACGTACCCACGGTCTGGCGATAAGATACGCGTCTTCTGGAAGACCCGTGGGTCGTTGGAAGCACGTAGGGGCTCTCTTTGGTCTTTCGATCAATCGGCGAACGCCCCGCCTCGGTTGGAACACCGCAAGGATCCGAGGACATCCCTTCGCAAGGATTTGGAGCGAAGCCAGAAAGCGATACCTGGAAATCTGTCGGACAACTCGATTTCGTCGAGAGCACGCCGGAGAAACTTGTTTACCGGTCTGATAATGGTATTCTGTCGGGTGCACCGACAGTTCTCGTGTTTCTGCGGCACTGTTAATGGACTTACGACGAATCGCCAGGATTTACACCGGATTACAAACGCGTTTACGACTAATCTCTTCGTGTGTGACCAGTCTGCCCGTTGATGGTCTATCTTTCTCTCTCTCCTGTCGGCTGTCTCTCTCCCTCTCCCTCTCTCTCTCTTTCTCCGCTGGTATCTCTGCCTATTTATCTTTCTCCGTTCGCAGTTACGCGCGTCTCCTGGTCTCCGTTGCCGTTTGTGTTCATGGTCTCAGAGGCAATTCCCGCCAAGATTAGTGGTCTAGAACGTGTTGTCATGCAATGCGATCGGAACTGTGCGTTTTCGGTTCCAGAGACCGGTTGCACGTCGCGTCGCTTCCATGTTTATCGACGTTAATTTGTTGGGGGATATCTCGACGAAGGTAAATTACCGCGTCCTGAGATTCAATTGATAGATCGCAGTTTAAAAGGCCGCTTCAAAGAGAATCGTTTAACGCTAAAACTACCGAAACTTCGCAAAATAACGAGTTTTATTTTTGAAATTTCTCCTGAAATTATTAAGAACGCGTAAATATTTATTATTCCGCTGCTGTAATACAAATTAAAAATTAAAATTAGTTTTATAACAGCGATACATTAGTTCCTCTGCAGAAATATCTGGGAAATCAATCTCGACAGTTCCAACCATATGAACGCAGGATCTTCGTTAAAACTGAATATCTCGTGCAATAATCGATTCTGCCTTGCCATTTCCAATTCCACATTTGCGCATCCAAACGACAAATCATCGGGCCAAATCTGTCGAACGATCTTCCGAATTTACTTTCTCCAATTTTATTCGTTTCTCGCGTCACGCTTGTTTATCCCACTATCGAAATAAATATACCCAGCTATATGCTGAACCATCTATTCGCGATTTAACCGTAGTCCGATCGTCGAGCGTTCACAGTTAAACACGCAGCCATTTTCCAAGCTGTGCAACACCAGAGATTCGCAATTCGGCTCGCATCCATAAATCGTGGCCCGACCAAAACGGTGGAGAACGATCGACAGGGGAACTTCGTCGTATCGTTCGTTGAATGTCTATAGCCATCGGCCGAGTTGTATCACCAGAAGCGGTAGTTTCTACGATCGGACAATTTGCTTGCATAATGCGACACCCACGCGGCTCCCACGCGCCATCAGCGGCGGTTGAGAACCTTCGTTCGAGTTATACCAGCTATTAGCGATCATTTACGAGGACGCCGTTGGAATACGATCGAATACGATTAGGCGGAAATTGATCGACCGACCGTATGAGAAAACTCCAATTGTTTCTATTTCGCGTTGCTACACTATCGTTTAGAAATGTTAAGGCACCTGCTAGCTCCGCACGAAATAATTAACTTGGACCAATCGATCGGAATTTTTTATTTACTCGCCTCATTACGTATTCGTATGAAATTCTCGTTCAATACACGCAACAAAAATTCGTTGCAACTAATTTGCAACAGTCACGGGCGTACAGATCGATTTCGAAATCGTGATGCGAAAACGAAACGAAAGAAAATTAATTTTATTACAGGTAATCGATGATTATGAATTCTTATTCTATTATATTCTCCGTGTGAAATAATAAATTCTTACAAGTTTACGTCGTTTCTCGATGGTCGGACTGCGAACGTTTATGTATTTATGTGAACATTTAAGGTGCAAAATGCGATAGTATATCTATGTATAACATTCAAAGTGTAACTCTGGTTGTAAAATTTAATGGTCGAAACAGATTTCCACTTAATAGCTCCGTTTCTTTGCTTGTGTTTAAAACCTGAATTTGCAGAAACATTCATGGTCTACCAATGATTTTTCAGATTTACCTAAATTATCGCTAATGTATTAATACGCTGCTGTATGTTTCCCGATATTGTACGCGGATTTCAAATTAATTCGCGAGATTCGATCGTCGTTGAACACGATACATTAAGCCATTGATACGGAACGACGATGTAACGACGGGAGTAACGGCGATGGTTACTTACGGTTTAATGGGAAATAAAAGCGAGTCTGTTGCTTCTTGAGATCATTCGTTTTAATGGGAGGATTATGTGCAGCTTGGGAGGACTGAGTTTCTTCCGAAGGATTATGGATTAGCGAAACGATAATTTAACATTCTGCGTATTCGGGATTTCGTTCGCTTATGAAAGGAAAGGTATGATTGGCTATAAGTTTCTGCTTTAATCTGAGACATAGAAAGTAGTGATTGCAATAAATAGAAATTTGTTGTGCTGGTGCAAGATAGAGATACGTAATACCATTACATAGTAACGTTAACGACGTAATAAAATAGATATGTACTTATATAGCGTATTAATGATAGCGATGATAGTATGTATAATAATAAAATACGATGACATAATAGTAACTATGATTTTGCTACAAGTAATGTCATTTCCAAGTCATATTGTGCTATAGAGTATAAGGCTTATGATGGTTAATAGAATGTAAGAATTGAGAGAATCGAGAAGATGAAATGAAAGAAGGTTTTATTGCACGATTTTGTCTTGTCTTTATGAATTTATTTATTACAGTTCGAAGGGAAAGAATTTTACAATGAAATGAATGGATCCCTTGTTTAAAGCGATCAACCATCGAATGGAAAGATCTAGTTTCAAATCCCTAGTTAGGAGTTTCATTTCCTCGACCTATTTCTCGTTTCTTCTGACCATAACATTTTCATTAGCTACGAACACTATTTCAACTTCTATTATCGGTAAACGTATATTTTAAAAATGTGCTTAATTCTCTGTTGAACCATTGTGCCAATTAAAATCTTGTTTAATCTTCTCACCATCTCGATAATTTTTATATCTTTCGATATCCTATTTTATGGTCCAAGAAAAAAATCTCCGTCAATGTAACGTTTACGTTACAAATTCGGGGAACGCTTCGTTTTCATAAATAATAAATATAATGTCCCCAACTTTTTTTTTATTACTTTAAAGACTCTTTGCCGCTTCAGTGACATTTCGTTGCTGAAAGTTTACGTATATTTTCAACATCGCGATCAGATTCTTAAAAACTTGCCGAAAGAAGTCTATTCTTGACTCTTTAAATTCTTCTATAAAATCGTGCTGTTCCATATTCTCCCTCTTTCCCCCAAAAAAGAAGAAACAAAGCAAAAAGGAGGAGAAAAGAAAAAAATGAAAAAGATGAAGAGAAGAAAACTTTCTCAGAATCGCCGGACCAGCGTTCCCCGCTGTCTATAAAAGAAACGAAGAAGGCCGGCTGTGAGCATCAGCATCAACGTTAGAAACATAGTAGAAGCGAACGAGTTGACTACTTTGTCCGACAAGTAACGACTTCGTTACTCTGGCTGGAAATTCTAGCGAAAGATCGGGCACGCCTTTCCGCGGCGTCATAGCGGCTTAAGAAATTACGTTCTTGTCGGTGATTCCGCGAAGCGGCCTTCCGTCGAGTCCTTAACTTCTTTAGGGCTTCATTCTCGAAGATCGTAAGGCGAATCGTACGTACCTTTTGCGGCGCTTGTTCTCACTTAACGAGATGCGTGTTCTCGCGCTGGGAATAGAACCGGCCAGAGAGCAAGCCCACCGAACCCTTTCTTACGATCGGTCTTTTGCAATTCTGCCAACAGCGTGCCGCAGGCCTAACATTCGCGCCGCGCCGTGCCGGTTTGTTTGAATACCGCAGATTATATAATAGATACGCTGTACGCCACTCTAAAGGCCCTGCCGTGTTTTTCCTTCGTCGCCGCGCCGGTAGCCTTCGACCCAAACTAGCGATGGAACTGACACGATACAATGTTGATGATACTCAAACAATTCGATACTAATCCATTAATATGTCGACCAGCACGCGATATTTCTTATATTTTGCCCTGGGAGCCGCAGTAGATTGAAATGTAACACGCTACAACATCCAATTTTTGTAAAATATTACACCATATCTACGCAATTTTGTCCGAATCATTCGTATCGTTGAAAATTGATTAATCCATGAAATTTATCTCATTCTAATCGTTCTAAACAAATTTAGCAACGTAGGTCATCGGCAAGTGTTGAAGTCAATGTGTTAAGAACCAAGCAGTATAGGTTATCGTATGGTTATAAATACTGCAATATCTTTCGATGTCTTTCAACTAAAATCGTAGAATCTGCGAGGAAGAAATAGAAATGGGAAAAATATTAAGCGTTTGCTTGAATACCGTAGAATCTACAGCGTGGGTTATATAATAGATACCTGAACCATACTAGAACCGTCCCCAGTCCCCATGCGTTTTCCTTTCATTTAGTTCTATCGTTAGACATTCTCATATCGATCCCTACTTCGTTCGTATTGTAACGTATAATATTGATATCAATATCTTCATGTAGTACCTATCTATGGTATATTAGCGTTTTAATAGAAATATCAAACCGAGTACTCGTATTCTCGTAAAAGTATCGATCAAACATAATAATTTATATTAGAAAATTTCATACATCAGCAAGTAACAAGTTCTACAATTTTGCAATTTTACATCCCATAGAATAACTAAATGACTGATTCTTTGCAAAAGTTACTCATAGAATTGAGTTTCTTCGTTAACAAAATTACTGTTCCTAATAGAAGATAGAACTTTGTTAGTCACAGTATATATCAACTTGTAAGTTGACATGCAACCAACAATATTAGTACAATTGCGTACAAGAGTATAAGTATTGTTATCGTCGTAAAAATGTTGACTGTTCTCGATACCTACGTCCTTGATACAATGTAATATAATATAAGATGGGAATATTCGTACTACTATACGCTATCGATAAGTATCGATGCGGTATCAGTCCCAACACTAGCTCGAACACGTTTACTCGTTGGGGATAGTTGCCTTCTCGGTTCTGGCCGGTGAAAACATTATTCCTGAACACGAAAACGGCCAATTACGGATCTCTGACGGGTGTATTTTAGAAACAACAAGCGTCAACGGCCAGGTAACGTGTGATTCATTGCATTCGAGCAACGTGAATAGAGCTCGGTTGCGTGGTGAATAGGGTAATAACCGGTGCCATACGATGTAACCTGCTTCTTCTTATCGTCGTGAAATAATATCGTGTAGACCAATGCGGAAAGGTTTTAACTTTTCGTTGACTGCGCGAAATCCGACTGTAAGACGAACGGCTATTATCGTTTGATATTTGCTTGGAATTGTTGCTGCGTTTCGTGCAAGGGAATTCTGGTTGAAGCAAATGATTATGTTAACACGTTGTTGCAACTTCATTGTGTTCCGATGCACTTTACGTGTTGGTTATTCGGATTCTTCAGACTGAAATCATACGATGGGAACTTTTTGTCGGTGGTAATTATAGTTTGTTTAACCTGGCTGGCGAATTATGTGAAAGAATTTTAAGTGACTGTGTAATTGCAGGACATTCTTTTTTCTTCATTATTTATGAATGATAAGTTCATTAATTGTAAATGAATATGTTTTTGCGTAAAGAAACGTTGAAATGCGGCGCTGCTAGAGATATTGGAAAAAAGAAGTTACATTAATATGTTATTTCGTCGTAAAAGGATATTTTGAAAATGCATAAACATTTTTTTGTGACTACGAGTAAAATATTTTCACATTTCAGGTAATTTAGAATAAACTTCTGTATTTAATGGCAGTATCGATCATTGTAAATGTGCGAGAAAAACGTTTACGTGATAAATGTTCATACGCAAATGAACACTTCGCAAAAAATTTTCCACTGGTACCATACATCGACCTTTGCTTCTTCTCAAACAGTCTGTTTTTCTTATCTAACGCACGGATAAAAAATGAACGGCTAAGGTCTGACCACGTGAAAGAGCGTTTCTTCTATGGCTATTAGAAGAAATCGATCTATTAATCGACTGCCGGAAGTCGTCGGCTGAGTGAATCGACTGCTGTTATTCACGACCTACCAAGAAGAAAGGGGCAAAGCTGCGTCATTTAACGTGAGAAGCAATTTCATGGTTGCTCAATAGAAACACGTCTTTATAAGCAAAAGTCAGCGAAGGCTATCATTTGTGTAGCCTAATCATTTAACGCTTGACGTAATACTTGTCTATTTGATTATTGAATAAAATTATTAGATAGATTTATGCTTTAATATTAGCAAGGACAAAAGTACATCTCTCTCTCTCTCTCTCTCTTTTTTTTAACATTTTTCTTCGATGTACTGTTTTTATATCTCAAAAATAATATTGTTACAGAGTAATTTGTTATAATTTTATACAAAACAAACAAAGAACATTGACATTCCTTTAAAATAAAATTTCTTTTAATACAATAGGAACTTGATTATTCGAATTGCCTGATAAAAATAACAGATAAAATATAGTGAATATATAATAATAATTTTATTATTTTATTATTAAAGCTTGCTTTTTCGTATCGTTGCACAGTATTACAATATTATTTTTAATGTTCAGTGACATATAAACTATGATAAAGATTCTAATTTCTAATTTCTACGTCTTTTTTAAATTCTATTTGGTTAGATCAAGACGTGACTTCCGGAAGGACATAAACAGGATGGTTGTTTCACAGTTCCACGTCCCTTTGCTTGATTTATGGCTGCTGGGACTGAAACAAGTATAAATCTCTGTTTAACTTCCCTGTTAAGTCAGAAGGTGTTTAGTATATTCTTTCTAAGGTCACAGCTGTCGTACAATTGCTTAACTTACATAATAAGTTTTTCTTTCCTGAACGTATTTCTTAGTGTGACATAAGATTTCGTGTACTAATAAACGTCGTAATAACTAATACCAATACTAATACTAACTAATTAACCAACAATTATATAATACTACAAATATAATACCAAGAAGGTTAGAAGAACCAAAATCTTTCTGGGAACTTTGACGCTTCTAACTTTTGTGTTAAATATATCACAACTAAACAGTTAAATTAAAATAACTTGCGAGATGAAGTAGAACATAATAAAGTATGCTGAGAATACGTAACAGATTAAAGAAAATATGTTGAAAGTCCGATAATTTCTATTATATTGCACATAATTAATAAATTATTAATCACTTAATTCATTCAAATTCCCTGTTCTATCGTACAAACTTAAAACCCTATTTTAGAAACTTAATTGCCCAAAATTCGTTCGAATAAAAACATTACGATGACAAAGGATCTCCTATCTCAAACAAGACCGATCGGAAAATTATTCATGGAAGTAGGATCAAATCGAAAGATTCTCGCTATCACATAACGGAAGAGGTCTGGCGAGGCTGTCGCTTCGTAGCCAAGAAAGCACAACCGATGTTGCGTTTGTCTCTCTTTCCACGGCGTAGTTTGAATATTCAGTGGTTTTCGTGGCTAAAAGGGGCGAAGGGCGAACAGACCTACGAGAATGAGAACGAGAACGAGAATGAGAAAGAGAAAGGGCCGCGCGAAGGAAATCCAGAGGCACGAGGGATAAGCCAGCTAGAATCTGGTGTACATCCCCGTTTAGCAATTAGCATCTTGTATTTCGAAGCCGGAGTTTCCTCCGGATGGAGCCGTAGGAAGAAAGCAGAGCTGAGTCACGAAGTCAGCCCCTTGCTTTCCTGCCAGTCGTCTCTGAATATCGTTAGCTTCGGCGAATTTAATTCGGTAGTCGTAATTTAGCACGCATTAGTGATGTTCCACGGTGAAATTCCGCACGATGTTCGCTATTCGACGGCACGATTAATTTCTAGTTGAACTTTGTTTTCCTCGTCGAGAACAGGCTGTGCTGCTTCTTTGTCGGTTTCTATACCTGTACTCTTGTTTTGTTGCTTTGTAGGATACAACGGGGACAAATGAGGGGTTGAACTCTCACCGATGAAAGAGGAATGTATAGTTGTTGTTTTTCAATCTAAAGAGGTTAAGGGGAACGAAGAATAGAAAGTATAAATATGAAAAATTATGTAAATATCCAGTAGAATAGAATCTATTAAATGTAGATAAAATATATTAGCGCAAATATATTTTAACATCTCTATGTAATAAACAGGAAATACGAGAATAACTAGTAGAATCATTCGATGCTCGAGAAAAATTGTATTCTTCGTTATTGAAATCAAATAACCCGGCATATAAATGTTCTTAAATTTTCTAGCTTAATTAGATTTATATTATTGTTATTATTATTAAATGTTAGGCTTGCAATCACATATGTTCTGGTATTACATATAAAAAAAATATAAACGATAAAAATTTGACTCTTATTTTATATTTTATAAAATTTTCTAATTTAAACATTATCTCCAATTCTCCAGTCAATATATATGATTCAAACTTACGCGCAATTTTTATTTAAAATAATTTTCAATATTTTTTTTTTTTTTTTGGTTGTAGTGTAGCAAATGCGGGAGATCTCGCTACATTCTCATCACTTTTCTCACGATTTGACACCTCGATCGAATAGTCAGATAGAAGAGCTTGACATTTGACCCGTCAGGCGGAATCGAGCTTGTGGTTGAAGTTTGCTCTTTTTCCGTTACCGGAAACGCTAGTAACCAGAAACTATCGACAAAGAACGTCCCAAATTTCCAACCCGAACCACGATCTACTATCCATGAATTCTGACTTACACGTGTCTATGTCACACGCGTGCACCCTTGTCCGAACACATACGATCATTCGAGGAACATACATACGTGTGCAATGTATGCAATGTATACGGTGAATCAGGTATCCGCGTGATTTAATCACATCGCTTTGTCTGGACGAAGCTGTTTCCGGTATCGAATTATCCGAGAATCGCGTAGCGCGATGTAATTGATTGTTGCCGTGCGTTTGTACGTCGTTTGCCTTTATTGGCGTATTATTTTTCGTATAATTTTCAGTTAGACAGAATAGTAGTAGTGGGTTTTAGCTTTAAGAACTAACAATTATGATTTAGTACATATATATTATTCAATATATTAACAAACTATCATCAATCGAACGTTATAGTTATCGTCTTCAAAATCATATAGAAAATACCTAGACACACAATGTACGTATATAATTCTCGAACTGTAAATGTTTTCGATGAATATTGAAGATCTTTAACGAACTATTACATAAAAGCATATTGTACAAGGTACTTTCAATTTTGCCGACCAAACTGCAAGATTATAAATTAATTACGCAACGTAAAGTAAAAAAGAAATTACCTGGTCCTTACTTCTTCGGCATCGTGTTTATTCCTCTGTCTATTATCCAAGAAATGAAACACTTTTACCAAATTCATATCTATTTTTCCAACCACGGTAATACCATCTCCTCGATTCGATCCAATTTCAAAACCTCTTCAGCGCGATTCCCATCCGAAAAAGGGATCTCTTTTGGCGAAGGAAAGCCCGTAACATAGGTTGAAGCGTGAAACGTGATCACGGGATCGCAGATCGCAAAATAATCGAATTGTCGAGCGTTCGATCAGCGACGCGGAGCGATACACAGCGGTTGTACACAGAGGCGGGCTACGGTTCCGTGACGCTGAAAGCATGCACCAAAGTCCCTTTTAGCGGTGCTTTCAACGCTTTTCCCGCCGAAGCTGTTCTGGCTCGTTCAAATATTAAAATAAGCGAACGGGAGAAGCGGAAACATGCTCCAGCTTACAAAAGGAGATTTTCTACTTTGCCGTGACCCGGCGTTCTTCTCCGCGCAAGGAGAAAAAGAAAGGGAAGCCAGGAAGGGAGGAAAAAGGGGTTGATAGACGGAGGGTGGAAGTGTTCCGCGTTCCTTCAACCGCCTTTCGCTTCAGAGGCAAAACAAATTTGCAAACGGAAAGACACGGGCTACGCTTCCGTCTAACTGATCCTCTGGTTATTCGTTCGCGTATGAGAAGAACGGAGATGAATCTTCGTGAATATCTCACGAGACGATATACTCTCTTGGTGAAAAAGATATAGAAGAGGTATATGAGACATCAAGGTTTTCATCTGTACGTGATATTAATATCTTTGACAATTGTTGGAAATTAAGTATCATGGACGAAATCTAAGGAAAGATACGACGTTCGAGACTTTTCAGAAACGTAAAATATCGGCTCAGAATTAGCACAGAATTAGATTATCCTTTAAGCTAATTTCTATCAATACGATAATTGCTGTAAAATAGAAAGCAATAGAGAGTTTCATATAAATAACTGTAATTTTAATTTACAAATAGTAATTTTTCTCTCTACATACATGTGACCCTATCGCACTATATTTCCTTCCGCTTATATTCAATGTTTTCGTCTCAAATGTATCTTTCCTATATACGAGATATCTGAAATTTTACAAAACTCTTATCGATACGTGTGATTTTTTGTTTTACTTTTACGTTAAGCATCTTGAAATACTACAGATCTTCTTGTTCGTTAAAATGAATAAAAATTGGAAAATTGTTCTCTCGAAGGCGATATTGAAATGTTCGATCGAAAATGAAATTCGAGGATCGTTGCAGGGTTAATATCAAATTACAAACGGTTTTCGATTTAAAATTCTAGATGTTTCCACTCTCCGTCAGATCGACGAACATACCTACGGACCGTGCAAGACCCTAGCTACGACTATAACGATCGATGTATCCTGATAACGCTTTCATTTATAATTTCACTGTATCCTTTTTATTAAACGTACACTTAGGGGAAAACGTCTCCTTCACGACGCGACGCTGCGCAACTACATACACTTTGATTCTATTTTAATACCGCGAACGATCAACACCGCGGTTTGCGTCATTTTATATTTGACTTGCTGATTCGTGGAATAACATGATTCCACGAATCGCCAACATTTTTAGAATATCGACGAACCGATGACGCGTGAGAATGGTTCGACGTTAAACAGCAATTCCGTTTCGCTAGGGGAGTAGCAAGAATGGTTGTTAGGGCGAGACCGGTTAAATTAGCTTGACAATATTTGAGGACAATATTTACTTACCAATCTCTTAGAGTTAATGGCTGATACAATTGAATTTCGAATATTGTAGAGTGGAATGGAAAAATATGTATTATGTACAGTGTTTCTTGGGTCGATTTTCTCTTGTGAAATAAGTAAACCGCACGTGCCATTGTGTTGACAAATGATTATTTTTCGCCGCTTTCGGGGAAATTGCATCTGATATTGACAAAAGGACTTACCTAAATTATGTCAATTTATTAGTAACTATATGCGTCTGTTTCTTACACTTCTTTATTGAAAGCTGACAAAGAAACTTGAGATTATCACGGAACTATTGTAAATTATAAAGTATATTTTTTTCGGATATGTTTATTAATTATAAAGGAATATTATATCAATATTGTGATATTGTAAATAGTGATCTTATCGCTTATTGTTTTATATCGACAAATTACATTATTTCATTACACTTATTAAATTAATATTCCATCTCCATAGCAAAAATTCGTATTACAAATACGAAAATCATATATCTATCATAAATACAATTTTTTCTAAGGAATAATTCTTACATGAACTTCTCCTCCATGCAGTTTCCTTGTTTCTAATGTAATTGTATACACTATACGCGTTCAAACAATAATTAATGTAATTAAGTAAAAAAAAAAAGAGAAAATATTTTATCTTAACGTACGTTTCTAAAATCTGATGAATTCTTAAAGAATCAGTTACGTTCCACAGAATGAAAGAAATGTGTGTATTTATAATTTGATGTTATGTTCCACAAAAGATTTTTAATCTGTCAATATTAAATGCAACGAGAATACACTTCCTTTTCCTCTTTCCATCATAAAAGAGGAAGAAGAAACCGCGAGCAAAGAACAGCGTAAAAACATATACGGCGAAGCATTATCGACACGGCAATCTCCTACTGCTCGTCAATTTTTCTTATTGCTGGATGCGCATTTTACATTGTTGTACACGTAGTGGAAGGACACGGAACGCATTCAGCATGTTTATCGGTATAACAAATCAAGTCTCATTTGAGAAATGGATCGTCACGCCGGTGTGCTGTGCGCGCGGGGTTCGTCTTCTCTCGCGCGGATAATATTAAAAATATCACGTGCACGTGTACAAGCTGGCCGGCTCGTACGGATAGAGTCATTTTATCGTTTCTTTTCTTTTGTATGTTGCAGGTACGTTCAGTGCATTTCTCAGCGGGCCGACACCGCTAGTCCTGGCGATCGTGCTATTCTCACTGCGATCACGTATGTATCTTTGCACGTGTACAGCGTGTCGATATTAATAATGAATGAAGCTGTTGCATATACGGCTCGTCTCGTTCGCTCGAAATTCGCGCATGATCTCTTCTCCCGGTCGCTTCAATCCTTCTCTCCTCCTATTGCACGATTATTATGTGCATATTTCATTTCTTTTCCGTAGCCTGCCCGTCTGGAAAAATATCGTTCCCAGGCTGGAATACCGCTTGAATAACGCAATTACAACTATTGATACGATTTTCTTCTCGAATAGTTTTGTTTTTTTTTTTCTCTTTTTCTTAATCTCTTTTTGCCCCAGCATTTTATTATTTCATCCTTCCGCTTTTATCTTGGTAACGCATTTGTTCTCATTGCCTCGGTTAATTGATTTCAAAAGCGTTCTCCTCTGGTGGTTATAAAGATGGATTTTTAAAAATTTCCAATTCTAAAATTGATATTTGGCTCGAACAAATTCCAATTTAAATAGTATCGCTGCGATTTTCAACGGAGAAAAGATTCGCGTTCGAAAACCAGCAAATAGATCGAACGTGATAGAACGTTAGGTATTTCGATAGATTTTTTTCTTTTAAAACTCTGTCGGACCGTAGTAAAACGGTTTTATAGTGGAGTGGCACTAAAAGGGAGAATAGAATACCGCTACGAGGGCGCTTTGTCCGGGAAAGGTTACAGATGAAGTGGAATTTATCTAAAATTTAATTTCTATTCCAAATAATGGAAACAGAAAACGTGTAGAAGGTACACAAGTTACAAAGAAACATTACGTAATGGAGTAATGCGTAAAGATGTTTTATTGACAAAATTTGAATAATGTATACGCAAACTTACATATTTCGTTTCGTCAAAGCACAGAAAATGTATTTGATTATAGTATATTTTAATAGCTCACTGCAACATCAACAAGACAGGAAGAAGGGAATTATGATAGTGACGTAAGTACTTGAATTTCTTCTAGACAGAAATGGCGATGGAAAAGACATCAAGCAAATCCTTGGAATTTTCTCCAACCGAAATTCAAGGATGTACATTAACTGGGAAGATTTCAAATAAAATAATTTGAGAAAAAGGCTGCAAAATTTATCAAATTATTCTCCTAACTATGTATATATGCATTTTCGTTGTTACTAAAATCCTAAAAAAGAGAAGGTGATAAATAAGTCAGCGTTATTAAAACCAACAATGTCCGAACCCATACTCTCGAACTGTTCAAACCTTTAAAAAAACAAGGCTAATAAATTTGAACACCGCCGGATAGAAAAATGAAAGTAAAAGAGAAAAGATAATTTACTCTGTCCATACATACATATTCTCCGTAGGATTGTCAAATCTTCATAATGAATTAACCGATCCTCCCCAGTGAGTAGACGTTTTTAAATGGCGAGCGAGTCCACCCTCTTGGTGGATTAACATAAAAATAAAAAATAAAAAAAAAAAAGGTACGATGGAAAAATGCAGATCGTCGCGTTTTCACGGGAAATTTGCATGCGACGCGTAAAATTTCTCTACGACCAAACGGCAACCACTCGGTTTCGCTGAATTCGATTCCCTTATCAGTTTGATCCCCTATTTTCGCGTCGTGGAAAATCAAGGTGAAGCGGGAACGCGGCTAGGGGAATCGCGACACGGTGATTTAAAACGGCAGAATAGTCGATGGCGAGTGCAGGGTCGTGGAGCGAGGAGGAAAGAAGATTATAAGTGTCGCGTTCCATTTACTACTCTTCTCCTGTTTTATCCAAAGAGGTTTTTTACGCTCGACTCGAGCTCCAGCTCCGGGCAATATCCATAACAAAGTCCTTCAGTCCTTCTTGTCTGCTCATTTTCCCAGAGACCCGTTAAATAAATCGCCCGTAAAAAAGAGACAGTTTGTTTTAAATTTCGAGTAAATTGGTGGAAAACCGTCCGTCCGTCGATGTTACTTGTGAAAATCGTTTACGTTTGTCGTTCGTTTTACCAGCAGCATGTACATTCACGATAATATCGATAGAAATTCCATATTTCTCCCCTTTCCTTTTTCATAACGTATTTGTATTGTATATTTATCGCAAACAAAAAAAAAAAAAAAAAGAAAAGAGATTTGTGCAGAATTTTGCATTTCAATTTTGCATTCTCCTTCTTCTTTATTATTATTGTTAGCGCGAAATATGTAAATAAGGAAGATGAAGATATTGTCTTAATGAATATTCGTATATATCACAATTGGCCCTAAATTTCAACAGAATATTTCTTCTAAATAGCGTAATTTCTAAGAGCTCATCCATCCGATCTAAAACGAAACGCAATAAAAGCACGATCGCGAAATGTCAAGCAATAAGTTGAAAATTTATTCAAAACCATTGAACAGTACCGTAAGTACCATCAACATGGAAAAAGTGAGAACGAGCAACTATCAATCTCCGTCATGGAGCTACACGAACGTCAGACGTTCTTTCTTCAGTAGGATGCGAAGAAAAGTCTCGCGTTCACAGTCGCTGTCATCCCCAAGTCCTCTATCATCTTTCCTGCACGAAAAGCGAATCGACCCTGCGTATCGTTGAACACATTTGTTTATCTTCCCTAGCTCTAATACATCGCTGTAAACACTTAAATCGGGCGTGCAAACAGGCGAAACAAAAACACCAGCGCACCCTTTCCCCGCTATGTTATCCAGGGGATGATCAAAGCACACCTTCAGCTTGCGAAGCTTTTTAGAAATCGCTTTTATCTCACGGTGCTCTGTCGCTCAAATCGACGGACGTCATTCGTATTTGTCCTCGCCCTTTGTCCACGAAGAAGTGGCTTCCAGCAGCCAGTCAGAAGTGGTAATACACTATGGCTTCAGGCTGGACAGTTCCGTCGATTTCCTTCTCGGGGGTGAAAGTGGGACCGGCTACAGGCTGCTTTCACCAGAGAATGTCTCTGTGTTTTTCTGTTTACGCGCCGCGAGAATCGCTCGAAGAAGCCAGGGGATGCTGCCTGGATATCCAACCGTATCCTCTCTGGTAAATACGAGGGTTATCTGACCTCTCCTACCGGTATTTTGTTGGCACTGCTCCTCGTTGGCGTTGATCACTGGCGCTCAACTGCTCTTTTGTCGCTTCCATTTCTTCTCTCGGCCATAGATACACAATATTGAGCGAATCGACGATTCTGGCTCTCCTTTCATTTGATTCGGCTTGATTTCCTGCTCGAATTAGATTATATCTTGACCATTGGAACGCGAAGTATTTATTTTTCATAATTTTGCACCAGAGTTGGGGAATAAGTATGTATTTTAATTGATTCGTCCGTTGACTTTATTAAATTTGACTGATAGGAAGAATTGAGGTTTTCAATGTCCAATGGAATTGCACGGTATTACGTAAAAGTGGAAAATGTATTTTCACGTCTCTACTAGTACTTTTTCATATGTTAAATATGGGAGGAGTGGGAGAAGAATAACATGGAATGTCACAAAATAGACTTTTTTTCTTCAGAAAATTAAATGTTACTCTTTGATCCTTCAGTAAAGGAACATGGTTACATAAAGTTGAATTCAATTATTAGTTGTAATATGGAGTTTATATTCTTATTAGACATTAGGAAAAAGTCAATACAAAATCTGAATTTTGAACGAAACAGGTACACGGTATAATTCTGATCTTCTGGTAGTTAGTTTATCGAATCGCAGGTTGCACTAAAGTTGACACAGGCAGTTAGTTAAGTTTAGTCTTTCGGTTTACGTACTGTACATTGTTCTTAGATATGAATTCCCAGGAAATATCCTTACCACCATTGATGGTCGAGGGAGCGAAGTTGGGATGTGATTTCGTAATTAAATGATCCGGGTTGGAATTATGTGCACTTCACTAAATGAATGGAGGGTAAGGTAGACTCGACAATTTGGAAGGTGATTTATGACCGCACACTAAAGGGAATTGTATTAGCGTTGGAGGTGCTATATGTGTCAAACAGTTAATAATGTTTAAAGTCTAAAGTTTATTATATCAAACTTGTTTTCAACACCACAAATTATCTCACATTCTAACTATTATTACATCGTCATTTAGCTAGTAGAATGACTAAACTGAAAGACGTAAATTTTTCAGGAAATACTTTTGAGATAGAAAACGTAAGATAGAAAATTATTAATTATTCAATCATGTAGCAACGAACGATTTGTTATTGGATTTAATGAATAATCCTTAGTTGTTGAGTGTCTGTAAAACGTTCACTATGAGCGTTATATAAGTAGACGTTTAAAAATTAATTTAGATTTCATTTTAAGCTGTAAAATGAACGAATGTATAACTGATGTTCTCAGTTCATTTTGCTCCAATCTATTAGATAAGGCGTTAAAAAGGTACATTATTAAATTATTAAATAATCTGTATATTATTTAAAAAAGACTAAAACAACCCTATTTTGAATTGTGATATTGTTCTTCTTAGATACGCAGTATAATCTTATTAAAAACTATATTAATCTTATCATTTTATTCGAACAAATATAAAGTTGTTGATTTTTGCATCTATTACCATCTTCCATATAATAAATTAAGTTATAACCCTCAACTATGTAGACTGTACACTGATCAGAAGAACACACGATGAAAAAAGTTTGTACGCCATTGAGAAGGATAATCCAAAGATGGTCTTCTAGGAGTTCTGTTAGAACGCTAAGTGCATTTGGCCAGCTTCCAGCCGAACGACGACTTGCACGGCTTTCCTGGATGTGAAATCACCGTGGTACATCCTCGACTCCACCCACCTGTCTCCTTTTTTTTCTTCGATCCCTCCGGCACGTCTGTCACGGTCCTTCCAACGTCCAATCCCCTCGAACTTTTCTCGAAGCTTTTTCGTCGGTCTCTCCTCTACTCGAATTCTCTTTTCCGCCGGTCGTTGCTTCCTCGTGGCAGTGTTACTTCGCGTTCCTAGCCGTAGTCAAGGGTTTTTCTTTCAAGGAAGCGAGGTGATTTGTTGTAAAATCATCTGGTGCCTGAGATAAGCGAATCAAAGTTCAATGACCGAGCGAATCGCGACGTATCTTTACAGTAGCTGATGGAATTTTTTATAGATGAAATGTTTCCTTCTTATCAGAATGATAAAAGATGCTTTGGGAATATCCAGTGATTAATTCAGATAATATGTGTTTTTTCTGTTAAAGTTATTTGTACAAACTGATATGATATGATGTAATAATATTATGTAAAGTTAATTGTAAATTAATTGTAATGTGTAAATTGATAAATTACATAAATCGATTTACTTTTATGGATTTTTGAGAAGTGAATTAGGATTATTAAAGAATGTTAACAGTTTTACTTGCTACTGAAATTCTTATTTATGTACGACATATGTAGCTCTAGTGGAAGTTTCTTTTTGCCATCTCTCTTCATGTTTGTCTCTTCATCTTTTTGCTACAATTCTTAAATCTAGTATCTAATTGTCCTATGTTCGTTGATAATGATACGTCTGTAAAAATCGCATCTGTCGATTTTTCATTAACTTGGATGTATTGAATGAACCAAAACTACGTTATATTCATCTAATACAGTGTCAACAGAGAGAGTGAGAGAGAGTGAGAGAGATCCTCAATTTTTAATCGGGCTGAAATGAACATGCTAGGTGTATTACTTTCTTGCCTAACGAAAGCACCACGACGATACACACCAAGTATGTTCAACCTCGACGTACACCACACCATAACCGAGTCACACAAATTTTCTCGTGGACCAGTCTTCAAGGTAGACATATACTCAAGAAACAAATGAATCGAGTTTACCAAGGCGCGATGTACACCGCGAAACGAGCGTTCATTTATCATTGAGCGCCTTATTCGAGGATTTCTTTCGAAAGTTTCGCAACGAGCTGACGGCAGATGAATCGTCGGGATCGTTGTGTCTGAAGGGAGAGGTTGCTCTCGTCAATGCCGAGTTCTCATTCGTTTGCTCCGAAACCGTCTAGCGACGACGAGAGACGAGGCCATAGACTAGAGACCAGGGTCTGGTGATTGTGGGTGGTGGCAGCCTTGGATCGACAGAAGTAGAAGGTTCCCTTGTTGGTTTCGTTTTGGTGCGGAGCTTCCGTATCGGCGTTTTTAGGGCTTTGGGGCCTGGCGAGAGGCAACTTTGTAAGAAGCACTCGAGCGACAGAACGTTAAGGGGCGCCGCGTAGGGATGCGAAAAAGCTTGCTGAGACACATTAGTCTCGGCGGGGGTCAACGAGTGAAAATAAATGGCCCATTACTTCACCGAGAGCCAGCCTATACTACAATGTCTGCGGCATACGCCACCAGACCTTGTGCCTCGCTCTCTTTCTCTTGCTCTTCATGGGCTACTTCGTTCTTCTGGAATTTCACGGGGCAACGATATACGAGCCAGCACCGAGAATAATAGAACGTAAATACCGCGATGAAACGATAGAACCTGTTACGCCGTTATTATCGGCCCCCGGGCTGTCCCTGTTCCACGGCCAAGCTGTTCGATCGATCACTTTTCCTTCCTTTTTCGCTCTTCCCATGGAACTTTAAGAAAGAATCGGTCGATCCAATTTCAAAATAACGCGATTATTAAGCAGCGTTCGGCCTCGGTTTCGGCGTATAATGAGATTTAATAGAATGTATAAATACGTAGATGATATCTTATACCGAGTCATATTTATTGCTTTTCTTGTTCCTTTATATGCATTTACAACAAATTTTAATCCTTTCAAGATGGAATATTTTTTAGTTCACGAGAACAATTAATCTTTTTACTAGAGTTATTCACGATAGAAACAGATTTCCTGGAATAGTTTTGTAAAGTAGACATAATACCATAAAACCTGAGACTTGTTTTACCAAAAGTAGGTACCCAGATTCCTTGTATAGTTAATTAATAACTCACTGAACCGCTATATCATGTAACATCGTGTGTCAGAGGGCTAATACTACAAACAGGATACTAGTGTTATATTTTTTCGCTTTCATCTTCAATTTTTTAGAATCTGACAGGAGGCTTTTGTAAATGTCATCTTCCGGTGTAAATAGTATGCACTAAAAGAAAAACAAACAAACAATTTTTATAATACTTTATATAGCATTGAAAATGCAGGAAGCATATTGTAATATTCATAAGGCATGAAAGAAAAAGAAGCTTCTATTCTTTAGGTAGTAAATTAAAAAAAAATATCTGGACGTTAATGCATTTAAATACAAAGATTCCTAAGTAGAAATTTCGATCTCCTTCGACGTTGTTCGTATGCGCCCATCGGTTCGCAGCTTCCTCGAATTCCTCGAAAGGAGAGATCGCGTATTTTCCCAGTCAGGTTAGCCGGGCAGTGGTTAAGAATCGACAAACTTGTCGTTTCATCTTGCAGTGGCAGTGAAATTAATCGGCGAGACGGGCTGACGCGTGCCCAGAATTACTTTGGTGAGCCTTTTTGTCCAGGAACAGGTCGAAGCAGAGGAGCCTGGATCGAAATTGTTTCTGCTCAGGAGGCACCTCTCGAACCTTGAGCTTAATAGGACAGAGGACAAAAGTTCCACGTGTTTGGTCGCTTCTTTTTCTCGTAACTTTTGCGTTGCGGCAAGGATTCTTCGAATTCTTCCAATTCGGTCGAATCGTGATTGAGCGGAATTAAAACTTTGCTGGGATAGAATAAGCTAGAGCAAATTTCATTTGGAGAAAAAAGTAATAATAACGATATTTCTACTATTCATTTTATGCTAAAATCAAATAGATCGTTTTTAAACAATTTTCTACTTTAGTTCATGTTTTCCCATAGAGTGATAAATAACGTGGATTTTAATAACAATTAAATTCTAAAACGAGTATTTTACACGAATTTGAATGATAGATAATATAGTCGAATTATTTTAAAATATGCCAGCATTTTTTCTAAGAATTCTATTTTATTAATTTTTATTAATTTTACGTAGGTACTCTTCAATAATATTGTTAATATTAGCATGAAAGATGCAAAAACTATTTAAAAAATTATTCTAGACTACGTTTATTTAAAGTACCCAAAGTACCACATGAGATGAAAGATTATTTCATTTAATATCTAAATAATAAAACAATCCAAAGATAAATTATTTGCTTATTCATATAAACTAAAACATGTACGTGCGTGCTTATTTGAAATAAAATGATATATTATTGAAATAGTTGCATCATTGAAATACTTTTCAAATATTTTGAGTAATGTCCACACCTGAAATAGAACAAATATCGATACATACATATAATTGTTGTGAGATGAACACTTTTTTCTAGTTTTTTATATTTCGTTGAAAGAGGTATTAAATTTAGGTCTGAATTAAAAATGACGAATAATAAAATCTTTTCGTCGAAATTTATATTAATTAATTTTTAAATTGGTAAAAATCCATTAAAGACGAAGCTTATATGCATATAAAAATGAATGATTATTACAATGCTTTGTAAAAAACTGAGAGATTATATTTTACGTCAAAAATAAAATGATAAAACGGTTGGTTTTTTCCGATAATATTCATCGTGCCGAAAAAACTGTACAAAAGTTTCCAACGATAAAGTATTGTCCTTTTTTAACAAAATCTGCACATATTTAACATATGCACTCTTTTTGCATCTAGCGAATATTTTTGCCGCGTTTGATTATTGTACCATAAATTTTCAGTGAAGCAATATTTGGAATATTTAGCATTGAATAAGTTTTTGATTGACCCAGTTGGAAACGTTAACATTGAATAAATGAAGCAACGTTCAAAGTGAAACTTCGTTGAAAATGGTATAAATAAAAGCAAAATGATATCATTCCAATTTTCATTTTATTTATATTATCAATTCATTTATATTATCAGATTAATTTATATCTTAATTCTTTAAATTTCGTACGGCCTTTAATTCTATGTAGACTACTTTTATTAAAAAATATCGATAAATTGATTGCTAAATGAAATGAAATGCTAAGCTCAGACGAGAACAATAATTTAAATCAATTTGCAACGATTGCTTCAGCCGCTATAAAAACATATCGCAAGCGATTCACTTAATTGAATGTTCTCGCAGATATCTGTTTCGTTAATTAAATGCAACAGCACGATTGGTAAGATACTTGGAAAGCGAATATCAAATATTAAAACGCAATGTTCAAGGAGAAAGCATTCTAACAGCTTCGATGTAATTTATTTTCTAATTAACACAATTGCAGGCTTGCTCGGTGATTCGTCGTTGCAGCAAAAACTCGCTCGGAGGCGTTTCTGTGTTGATAATTTAATTCGAAAACTGAACAAATTGTTTACACTTGCGAAAGAAAGAAACATCGCTGTTGGAGATTAATTAATTAGACAGGCGATTTATCAGCGCTGCGTTTCCCGGACAGAGAAAAAAAAAAAATAAAATGGGGTCTATGCGAATAGTCGACGAACGACGCTGGGTAAATTGAAATACGTCAGGAACGAAGTCCGCTCCGTCTAGTTGAAGTTTTCACTTATTTATTATCGTTAATTATATAAACAATATCTTTTTACATTGGTAAATAAATTGAATCTTCTTAAATTTCTACTCGTATTAGTTGCTATCGTTGGATCATAAGCGATCTTCGGAAAAGCTCCACAATTAAGTTAATTTGACTCAATTTATGGATCACCTACGATCATCTACGATACCAACTAGGAGTTAATCACCACATTATTGTATCAGTACCTGATTAACGAGGTAAAAAGCGAGAAAACGAGAGAAAAATGCGAGCAACACAAGAAAAGAGAGAACAAGAATAATTAAGGAGCGAGCGAGAGAAAAAGAGAGAGAAAAGGAATAACTTAGAAACGAGAAGAGAGAAAGGAATAATTTAGAAAAGGGGGGGGGGGAAGAGAACGAGCCTATGGCTCTGGCTCAAACAAAATGCAACACCTGCGTTTACTTCCGACAAGTACCCATTAACACCTTGCAATGCGTTTCGCATTACCGTTTCAGAAATTGAAAGACTGCTTGCAACACAAATAAACTGCCGTGGCCAGTGATCTTTTCGATGATAATGTTGATACTGACGGTTAACTGGCAGCTCAAACGAAAGAAAAGTTGAATGAAAGGGGATATCGGTCAGCGTATTATTATAGAAGCGCACAGTCTTGCTATTTGAAACACGCACAGCCTTCTCATGATACGCACGACTATTAGATTGCAATGTGTTTATTTTAAACTCTGCTAAACGATAAAACGGACTTAACGAACTGCACTGGAATTATTTTGGAATTATAGTTACGCATATTGAATTTCATTGACTTTTGCATGTAAAGACACAGAGTTGACGAAAAAGTTTCATCGCCATCGATCGTTCAAGTCGATACCGTGGAAAAATAATAAACTTCGTTATAAAAGTTTAGTTAAAGACACGGTGTATACGATCATGGTCAAGGAAAGATTGTCACATTGTCTATACTACATGCCCTCCTTTGTAATTTGTGACATTTTTGACATATTGAAAATTTCCAATTACATAGTAGTTACCTAATTGATATAGTTGGAGGGGGAGGGAGCGGTGGGCGGATAACGTGACCTGCATGATAAGGTATGACATACGTACCCTTATCAACCTTTTTTTAAATTTTAAATTATATTATGTGTATGTAATTCTTCCTACATTTATATTTAATTTATTCTTTACCTACATCCACATTAAATTTATCTACAGATCGCATTCCTACATTGAATTTCGTCCAGGGTGGGGCGATATTTTTTACATTTAAATGTTCTAGCTATAAACGTATCTACGATAGAAAATGATTTTGTAATAATAGACAAAAAAAAAAAAAAAAATTCTGAATTTGACACTGGCGATGTACGTATCTGCCGCAGTTAGTAGAAAGATAAACACCGTTTTTAGAAATAATGGAATATATCATATCACAGCACATTATTGCCAAGTTAAGAGAAGTATGAACTTTCAATTCGAACAACACTACAGCCACTTGAAGCGATCGAAACCATTTCGTTTGGTTTCCATTGGTCATTTCGTTCCATCAGAACGGAACGTAAAAACTCCATCGGGAATTCGTTCTACGCGAGCGTTAAAATAGAAGATCCGTGTGATCCGTAAGCTGTGGAAAAACACGAAGTATACGAGAACGAAGAGAAATTCAGCGCGGACGTCGGCTTAATTACGTTAGTCACATTATGCGACGTTTCTCCCTTGTTTCTGCGTCGTCGCCATGAGATCCCCGGTAAACGACGCCGGTGTCAACGTCGTCGTCGGTATTGCGCCAGCCCAAGCGTCGGACTTGCCACTATGCGAGCACCGAGAATCGACCGAGCTGTCGTCGACTGTCCTTTCTCTTTTCCCCTTTCTCTTCTCGACACATTTCTCTCTTTCCGTGTCGTACACCTCTTCGTCTGCCTTCGATCGATCTCGTTTTTTCCCTTTTATCGTGTTCAGCGTTAATTTCGTTCGGCCAGGTGCAGCGTTAATTTCGCGGCTTGTGCATTATAGCCACCTCAAGCGAAACGAGCCACTCTGCCATACCGCGTTAAGGCTATTCTTTAATAAAAGTAACGTAGCATCGAAATTCGGCCGTGCTAAGATCAACGTTACGGACAGAGCCTGGGAAGAAAATACACTGTTTCGTGGACATTTGTCTTAAACGGTCCTTATCGGCGATTCTTTGAGGACACATATTGGAAGCTTTTAATATGGAGATGCAGTGATAGAAAGATATTTGTGTACAGCTTTGTTTGATCTTTCTTTATTAGGTTCTACATATCATTTCCATAGTATCAAGCTTTTATCATTATATGAAAGGAATTATAAATGATAGAAAATTGATTATATTTGGATCTAATTAATTAATATATAAATGCAATAATAACGAATACTTTTATGTGAAATAGCAATATTTTTATAGCCGTTGTACATTTTATAAATCGTAATGTTAAAGGTTGCGTAATACATGTTACTTTTCGACGAAATTTAATTGTGTCAAGATCATAAAACATTCGAAAATCGTTTTCATCTGTGTATTTCTAATTTCCATGGTAATTTTCTAAGCTATCTTTTATAGAAGAGGATTTAATATAAAAATATGATTGAATATTAACGAACAGAAGTTTCGATTTAACCAATGAATCTTTCCCCTCTCAAAGGACAAAAATGACAGACCTTTCCAATCAGTACGATACATATAATGCATAAAAGTTCAAAAATGATCCGAATGAAGATCATCTCGACGCTACGCCAATGACGAAGGGGACAGACTTTCGTGGAAGGTACAAAATGTGCAAATACCAAGTTTAAATTAGTCAGATGGTGTGACTCGTCACGGTTTCAAACGTGTACGCATTTTCATTAGGTAGACACGCCAGGTTGCCCTCTTCGATGAAAGATATCGCGTCGGTTGACGTGTTCAGCTCGAAGAATTCAAATGGTGGGGAACACGCTTCGTCGCTTGTTTAGTGCGAAAACATTATCCTTATCCAGGTCGGTATAGGTAAGAGGAGTAATTAAGTTTATTAGAATCAGGCGCATTTCCGCGGCGATCGCGCGAAAAACGAGATGCGTATGAGCGGATAAAATGTCCATTCCGACGTTAAAGTCGACCACATCGTGTGATTAGAGGACACGCGATCGAACAGTGAAAACGAGAATCGCCGCGTATCAGGTTTGTCTTCTAATTTTATGACGTGATTCGAAGCGAGTTAACGAAACTAACGTTTTGTTATAGTAACCGGATCATAATCCCACCATAAATTAATGTCACCCGTATGTAGATCGACTGATTCTTCGAGCTACGTAATTAAATGAATTATTGGCGAAGTTAATGACGTACACGAAGATATAAGAGCGTTAAATAACTAGTTTTACCTGCGACGTCTGATCTTTCGATTTGTATTTAACTCGAATTATAAAAGTATTCCATTAGCACTTAATACGTCATTGATGTTTTCTAAACCGCTTTCTAAACCTCATTGAAACAAGTGGAATTGACTTTTACCTAATTTTTATCCAATTTATGCGAAGAACAAGTTACTTCGATTGATTCTTAACAATAACATTTAATATTTCTTGCAAGAAAAAGAACTAAAAAAAAAAAAAAAAAAACAATCTTCATCAGCGTTAAAACTACGAATCCGGTTACAAACTAATTTTAAACTTCTTTCTTTACATACAGGTGCTTCTGACAAAACCAATGTTGATTCTTTTATTCAAATAGATAGATATTATCTACGTATATATCGACTGAAATATTTGGCTACTTATAGATTACAAGCCTGTAGTTCTATATAATATTAAAATACTCCAATTTTATTCTAACGACACTGCAGACGTTCATGCAAATTCATATCGTTATCAATGCGATCGGAAAAATGAAACCTACATAAAGATTTGTTTCACCCACTAAATCTTATACACGTATTTCTTATATCGCGTGAATTCTATGCAATTTCTCACCTGCGAACCTTTTATACGTATAAATTTGCCTAAGAATCTAATTATCATTGCCCTTCATTGATCACAACGATCATTGGAAAAAACAAGCAAATGAACGGAATATACAACGCAACCGAATCGGAACGTCTGACAGTTGAAGAGACAGCAGAAGTCGACAAGCGGAACAGTCTGAGCACAACGATTTCCTTCCCGTGAGCGGTTTATCGAGCGCACCGTCGTATCGGTATTGATTTTTTCCAACGATTTCACACGGCATTCCAAACACTGTCCTCGACGTATCATCGCTGATCGGGGCTCGGCTAGGTCTTATCGTTCCCGACGAGGCCCCGATCTCTTTTTTATCAGGGCGCGGGCACGAAGAACGCGTTCGACAAGAATACGAGGCTGAGGAGAAAGACGGCCGGGGCAACTCGAAAGAGGGGAAAAGAAAAAAGAAATCGACGATCGCGGAGGAACGGCGTACATGTAAGTGGTAACGCTTCGTGCATGCCAATCGTAGCTCGTATATCTCGTGGTACTTAGGTTGATAGTATCTCGGTCGACAGAGGGCGCGCTTGTTCAGCTGCACCAGCCAGGACTCGGTTGCCCTTGGAACAGGATGTTCGGCTTTATCCTGTCCACGGTATCGTATCGTGAGATACAAATTGTGCTTTCAGCTTACGATGATCAACTGCTTCGCCCGTAATTCGAACGTTCGCTCGGGATTCCGGATTCCATTCCCTCCACCGGGCAGCTAAGAATTATTGCTTTGGGGAGATTGTCTCGCGCAATCGAACACTTTCTGTCTGCTTTAAGCGAAGAGTTCAGGCTGCTGGTAGAATAACGTGCTTTTCTGAAGTTCTGCTCGATCGAGTAATCTAGAAATATCGTAATCGTGAAGGGTCCCCTTTTTTTGAACTTTTTACTGCGTTTCGTGTCGTGTACAAGTTGTAATGTATATTATTGATTAGATATACATGATTAGGTAAAGATATATGTTCATGAACGACTAAGGAAATTGAACTTAAAGTTAAAGAATATTTGACTTTGCACATTTCGTATATTTCTGTATATTATCTGCATCCTGTGCAGTTTTTCACATTTAATGAAAACAAAATTTTCTATCACAAGTGTTGAAATACTTTTGTATATTTATGTATTTGAATCTCCAAACACGATCGCAAATTTTACGAAAGTTTTCATTTTTCTCGAATGACATATTTAATTATCTATTATTAATCTAGTAAAAATAACAAAACTGTTGACCAATTGTTAAACTAATAACATAAACTATAAACCGAGAATAAAACCTGCAACATCCCATCGGTAACATGGAAATCCGCAGAAAATCGTAACTTTCACGAATGTTTGCGTCGAAGGAATATTAAATAATGTTTGTATTTCAAGCTTAACGTAATTTTACTGTTAATTTGTTCGTACGTTCAATGTGTTTGTAGTTTATGAAACCGTTTACTTACATTTCCTTTATTTTTCGCTTATAATTCTTGCATATGCTGCATTTCTTTCCTGATAACTTATGAAAATGTTTTGCTTGTACTCGTGTGGATATTCTATGGGATAGAAGATAAATCTAAGGGAGTAAAATGTGCATGAAAGCTAGCAATGAAGAAGACGAAATATTGATGTGATAAATTGTACTATATTACAGAATGTAGTTTACGGCATTTATTATTTAATCTCTTTTCATGCGTACGTTTTATTTGATTGTCATCTCGGATATGAGGAACGCAAGAATATATATGACGTGTATATTTTTTGGAATATGTTACGGATAAAACAAAACGTATGATAGTTGAATTTTAAGATCCGCTGTTAACAATTGCAATATTTATTGTTCATTTGACATACGCACAGCTATACATAGACCTGTTTATATTCTGAGATCAGAATTTTTCTTTCATTTATCGCTTCTTTATTTTTCGACATTAACATTTTTAATTTTATTCATGTATCTCATAACTATTTATAGAAACGTGTAAATTAAACTTTCGAATTTATCATACCATATCAGCAAGATTACGTAAACAGTATAGTTATAAATAAGTTTAACAATGCCACGCAACGATTATTGGCGTTATTCCTTTAGCATCGCGACAGTGCTACAAGTGTTAAATATTTATATCGTACTTATATATCCAATTCTTTTACCAATTTTTTTGCGACGAAAATCGTCTCCCATGCAATGAATTTTCATCAATATCTATTTATAAATATTGCTATCGTTCAAGGTAACGATCAACATGTTCAGGATAGTTTTTACAGAAACAGATTTTTCGAAATGATTTTTATTACTCTCTTTAAATGGCAATTCTTTTTGCATTTGAAACTACTATGGATGTCTTGTCCATTATCTCTGATAATACAAAAGCGCAAATATCCTGGAAGAAGAGTAACGATTTTCACGATCTCGTAGATTCATTCTAATCATCGTCATGATCTACGAAAAAGAAGTATTACCTTAATCGATAACAATCGTAGTATTAAAGATAATCGAAACACCATTGTTTCAATGAAACATTGGATTCTCCTTTACATTTTTAAATGCCATTATGTAACATCTTCTATCCTGTGTTTTATTATCCAGAAATCCCAATCTACGCGATATCTTGGTCATTAAAAAAATACTAATACTCATATTAATAAATATCGTAATGTTTACACTATTGAATGGAGTACGCTTGCAAGATCTACGCAAGCAATCGAAGTGCAAAAATTATAAACAATCTTACATTCAACCGGATGAATAATACCACTCGATCACTATCAATTCTCATTCCCATTCAAACCAGTATTCAAAAGAAAGGGGATTACCTACCATGTGACAACTAAAAGAAATATCATTTGCGGCCAATGGGACGATCCTGAAACAAGATTATAGCCGGCTTTAATTAACGATTATAGAGCGTCGGCATCATAACTCAAATTGCCGACCGACGAGTATCCGGTGTGCAGTTCACCCCTTTTCGCCGCGTGGACCGTGCGGTCACTTTAGTTTTCCCATCTCTCCATCCTCGTTCGTTCGTGGCGTTCTCATGGCTCTTACGCGATGGTTTTCACAGTGCGGTTAGGCTAGCAGAAAAACGTACGATCCAGCGGATCGTAGCTCGCGGCTTCTTCTTACCGCAAATGTGCGGCACGGTCAAGCCGGGTCGCCGCTGATATATTAACCGAGAATCAGAGAGATTAAAAATGAATTTATTATCGTCGGGTACGGCAGGAACAAGGGGACGAGGTGGGCCTCGTGGTTCGTTTGCCTCCTTCCCTCTCCTTCTTTCTTCCGCTGTTTTTCAACAGCTTTCGCAGCGCGCGATCATTTTTACTCGGCATAGAGACGTAGATTTATCGTCGCGGAATTAACGTAACAGTTTCGTATGATTAATGCAGGACACGGCGCATTTTCGGGTCCCGATAAACGACTTCGCGGGAAAACAGACGACGCACAGGAGGATACGATTGCACGTATCTCCGTCCCGGCATCTGGCTCGCGTGTACACGACTTTGTAAAACACACTAATACCATCTTGATCAGCGAGATTCTTAATTGCATTTTAAGAGAAACAGAAAAAAGGAAGGAAGAGAGAAAGGAGAATACAAGAACCCGGGCAGGCAGGTAGGAAAGAGAGAGAGAGAAGCTTCTAAATTACGACGTTCGTCCCGAGCACTCTATTTAAACGTCGTTTATGATACCGGTTCGCTTCCCATGGAAACGCAGTTTGTGGCACGGGGAAATTAATTAATACACGTGAGGCTGTATAATGCAAAAGGAAGACAATGCCGAAACGGGTATAAATCTTTATCTTTCCCTCGCCGAGCTGGAATTCATAAATTGTTGCGCCACTTAGCTCCGAATGACGAGTAGGCTCGCGTATGAAACCGAGAAAAAGAAAAAGAAAGAAAAGAAGAGGAAGAGGGTCAGAGCGCGTGTACGCGTTAGCCTGGGCCCTCCGCGAAGGCAACAAGACTGTTTTCAAAAATGATTTCCGAGAACGGGCCTTGAGAGATCTCTCACCGATTGCCGGTCTACTCCCACGTGTCCAAGACAACGCAGCTCTTTTGCCGACGCGACGCGTGGCTCCGTAAGCCATAAACTCCGCGAATCGTTCAAGGTGAAGCAGCCCGCGAGACCGAGCCATCACGGCCGAACACGAGCAGGCCTGTGGAAGTCGTGTATCACTCTCACGTACTCTTGACTCGACATCAGGGCCCCGCATTTTATGTCTGCGACCAGAGAAGCTTCCACAACCTCCGAGTTTCAACCTCCAAACGACCCGGCGTCACTTGTCCCGAATAAATTAACCTTCCCGCCACTTTTTCGCTTGTCTCGCCTTCGACATCGTTTTTTCGCGCTCGTTTCACGGCCTCCGGCGTACGCAACAAACACATTTAACGCCTGATCTGCTTCTTTTGTGTGTTTATACTAGCAGCGTTTATATTACGCAACTTTTGATTGTCTGGTTTTCATTGTGTGTCGTAGAGCAATGTCGAGTTTAAAATAATACAAATTTTTACTGTGCACGTACGATTTCTGATCGTTTGATCGGATGTTGTCCGTTTTTTTTTATTTCTGGTCGAATAATTTGGGTTCTCTTACATGACTGAAATAATATCAGAGTTAGAAATGTTACTAGTGCAATAGGACTTTAGTTATTATCGGAAGATCTATTATCGGGAAATTTGAAGATTATTTAATTAATTATAAAATCTTGTAATTCGTCGGTTTGTTAAATTCAAGTATGTCTGTCGTCCTTCCAAAAATATCTTTTACGACGACGTAAATTCGAGTGGAGAACTCGTAACATAAATTGATCGACGTAATTTTTATCACTTAGGAACTCCTCGTAGTTTTTAATTCTCTCGTATTCATGGATTACGTGTTTTGCCAAGCAACGTTGTGTATAGATTCGGTTAGAAATCAGTTCCAGAGATATCTCATTTGCAAATGAAACATGGCTCACGATGCTAAACATCTTACCTTTAGAAACAAGTCTTTTGCAATTTTCTTTTACATGAAACGACTTAGATATCTTCGACTGTGGACGCGAAGGAGTTAAAAGATTTGCTGGAACTCGTGCTAAACATCTGTGCTACTTGGCTATCACGATAGCTTTCTGATTGATGTTTATTGCTTCTTTCTAGCTAGTAGAACCTTCGTTTGAGATATTGTGTCATTTTTTCCCATTAATTCCAGTTTTATGGCTCTCCAAGTGAATTCTTAGAAATTGATGTATCTGTACGAGTAATATTTATTCTTCGTAGCGTGTGAATTCACATACATTCACGCAACAAATGTCTTTGTTTTAATAATTTTAACTAAGAGCCAACTTCATCAAGTCAAGTCATGTAGTCAAGACAAACAGTAAAAATCATACTATCGCAAATAATGAATTAAGATGGGGAGAAATTTCGTAACTCTATAAAGGCTATATTCTTCCTATATCTTCAGTTTTATTCTACATAACTGATCATATTGATATGCTACGTTTCGATATGGCTATCCGAATTAATCACGCTTCTCTCGTATAACAATATCAATTAACAATATTAATAAAGTAACAAATTAGCGTCAAACTGGATAACTTGCAACGTGGAAGATTTATTTCCAAAATTCGTAATTGCTACAGTATATTAATCAAACAGAATAATCAGCTAACGCATAATTTGTAAATTTCTTTCTTTCACAGAATTCTAGTTACTTCACTAGCACTGGTAAAAATGCTCCATTAATTACATTTAACCATAGAAATGGGTGCACGAACGAAATTCTATGTAACATCTTCCTGAAAATACGTGTCTCAGGGCGCATCAACCTCGCGTGATAGTGATTCGTTCCAGTTGGTAGATCGGATCCAGTTCTTCACGTTGTTGGTTGTTCTCATGAAAATTCACGGAATCCTTGACCTAACTGTGTTCCGTGTCCGTGAGTCGTAGCCGCTGGTTGCATCGTCCCTGGTTCACCGCACGGTTTAACCTCCAGACGGAGCACAGTGTGTGTCGCGTCTATCAGATGGTTGTGCTGGTCCGCTGGCTCGGCAATGTCAGTACCCACGACGGCCAAATGTGCCTGCTTCTTCGTGTATCCCCGTTTGTACTCGTTCACGGTCTAATTCTCCCCGGACGGCGATTCGTTTCCCACATTTTTATTCCCTCGATTTCGCCGGCTCCTCTTTCTTCTGCCTTCGAGCCGCGTATTTATCATTGCCGGATAGAGCAGAGCTGTAATTTCCCCCACCGGGAGTTTTATCCTCCGAATTTCATTTCCGGCAACGGCTATAGATGGCCACATCCCTGGTGAAATCGGGCTTAGAACATGCCCGAGGTAATTGCGATATGATTCGAACGCTCGATCACGCGATTTGTCTTACTTATCTGCGTTTGTTTGACGATTTGATGGATCGACTGGTGGAAAGCCATTAAGGGAATCGATGCGCGAGGTTGTTTCGCGTGTAAAAGAGATGTGGTATGTTTCAATGACTGATTTAGGGTGGAAAGAGCGAGGTGTTGATTAACTGGTGAATCAGCAAATTTTGCTCGGCGAAAACAAAATTACGAGAACGATATTTTAATGTGAATGATACCTTTATTTAATTTATATTTTACACCTTTCGCTGTATTTCACTGAACGTTTCTGAGTCTTTCGTTCTTTATGCACACGTGTATCGTATTTTAGAATTATCTTATAGAATACCAAAAATCAATAATATGAAATATACGTAACGAAATGATGAACGAATAACACGGTGGGCAATTTAATATAATTTCTAAATATTTATTGAACATTCATGTCCATCTAATCTTGTAGTATAACGAAAATAGTATATGGAAAAAGCAGATAATCGTGCTGAATGATATTAAAAATAATCAATAGAACAGAAACCGTTTTTCGTAAAAATTGTTACATACGGATTTTATATCTTTGTTGCGTCAAAATCGGTAAAGGTCATATTCAGTCGGTTAATTAAAATTTGCGAACATTGTTATCTTAGCAATCTGTTCCAAATATGGCGCAAAATTCTCCCATATATACACGCAGAAATGAAAAGAATAACACTCACGCAATAACGTTTTAATCGGTGGGTTGTTCTAGCTCGACCATTTGTCACTCGAGCCGGGCATGATTTACCGTGATCGTCGTCGGACACGTGAAAAATATTCGCGGACACAATATCCGTAACTCGGGTGTTTGCATTCATCGATCTTTATTCGGTGAAATAGCTGAAGTGGTTCGTCATACATTATCATAATATTAGCATCGATGAATTCGTGGAAGCGACTAATTTGCATTTCGAGCTCGCTATACATACTACGTGGTCCGCGGCGTGTTTCGCGTACATCTCCATTGGCCAGTATGTTTCGCTGACTATTCAAGGTCAACCAGAACTGCCACGTGGCAGTGACACACGCGTGTAAAGCCGAACAGAGGGTCACGCCGAAGGAATCGAAGAAAGACCTCTCATTGGAACCCTACGCGTCATCTTGACGCGTCGTTACCATGTAAAAGAATTTTTCTTCCTTCTTTCTCTCCCACTTTTTCTCCTCCTCTCCTTTTTCCCTTCCACTTCTTCCTATTCGTTGATGTTTCGCACATAACCGACTCAAGGCGAGGACGCATTCTTCTTTTCGCCTCGAGACACGTAGTAGAAAGATCAAAATTTTTGCCTCGTATGATTCGCACGAACGAACCACGCGAAGGAGGTATCAAGCAGGAGAGATTGGTAATTAGAGGTTGCGATCTGTATTGAGCATTAAGCGTTGTTAGTCGTCAAAGATTTATCGGTATTCTGATCACATACCGAACGACCGGTTGCGCTCTGTTAATACGAGGGAGTGGCTCGTTATTGAATGATTGAAAAAACCGAAGCTCTTTGTATCTCTTTGTTCGTAAAGGGTATTATCCGAGTGTTTGGAGTTAATTGAGAGACTAGAGGAATAACGTCGTACAGGCAGCGAAGATTTTATCTTGAGGAAACTTCGAACAAAATTATACTTCGATGAGCAATCTGTATAATTGGACAAACATTAGGATAGTTTGGTACAGGTATCCATGAATGTTTGGAAATTCATGCTAAAATTTTCTACAAATATGAATCGTCTTGTATTTGTGTATGTCGTATGTTATGTACAAGCGTCAAAGATGGTCCCATTAAATATTGATCTTTATTATTATGAGGAATAAATCTGACTGTTTAAATATCTTCGTGATCTCTGCCAAATATATTTCCACTAAATATTTTGTCATTTTTATATACATTTTCAGATTAATTGTTTTAAACTTTGGCAAGATATCCTAGTCTTCCCTCGCAATCAATTTCAATCTTCTTATAGCGCTAAGGAAATTTCAAACAATTTTGAATGTTTCTGAGTGGACCAAATATTCTTATGCACCAGTGTATATACATAGATACATGTTTGCCTGTATTAAATGGTACAAATTAAAAATTATTTGAACAACTAATCGAGACACCGAGAGATAAAATTCCGATTTCGCGAATTTTGGCTAAGAATAATGGACAGAGCTTTCAGATAGGATGTGATTCTGTCTTTTCTCTTTAAATCGCCAGTTTATTCATCCGGAAGCATCGAATACACCCTTCGGGACTCCTCTGATCGATCGTAACTCCCGCATGCATTTACCGATGGATGAACTTATAAAAGTTTCCGTAGGGCCAGTAGCGTTCGATCGTAAACTCAATCGCGGACGGCAGACGAGTTTCTGGCAGATTGTACAGAAAACGAACATTGGCAGTTAGTTTGGAACAGCGATTGCATCCGCTGTTGTACAAAGTGTGCGTCTCCGACGATATTTCACTGCGATAGCGCTCTTTTGTTTGTTACGGAATTCAAAATGAAAAAGTGTTTCTCTTCTGCTCTTTTTTCCACTGAAAACGCGTTATTGTTGCGCGGTAGCTTTTACTTATACCTCTATAACGATTGCACGACTGCAGAACCGTGTACCTGTGTACGTATCTCGTAGACGAATTATTTTCAGTTCATATTCTTTCTTGTTTCGTTTCCTTTATACGCGAGCAGTTTTCGTTGTAATTTTTCGAAAATGAAAGGTCATTTGAAAAGTATAAGTAAACCTGCGTTTCATTAAATTTTCTTATCAACAACGAAACGTGAGTTGTGAAATTTGATTACAAATATTAAATAGTTGTTTCTTTAAATTGGCAGACAAATATTCCTTACAGTAGAAACACATTGATACCACTCGTCTCTCATTATCAATTCAAATTGTGTCTTATTGTTAGATTAAAAATCGATACATTGATAGGAAATCAATATCATAAAAAGATAAATAAATGTATAAATTATTATGTCGCAAATAAAATGAAATGAAAGAAAGGTGATATGAACTGTACATTCAAACGTAAATTGTTTTGTAAATTTATTTTTATTTTTTTCCCGAAATATCTTTGGTTTAAGTAATAACGTTTATTCCAACATGCTGTCCATTGACTTGTCTGTCTTCCTACATTATTTTGTCTAAATTAACAAAAGCTAAAATGCAATAATTGCGTTAACATAACTACATAATATAAATTAATATAAGCCGTGTACGGATTAATACTGACACGTATTGCATGAATCAGTATTGTAACTTGTAAAAGAACGTAAGTTTACATCAGCCAACTACAGTTTATATAATGATGTAATTTTACATAGCTGCGAATATGTTAATACGTATGTATCTTTCTCTCAACTTCGATAGAATCAATGATTTATGGCATTTGTCAGGTTTTAATACGAGTGAAATAGGAGTCCAAGAGATACTTTTTTAATTCGTTGGCAGATAAAAAGTTTGATCGTTTTGTCACCAGATATGATCGCGGATGTGAGTCAGGCTTGTCGTCATTTAATATTCATCGTTTTGGAGAACGACGAGGCGTATTCTAACGTGTCGTATATTTTCAAAATAGATAATGGAATTATTAAATTCCATTCTGTCAGGACTCGTTTGGAAGCCGCCAACTTTTTTACGTCGGGCTATATAAATCTGGCTGCACAGTTTCATCATGTAATCGTTTATTGCGTAAACTTATATAAGCTAACGTCGTTTCAAACAGCGATACATTCATGAAAATAATTCTTAGAATCTTTTTACTATTGTGTGGTAAAATATTTATATTCTGTCTTGATCGGATAAAAATAATTTCGATAAAATGAAATATCTCTACTTATAGTTTGAGCCTATTTATGTTTAATTCATATAAAGGATATTTATTTCTGAAGGAAAGTTTTCTTTTTTTTTATTAAACTTTGCAACAGTTTTATCGTTGCATAAAATTACTGATGTGGTAAGTTTACATTCGAATCTATTTTTGAACACAAGAAGACGACGTTTCACAAGCTCGAAACGTTTTATATAAACATCTTGTATAAATTCATTATTCTATTTCATATTCTAATTTGATATTCTGCTAATTGCAAGTTACAATGATAAATATACTAAAGTGTAATCTTAATATTGAATGTACATCTATACGTATAGAAATTTAATTTTTAAAATAAAAATAATAAATATCTAACTCCATATTAATTGTTGATTAAAAATTCAATTTGTGTTATTTTATAAGCTGGCTACGTTTTACTGACATCTCTTATAACGCGTGTAGCCTGTCTTCGAATTGCGTTATTCATTTCACAAGTGATTATGCGAGTAACAATTGGTTTGATAAGACAGTCGGTATCTCCTTTGTTGTTCATTGGCGATAAACATAAGTTATGTAACATCGTAATAACAGCAGCATTTATAATTGAGGAATACTTGTCAAGGTTATATCGACTTTCTACGCGATGATTTATTCTGATTCGATAACATGGATATCCTTAAAACATTCATTAATTCATTAACAGACATTTTCCACGACGACGTAGAATGCATGACTCATTACTAGAGAATATTTAAGACAACAAAATGAAAGTGCAAGCTAAGTATATATTAAGTTTGTCAATTTATAAGTAATCATTTATCAAAGGAATGAAATTAACGTGTAGTTGAGATCCAATGAAAAGAAGAGTGTTTAAAATAATCAAACATTATTATTCTAACAAATTAACGATAAAAATTGGAGAATATTATGTATTATAGTTTAGTAAATTAATACATATACTCATTGTCAGAAAACATTTTGGACTTCTAGTGTGTCGAACGACGATGTTATCTGAGAAATTTATGGAAATGCCTGATGGAAAAATTAGTTCTAAGTGGAATATGTACGTGTAATGTTTCGAAGATAAGTTATAACATTTAGAAAATATCTCTATTGTAAAGAAATCTGTTCAATAATTATTTCTAGATGTGTTTGTGATTGCATATATGTTCAAGAATATTAGACTTAAGTCGTTAAACAAAAAGTACCGCGACGTTAAAAGCTATTAAGAGAGAAGTTGAAACCGAAAAGGTCTAAATAAATTTTGAAAATGGATGGAGTATACACGAGACATGGGCATCAATTTATATTTATTATTAATCTGTTAGTGTAAAATACCATTTATATATATCTTTTATTTTGATCAAAAATTGTTTAAACGTTTAAAAGTGTACGATATTTCATAAACGTTTGCTTTTTAATGATAAAAGAAGCGATCTCTGAATCGGAACGTCGAAGAAGAGGAATGTGAAAAAGTTGTGACGTTTAAGAGCTATTTATAAGCGTAACGAAAATACGGGCACTTCAATCTCTTGTGTTTACAAAGACGAGCACAAATGACGCAATCTGAATATTCGCTTCATTACTATAGCACTTGAATGCTTCCTTCCATCTCGACCAAGGTGAAACTTACAATGGCACGCATTGTTTCGGTTCAAGTGCCAACTATGAATTAGCATTTACATACCGCGTGCTTCATTATGACATTCTACTATATTCCGGTTTTGTATTAGTACATTTATCGATTATTTCATGACTACGGAGAAGAACATTTTTATATTTGATTTATTTGATAGTTATATTGTTACATAATAATTTGATCAGATTAAAATTTATTCAGATCTATTTTATGTCACATAAAAACAAGAAATCACAATTTGGAACAGTGTGCGTTTCAACTAATTTATTATTTATATTTTTAGAAATAATTCACGTTTGTGGAAAGTAAGTTTATTTTATGTGAAGATCAAATAAATTTCATTTTTAATTTGACTACTGTTCGTTTACTATTCCATATACGTACAGATCTCTTGCTATAATGAAGATTCTTTGCGTCGATGAATACCTATGTGTTTTGGACTACGAATATTTAAAATCGTCATTCTGTCATATTTATAGAAAAGGTCTCCTACGATGTAAATTACGAAATGCCACCCATTTCATAAGCCGTTATATAACCAATTATTGCAAATGATCGCAGAAACTATCCGCGATCAGATCGATAACAGATTTTATTTCAAGTTTCTCGAACAAGCGACGCGGAATTATATAATGGAACAGAAATATGTTGCGAAGTGGCTGATAAAAATTCATGCAGTCACTACGAGTCGCTCTAAATCTTCTCCCGCAGGACAAGTTGTTGATCATTAAAAAACTAGTCGCTGTTCACATGCAAGCGGATATAATTTTTCAACTAATTAAAACGAAGACGTGTGCGTTGATGTTTCATCGCTGTCGTAAAGGAAATTAGTCGAGATGCTTTATCGATGCGGTGACAAGAATCGAGGAGAGACTATTAAATTGACGAGAAGACACGTGAGCAGGAAAATGGATGAGACGCCGTCTACGTGGCTCAATGTCAAGCTGCAATCAGCTACTGACTCGGAGCGAGCTGCGTCCGTTCCAGATGACGATGATAGCAGTAAGATCTATCAGACAAGACGTGTTCGTTCCAACGAAACGCTATTATCGTCCTTCTTGTATGGTGAAATTAATTGATCTGCCTTGGAATAAGATATCGAAAGTTCTTCGTTTCGTCAGAAGGCAGGAGGATGTAACGCAAGTGAATAATAAATATTTTTTAAAACTAGTAATGGTGGAAAATTACGGACAAGATCGTATTTCCTTGTTTTAATTAGATACCATTATTCTAACTCAACGAGATTGGAGAATGCACGCATATTATGGAAATCTGCCTTGAACGAGAAATATGCTATTACCGTTGGTTAATAGATTATTCCAGTAATTGATCGCTCGAAGATGTAACGCGATGTCGTTGCTATGAGTTTGTGAGATTAGAATGAAACGTTTTGTATGAATTATGTATAAACGAGATATCGCTCGAGTTAGAGAAGAAATATTATACATTTAACGCTCGCCACTTGCGTTACTCTCGATCAAGGTTTCTGTAAATGCGTCCATCAAAAGAAACGGTTATCGTTCCGCGGATCCGGAATTAATTAGAATTCCGAACGCGATGTGCGTGTTCGTTTCGCAAATAAGACGAGAATGAAAAAAAAAAGAAAGAAAGAAAAGGACAAGGAACGAGGAAAGCCAGAAAGGAAAGAATTAGAACGAGAAAGAGAGGGAACGAAGGAACAAAGCTCGGCGAAGACTATCGGGCGATACAACTCGTGGAATGCTATTTTCGTCGAAGCCAACGAGATTCTATCCATACAGAAGGTGACTCATTATTACCGCAGAGGTCGTCGAGAGGAGAGACAGGGAGGCAGAGAAAGAACACGAAGGAATTATGTTCGTCGAGAACCGCAAAGACGACGATGGGCGCCTTTTGAATAACCACCGGCTGACCTCACTGCTTTTCTATAGCGAACGAGACGCGTGTATAGCGTGTATACACTTCGTGAAGGTACATCGATGATCGTTTGTCCTGGTAGGCCGCGATTTTCGTTCGATTCGACGTGTGCACATCGCTTCAATTATCGTTACCGAGAAATGTCGCTCGTATATATTCTTTGTCGCGTCCTTGCTCGCTTGCGAGTCGAGCCGCTTAAGGTGCTCGATAATTGAGCGGTTCAAGGCGATCCTGAGAGCGTGTCCTCCTTGTACTTCCTTCAAAAAATGATTCTTAAGGAAGGGTTTCGAGACGCTGTACGCGACGTTCGTTCGCGGTAAAATGATTATGCGGATTGTTTTTCTGCGATCGTAAAGGGACGTCCATTGATACTTTCGAATGATAAATTGCTCTCGTGATCACGCGGCTGACGATGCGAAATTGCTATCAGAGGGCCGATGACGCTTCCAGTCCTTTAATTATAATGTAATACCCTGAAACGCATGGCTGAGCATTTTAATGGAGAGAGGGCAGATGCGTTCGGACGTTTGTGCTTATTTGCGTTTCGTGAGCGGCTACATGATTGCCGGTGGTTCGGTAATTTGTAATCGAGCCGAGAATATATAAAAACGTATTTTCGATTTTTAATCGGTGGCCGATCGAGAATGTTTCGGGTAACACGACCACGATGTATGTATTTACAAAGATATATAATTTGAAAAATATTTTGTTCACGAAGACAGTGGATTGGAAATATGAGTGTTATGTCTCCGATTATAGGAAATTATGCCTATTGTTCTTGTTGATGATTAAAATAAACTTTAGAACAAATTTATACACACATTTATCGTAACCGTGGTACAATTTGAAACAATGTTAAGAAATGAATGGTTATGTAAAATTTGTTAGGTTTAGAAACTGAAAATGAAACGATACTTGATCCTAAGTTATGTGGATTTTACTTCTAGTGGTAATTATATACATACATCGTACGTAAGTTATGCTGTGCTTTTCTTTTACGACTCTTTATTCCCATTTCCATTTAATAAGATTCAAATACTATTCCAGTGACGTGAATTTATATTGCATACAATTGTATTCTGATTACATGGTAATTATTTCTGATTGAAATATTTCTCCTGTTTAAATTAATTTGCATTAGCAAGGCTCCTGGATCGAATGTTAGAGTTATACAATAAATGAATATGCTTTATGTTAATCTTGAATCATATTTACGTTGAATAACATTCCGCGTAGGATATGATAGCTTCCTGAAAGTTTCTTTATGAGTCTGTTGTTTTTTACGCTACTCTGGTGCGGTGCTATTTTTCCTGATTACTTTCGTTCTTATAATTTTAGAATTTCTATATTCAACAGCTTTGCATTTTTTAACAAGTATTATTATGTATATGTGTAAGATTGTGTAGTTCCGCGTTTGTAATTCCTATACGAATTCTGATTTAGATGGAGTGTGATAAGGAACAAGTTCAAAGTAGAAGATTCATGATAGTTTAAAATTATTAATTCCTGATATTAAATATTAATTCACGATCTATTTTTAAAGAATTCGTTTACAATTTCATAGTAGGTAGATTCTGCATTTCATGAATTATTTCAATAAGATCTTCAAATTGTTTTCTCCGACCAATATAATCATGCCAATCGCGTCTCATTGCGATGCTAATGAGGTTTCAAACTGTTTTATATGAAACGTACATTGCGAACATAAAAGATATCCATGGTGAGTGTTTAAGTAGTTTCTTCGCCCAAACGGCGTAAGGAAACGATATTCCTTGACGTAAAGTATCCAAATTAAATATCGATTCGCGCAGCGAAATCGATGAAATTAGCATGGAATACAATTTTTTCCTATTCTCCGCGTGGTGGCATCCAAGGTGATTTAAAATAGAGAAAATCGTGTACGATCGACGAAACGATCGTCCGCCCGTTTTCGTATTCGAGTCGCGTTCTCCTTCGACCGAATCCCTCCTGGACGAACGACGATGCGATATAATGAACGTGGTGAACAAGTACATAAAGTAATGCGATGCGACGCCATGCCGTAAACGAACGGGCCCGAGTGGAACCGCTTTAATTGCGGACGATTATAAATGCTTTTTGCGAATCGATCGGTATCGGATCAGCTACCGGCGTGTCCATAGGCGAGGTGTGAACCCAAGATAATATGGTAATGGCCCAGCACCGATATTACGACGATAAGGCCGAGAGAAGTTGGCGAGAAAAAGAGCCGGAGAGTACAGTAGATGTGTTGGTAGAAAAACGAGAGAGCACGTGATATTACATGCCGCGGGACACGCATGCCAGACCACGCAGAATCTCACCGGTATCTTTTCTAAGCATATACGAGCGGAGTTCGGGTGCTCTTGTATCGCGTTGCGAGATATATAACGCGTTAATTAAATTCTTATCGGACCGATTATCGCGTTTAATCCGACCGGCCGCTTCGCTCGCTTGCAAACTTGCTTTATGACGCCGCGAGTTGCGCGATCGAGGATCGTCTTCATGATAATGAGGCGAATAATATTCGAGGTGTTGCCCCGGCTAGGGAGAGGCCATAAGATTGTTTGGATTTTTCTGCGCTGGTATTATGTACTCCTTTGAGATTCTATACGAATACCTCGGCAGACATTGACACCAGACAGAGCTCCATTCGCTTCGCTTTTAAGCTCATTTGACTTTTTCCTGCGAGATTTGTAAGAAATTTGGAGAAGAAAAGGTGTAAATCCCTTTCAACTATCTTTGTTATTTCATATTCCTACGAAGAAAGGTTCGGTTGCAGAATGGAAAAATTGTTAGGATGGAGCTGTTAACGAGCCTTCATTTATTGTTGTTGGGGAATAATTTATGCATTAAAAATTGTCTAGGTGAAGTGGAAGATATGTTTAACTTCCTGCAAATGTAAAACTTCTGTTTTCAATGACTTTCATGTCATTTTCTTCGAGACATGGTATAAATCCATATAGAAAAATCATATACAAATATTCGGATTATTCATGATGGTTGACAATGAATAGTGTGAATATTTTTATAACAATTCTCTTCTTTATTATGACAATTAACGATAGAAAGATACAAAATTAAATGAAATTTCTTCGCAAGAAATATTTTTGTGCGATATTAAGTTTCTTCTATCGCAGTTTATGCGAAATTAAAGATCTGTCCATATTGGATAGTGAAACAATAAGAAAAGTGGATATTTTAAATTGCAGCCGTGTTCTATATCGAGAACACGATTCCGCTGGTTATCTTCGCTCCAATTCATGCAACTCGAAGGCAAAGACGTCGAAAAGGAGAGAAAGGAATAAAGGGTTGGTGACGTTCCAGTCGTAACCGGGATTTTCAGACACACAGTTCCATCTCAATCAGCGTGAATATGAATAACAGACGATGTGGGCTGTGCTCCAAGAACGAAGTTACCAGGCCGGATGTGCATGCACAGATATATCAAACGTACATTCGTACATGGCACACAGATTATTAGCTTCGCTCAAACGCGAAGTATTAAAGTTGAATGATAAAAGAAGTAGAATCGAACGTAAAAATTTTTTAAACTCGTAATAATGTGTCCCTTGTGATAAATTTCTTTCTTCCATTGCACAGATCGAATAATTCTTCTTTTTCGCTACGTTTATACAATCGAAGGCTGCAGGTGAAAAACATATAAAGTTACGTTTCTCGTTTTATAGAAAACCAATTATAAAATTCAGTATATTTTCATCCAATTTCACGTTAACATCATATTTGTATTTCATTTCGAGCTAAATATCTTTTTATCAGATTTAGAAATATTAACGTTAGTATTAATTAAATTAAACTATTATTCGCTTCGTACAAAATATTCAGATTTTCTTATACATTTCACAGATTCGTCACATATTTTTAAAAGACTTGTATATTCGAACCTATCAAGTTATTTTTCTTCCCTGGCTATTCTCTTCTGAGATACTTTTCTTAGCCACCAAGTCTAAAATAAAAATCGGATCGTCATCAAAAGTAGACACATATTTTTCTCACTTTGGTCTCCGATTAATTCTTTAGAATTCCCGTTCACCAGCGATTTTCCTATTCCGTTTCGTTTTACTATAGAAATAAACCAACCGTTTCGTTTGTTATTTTAATATCGCAGCAAGGTAATTACTTTCCCGTGCTTCTACGTTGCTTTCACATTTTACGCGAGCATAAAGACACGAGGTCTTTGTATTATTTCCGAACCGAATCTCACTTTGTTTCATCAATCTTCTTTCATTCTCCATTATTCGTGGCTTCGGACATATCGTCACAGGTCTCGTTCCTTTATGAAAACGGCGGCAGCAAAGGACAAAAAGAGACTTCCGCTCGTTAAATAAATCGATTTCCCTCCGTTTCCTCCGGCCGTGGCTTTTTAATCCGTGACCACTTTATCCTGCCTTCTACGTACACCGAGAGATGCTCGTCATTATTCGCATCCTCTCCTCCTTTATACGACGAATTATCAGAGATTTATGCCCGCTTCGTGTCTCGAGCCGCGCATAACCGGCCGGCCAATTATTTTCAATTAGCTCTGTCGTATACAGCGGCTCATAATTTCCTAGCTCCGTTTTCGGCTCGTCTCGGTGGACGAACGAATCCACCGGAGGAGAAACTTGCAGGTTCGAAGATAATTGTCCGAGTACCGACAATTGTCTGTAATTTTCTTCTTGTCAAAACGTCGTCGTTGTGTAATTGTCCCGAATCCACGGTCGAGGACGTTGATGTCGAACAAAAAGGAAATAAAATAAAAGCCGAGTGGTTGAATAAGTTCTAAAGTGTAATAACTTCTTGTGCGCGTGAAGGATTCTTAAGAGATTTCAGTGTACTTAAATATATAATCTTTCTCGCATTTGATTATACTTTGCCAAATTATGGTCATCCGATAACTCGTTGTTGACTCTGCTCGTTATGTTTATAGTGCAGGAACTTGCCACTTTATTTCGCGAGATTGACTTTCCATTTTTCATTTACTTTTGCCAACTATCAATGGATTATAAGTATCACAGACACTTTTGTCGGTTTCCTTTTATTTAACGTCTTTTTATGTTTTTTTTCGTACTGAAATACACAATATATTATTGAATCATTACAATCGTTCGTGTGAAATTTCAATAAGATCAATAATTTTGAATAAAAATGAACATAATATGCTTCGCAGTAAATGTGAATCGAATCGTTCGAAATTAATAAATAAATTATAGCAATCCTTGGATGAAAATCGATACATGTATGTTTTGTCCTCTATGTAACTTATATAATAAAATTAATAAATCATATAATTCGGGGAACTTAATAGGTAAGTTGGAATACAGATACATAAATAAAATTTCTGAGACTCGAATGATATCGAAACAAGTTTCTTCAGTTACATTATTGAAATAGAAGTTCTAAATTTTCCTCTTCGAATAAATATTTCTGCATGTCTATAAATGTGGTAAAACTTCCTCTTTCCGCTCAATCTTTGTCAAACGAAGTTCGTTCGCGGACGATGTCCTCCATAAATTCTTAACGTCAATCGAGAATAAGCTGCCGAGCAGAAAGTTGACCTGTTTCGTCGCGTTCTGTACGAAAGCGGGACGGTGGATGAAATTTCAAAAAGCGTCTCGTCTCTTTGAAACGTGAGTTCTGGTGTCGTCGTTGACAGCTTCAGTAAATGTAACTTGTCAACGAGCCGGTACGTAACTCGCATCAGAGCCATTAAATGTTCCTCTGGCATCGGAGTCGCATGCACGAGGACTTTGCTAATTGCTTGTGCATCATCGTGGATTTCACTGCGTTCGTTTTAGCCCATCGAATTACAGGGCCGATGCAGGTCTGCGCAAAACACCGATTTCCCGACTCTGTAGGTCATTATGCAATGTTTGCTTTGCTACCGTATATTTCAGTTCACCAACAAACTCAGCGCGTGTTGCAAAGCGACTGCTCAAAGCTTGGTTTCGAGTGGTACGTATCTTAAACTGGTGCGTAAATATCGAGGTCGAGTGGGTAACACTCTATTTAACACGATTTTTAATAATAATTTCGAAAGCTATTCAAAATATTTTCCGAAATTACGAGACCTTAGACGGCATTTTGAAAGCCGTACGGAATATTTTTCTATTTTACATGATTTTCAGTAATGTGTATTTTGAAAGCACTTTGAAACAGAGGACAAAATTTCTGGCCCCTTAATTAAAATGTCCTATCTAGTATTATTTTCATTTTTCAAGATACGCTGAAATGTTCGCGATTTCCACCGTTTTCCACCTTTCGAATAAAATTAATTACGCGAATTATTATCTGTTGCGAAATAACAAAGCTTATTTTTCCAATTATAACAAATTACTAAAATCCTCTAGCTTTATTATCGAATATTAATATTATTAAATATATATATATAAATTATTATTAATGTTAACTACAATATTATTACATATTAAAGCACGGTTTATAGCACATATTAAGCACCTTTAAATCTCTCGAAACGTGTTCTACACGAAGCCACAGCGATATTCAGCATATTTTATGCGCGATGAATGGATTTCACAGGACGATGCAAAACTGCTTGGAAACTGCTTCAGCCGCAAAGACGGTCAACTAAGTGGCTTGGCTTGCGGCCGGCTTGTTACAGGACCTCGTGGTCGATTAGCACGCCAGTGTCTTGCAATGTTGCGTGGGTGGCCATTTTTCGCCATGAAAACATCCGTTTTGTAGATGGCATCCAGCGAGAAACAATGAACCGCATTGTTAAACGTCTAAATCGAATTGGCCACGTAACAGTTATTCTCTGCAATCTTCTTGCAATACATCTTTCGTAGACTTTTCTATTCATCTCGCGTCCCCCCTATCTTTTAGCTATCCGTTTGTGCTTATTTGCAAACGAAAGATTCATGGAACTGTTTAATCCAACTCGTCGATCAATTATATCGTCAGACATAAATCATGCCGTACAATTGCAACGGTTCGGCGCTTTATTGCGAGGTGTATGTGTAATGATTATATCTGGACGTGACGATTGAAGAAAAGAGTTTAATTTTGTCTAATTTTTGTTTCGGTTCAGATCGATCGACACGATTAAAAATTTAAAAAAATGTAGCCCAGATATGAAGAGGAAAACACGCATATCAAAATGATCGATCAAACTTCTACATACACCATACATCATTTCATATTTCTATTCGTTTCTAACTTTGCATCTGAATTTCTTCAAGATATTCCATTTGTATAACTTCAAAATTAGAATATCTTATACTGATTCTGAAAAAGATACATTCTCTAACTTCCACCAACATCTTAATCTCTGTTTACAACTACCAGGCGTTTCATTTTTCTTCACGACACATAATTCTTCAACGATGATACCTTTCATAACGGTCGTGGCATTACAACATAAAAAGGTATTAACATCTAGGAGTCTCCAAGATACACAGTTCTTAAACTACATGATTAATAACACAAGACCATCAACGCCTGAGAAATACGAGATTCTTGAAAAAAAGAAAAAAGTCATTAATCATGTTTCCATGAAACTGTTGAGACGGACCGTTGGTCTAGTCTATCCCGCTCTCCTCAGCGTTTATAACTGATCAGAATGTAGCGAGATAGCTAATGTACAAGGAACTCGTAAAACATTAACGACTTGGTAACGTGTCTCCCACATTCTCTGGCGGGTGTCTCTTTCCTACCGGCTGATCTTGCTGAAGCAACACGTGCTCCTTTCATTGTCAGTGTTAAGGTAACAGGGATCGGTAGTAATACAGTTCTGTGGCGGCGTGTATGCCCACGCCGTTGAACCGCAGAAACATTCGGGCCGCGAGCCTTCGAAGGCTATTTTATGGAAGCGAAACGAGCGGCGCCCACGCGCTCAACGTGCTCTCGCATAGCGCTCGATGTGCCAGATGATACTGACGCCGGTAATACCTACGTCTATCCATCCACGTTCGGCCGCCGGTATATATCTTCCCATTAGTCTCTGCCCACGTCGGCCAACTTCTCGTGGCACGTGGGTCGTTGACTTTGACTGACTCGCCTGCTACACGTTCCCCGTTCCTATCTTTCATTGTCTTTCCTTCTCTCGTCTTTTCCCTGCCTTTTTTTCTCATTCCTCGCCCTTCGTTATTACCTCGTTCGCTACCTCCACGTTCGCAACCGTTTCTTGCTCTCGATCGACACAGGTCCATTTTATTTAACTCCTTGCGAATGAAGAGTATTTCGATGCTTGTTGATTTTGGATGGATCTTTGATATCTTCGAGATCCACGAAGATTGGTTGCGTTCTTACGATCTAATTTTAGAGTGTGCGGAGTGTTAGAGCGTTCTTGAAATAATCAACTGGATTCAAAGCGTGCGTAATAGCGAAAACGTTTATGAGTGATACATTGGTAAACTAAAATATCTGTTACCATCGTAAGCAATTGCTTCTTCGTTAAAATGCATGCTAAATATGGAATTATATATTAGGTTGTTCGAAAAGTTCCTTTCGTTTCATAAGGTGATAATAGATGAACCACAATTTCTGTTTTATATTATTTTATTGAATAACCCATTGCGTTCTATTTCTATTATTATGTTCAATTCAATAAACTAATATAAAACAAAAAACATCGTGCGTTTATTATTTCCTTATAAAATGAAAGAAACTTTTCGGACAACCTAATACATTGTAATAGGAATCAAAAGAAGTCAAAATTAGTATAAAAAATCGGAAGAAATGAAATCAAATAAAACAAACTGTTGCTGCTCTTAATTGCTCCCTGTCGTTTAAGAAACTTAGAAGAATGGTATTCAACGTTCGATACTAAAAACGAAATAGGTAAATCTTCCGTTCGTCTGAGAAAAAATAGACTTCCTTCTTCCTTAATTGCACGTCAATCCGAGCAAGGATCGTTCGTTTCACCTTTAAATACCCAGTAAAAGATCCGTTGAATGGGAAGATTAAAAGGAACGTTGGACCATCTGTACCATTCCCGTGGACGACGAGTCAGAGTTGCCTTTTATTTTTTCCTCCTCCGTTCGAGCCTTCTTAATTTACTTACTCCCTTTACTCTTTCTCTCTTTCCGGCTATTTTCTGCCCGTTTTTTCCGGACAAGAATTTTAATGCGGGTTTTTCGTGTCGGCCCCGCGCCACCCTCTCCAGAGCCCGTGTCACAGTCTGGCTTCGGCCATTTCTTCCGGCGAAACGGGCGAAACTTATCGACGTGGTCGGCATTAATTACGCCGGCTACGCGGGAGAGTGAGCTCCGCTTCGGGAAGTTATTTCGCAGGCCAAGACTTTACGTCCTTTCGACGTTGTAAAACGTACCTACAACGCTGTAAAGGGTGCCACGGCGTACCGGACGTCGGTAATTTATGCGACGGATTTAAACCGCGCGCTCTCCGCGCCACGTTCGAATGAGTTTCACGTACTCCCAGGAAATCGTCCAAGAAGATCGTTAGTGGCGTGATTGAGCCCGGCCCAAAGATTTATCGAGTCATTGTGCCGCTAAGCTGGCTCGCATTTTACCGGATAACACGAACTTCACCGGAGGACTTCATTATCCCGACGATGATTTGGAATTCCCGCGTCTAGCCCGCTCCTCCCCCCATCCGAGCGTAACGTTATCGTTCCAACGATTGAATACGGAATGGCCTTGGCAAGAAGAAAGCCTCGTTCGGCTTCCTGAGATTTCATACGAGAATCACCGCGGATTGTCTGATGAACGCTGAATTATCGTAGGAAGGAGCCCTGTTTTGAGATGTTTATTCGCGGATGCGCGCGTAGGCGTAGCGACGTTTCTACTCAAGCCGATTCTTGCCTTTTGTGAGTTGCAAAATGTAGGATTATGAACGTTCTGAAAGCGTCTCGCCGTAACGCGTAAAACCTTTTTACGCCGTATATCAGTTTGAATCGTCGCGAATGCAATATTGTGGATAACCATATCTGTTTCTCGTGCATTTCAGGCTGGAAATTATTGCGTAGCTTGTTTGGGTATCATTATACAGCTAGGTTTTTATCTTAGTATTTTTTCATAACACTAAAACTCTTTTTTTCAGAAGTACCTTTCACGTCTTTATGGAAGCGATGGTAGATGAAATTAGGTGTCACAAATTGGTTGTTTACGACTCTGCCTTTCTGTAGAATTGGACAAGATTGTATTTTAACTCTCGCGTAGGCAATCAAGATATTACGACTGTCCAACAAGTAGATATGCAGATTTTGAAGCTTTAACGTGTCAAACTCTTAGGTAAATTTCGATGTAAAAGTATCCAAAGAATGTTTCTATCGAAGAAATGACAGAGTTGTTGAAAGAGCGTATATCAATTTTCGATATTTAATAAATTTCTATTTATATCACTCATATTATATGAATTTGCATGAACGTCCAGTTATTGATAATAAACGAAGGTACAGATGATAGAAATCAAAACCTTTTTACCAACAAATTATCCTTTCTCTTCAAATATCTTTAAAAAATGTCTTCAATAAATATCTGTACAATGTGTAAAGATTTGCGTATTAATTATTTGCATGTTGTAAGTATCTATTTTATTTGATGGCGGGAATAAATAGTGACGTGCAAAATGTAATTAGAAATATTAGGATCAGTTGAACGTTACTCAGCGTAGAAGCATGGACGTTGCTCAGATGGATCGATACATGGTTTTTTTTTATACATAGTAATGTATAAAAAATTTGTGCGTTGATAGGTCATTTTTCTCTCAGAACACGGTATCGTGTGGCCAGTTTTTGCTGAAAAATCCAATCGTTGGTTGAACGT